>NC_139031.1:8473760-9073760 GCF_964662115.1 Mustela nivalis
CTTAAGAACAATTGATATCCCTTAATCTCTCTTTCATAAAAATCAACAAGGAAAGGGGAGGAGCCCAATAGCTGAATGGACAAGGAACATGGATAAGGCATTCACAGCTGAAGGCCTATAACAATCAATGAAGCTATCACATAATGCTGATTCCATTCACAATTTAGTACAATTCAAAGGAAGGATTTCTTATTTTACATATGAATTTTACCAACGATTAAATGTTTAACAATGCCTAGTATGTCGAGTACATGGCGTATATATACTACCATGAGCCATAAAGTCTATATTCTGTAACTTGGAGTATATGCCCCCTCTCACTTGGACCTCTTCCCTGTCCCTTCAGTATTTCCAGCATCTTCTCCTATGTACTAGCCCCAAGGAACTTTGTTGTGTTTATCTAACACAACATATTATCATCAGTCTTCACACAGACTTTTTTCTCCTGCCAAAACATGTCTCCTCTTTCAATTCAGTTTGTTAACACATCCACTCTTTATGTTACATTAATTTTAACGATCTCTGTTGGAAGAGTCCTGTCTTCTGAAGACCTGGTCAGATGGCCCCTCCACGGGACCGCTAATCTCTCACATTTCATTTATATGTATCGTCATTGTTTGTTTGATTTTAACCATCCCTGCTAAACCCCAGGATTTCTTGCTCACTTTTATATCCCCACCATCTGAAAAATGCTTGGAATATAGAGGGCACTCAAAAAATAGATAATTTGTTAATTGTTAACATTTGAAAATTTTCATGAATTAATAAGACTTGATTATCGATAGATCAATAGATTTGTCATGAATGCGACAGTTGTGAATGTGTATCAGATCGTTCAGTACATTGTTCTGTCTATAGGCTTTTTTTCTATAATTGCAATATTCTTTCCTAAAATAATAATAAAAATATTTAGCTAATCAGATATTTTATTTTTAAAATAAAGGCAGGAGCAGAATTGAAACATGGTTTTGTAAAAGACATATGTAGCCATCAACTCCTGGTTTTCAAAGTATTTGTAAATCTAAGAGCCAGTTAATTGGTGGTTTTCTCAGCCAGTGAATTGGGTCTTCTGTGAGCATTGAGAGCAGGATGACTGTATTAAATAAGGTTCTAAAGAGAACAAGAAATAGGAGGAAGGAGAGAGGGAAGGAAAGGAAGAGAGACTGAAGGAGGCAACTGAGATGTATCGTGTCTGTTACGAATGGAGAAGCTAGATTCAGGTGTTGTTACCCAGTGACCTGGGATGTACCCTAGGATACAAATTCATTAGCACTAACAAGAACCAGTGCTCTTTACTCACTAGAATTGTCCCACAAATTAACAAAATTTCCTTGGGACTTGGTGATTTTTTTGACATGAGAAGACTAAAGTGGAAGCTGAGTGACATTTGTTTGGATCATTACAGAGAGGATTCTTTCCATAGATGAGAAGTTGGACTGGTTCCCTCAGATCTCTCAGATTCTGAGATTAATGAGTCCAGGGATTTGTGAAGACACTGTAATCAGTTTGCTGTGATCACAAATGTTATACAAGTGGAATTACATCTCAGGCTCATAAAAGTTTTAGCGTCCCTGTAATGACGATCTAGTTGATAGGATTAACTATGCAAAAAAAGACAACTGACCTGAGGATGAGCTGTTACAGACCAATGTCTCCTACATTTCCTATACACAAATTGGAATACATTATAACTTGCTATCTCTGCTTGCAACAAAAGACGTTCTGAACCAGTATGAATCCATTTTATAAGAGTAATCTTAATTTTAAATAGTATATTTATCTGTCTGTTCCTCAATCTTTTTTTAAAATGTAACAGCAAAGCTATGTATTTTTAAGATCTTTTGTAGGTAGGAGTTAAAACTCTATAAAATAATCAGCCATAATAAATATTAAAAAGTACCAGTGGAGTTAGGATTATTGTTAGAACCTAAAATATTTTATCTTGTTTATTGTTATCCTGTGAAGTTTCTGGGTGGATAGTTCACTAAATTTAGAGTGGCCACTGAAGATACTCTCCTATGATACACAGGCTAGGTGACATGGGCCAAATTCACTTCTGAGGGCCCTGGAGTCATTCTCCTGCAGGAGTTAAAATAGATAGAGAAGTGTCCACTTACCTGACCATCAGGAGAGATGTTTCATGTATTAAAGTACTATAGAAAACAACAGTTTTAAATATTAGCCCTGAATAATAAACCACAAAGGCACAAGCTCTGAATTAGGAACAGTGTTCTGCCATTCAGGTGTTTTTCAGATGACAACATTTATACATAATGCATAGCTGGGGAGTAGTAGGAAAAGGAAATAAGTATATAGGGATTTTAAATTTAAAATTGATTAATGGTTTGAAACAGCGAAGGGAGACTAGTTAGCTGTGAGTAAATTGAGTTCACTTTTCTACAAACCACTTAAGATCAAAAATCACATTGCTGTGGCCAGAATTTGGCAATGTTCCTGCCATGGATGTGCTTGTTTACTGTGTAGGATATTTGGAAGTGCATCTGTTTCATACTGCTAAAATGACATTTTCTCTCATAGAAAGGTTAGTTATATAATCACTAAAGCAAACTGATTCTGAAATTTTTTAAAGTTATACCTTTAAGGGCTTAAAATCACGTATTAAGAGAATATGACTTATAGGAAGATATTATTTCTAAAAATCATTTTTGGTACCACAATTACAGATTGAGAGCAAGTGAGTTATTTCTGGAAGTCACTGGAAGGCTTTGTATATGCACATCCAACAAATAATTTTAAGATAATAACTCAATCTCCCACCAAGTGATTTAGTCCAGCTTAAGAGGCTCACATACATATACAGAGGTAAACACTGATGAGTAAGAGATGCATATAGAGAAAGGTCAACCGAATGAATTTCCTGTAAATACACTGAATGTTGTACAGGTGCTTACTTGCATGTATGTAGCTGACAGTGGGAAGAAGAGCTACTATGATATTTCCCTTGCCACATTCCTCTTGCCATTAATCTCTCCCCTACCCATGTTTCTCTTGATTTCTCTGTAGCCCCATAGGTTAATCATTGGAGCAGATTCCCGGGAATCAAGCTATTACCTAACACCGGTCTTGACGAATGATTCAAGTGATACCAGCACACAACAAGTACAGCTAAAACAATCTGTCCAGGAGAAGACAGAAACCACTAGACAGCACCCCAAAGTGTCCCCTTTCTTCTTTGTTCACAAAGAGATCCACTTTGATTGGGGGGGTCTCTATTATATACACTGTTTATCATATAAGTAACCTCAATTCTCCAAGCAACCCTGTGGCATAAATCAACAATGACACCTTAATGTTTAATATTGTAATCTAGACCATCAAGATATATCCTGATGTGACCATTTACTAGATGAGAACTTCCCCTTTCTTTTAAAGACTGATTTATTTATTTGAGAGAGAGAGGGCATGAGAGTGAGTTGGGGGAGAGGCAGAGGAAGAGGGAGACAGAATCTCAAGCAGATTCCCAGCTGCGTGCAGAGCCTGACTTGGGTCTTGATCCCAAGACCCTGAGATCACAACTTGAGCTGACTTTAAGAGTCAGGTGCTTAACCAACTGAGCCACCCAGGCACCCCAAGAACTTCCCTTTTCTGTATGAATATTATATCATGTTAATAAAGAAGGTTGAATCAAGGTCAATAACATATTCATGAAGGAGATCTTGCTGGGGTTGCTCATTCCCCTGAACTTTACCAATGCAAAAGGATCTACCCATGGCACCTTTCCTTTCCAAGTTCCCATAGACTTAATTTCCTTACATTGATGTACCCATTTTTCTTTGGGTTCCCAAAGACACAGCAGTAGTATGTCCTTTTCTGGAAATACTGTGTTATAGGAGTTGATAAGAATGTTATCAAAAATTTTGAAATTTTATCAAACTATAAAATCTTCAAAAAGTGATACTGTGGACTGAACACAATACTGAGCCCCAACTGAACCTGAGTTTGAGCTTCAGTTTCATAGTCTACTTGCTTTATAGCAGAAGCACATTGTTTAAATTTTCTGAAAAGGGGATTCCTCTTATGTAAAAAGTCAAAAAAGGTAATACAAGGTGTACTGCTCTTATATAGATCATAAAAACAAGGCATATGAAAAGGGATAGCAAAGTGTTCAGCATGTAGCATGTCCTCAATAAACAGTCCTTTCCTGTTTTGTGCAGTTAATCAGACCTCAGGTTTTTCCTCTTTGATCTGTGATGTTGCACATTTTCTGTGTTCTTCTTTCAACCATTTGAATACTTCCTTCCTATCTCCTTTGGTAATGTTCTTTTTTTCCCATTACCTGAAATCTAGACATAAAATTTTCAAATTATATTAATAATCATTATTATTTTCTCTTATTCCAAATTCCTATCTCTTATTACAAATTCCTATTTTTAAAGTCTTGAGTATATGGTAAATGTTTTAGTTTGAAACCACACACATAATATGAAGTATCACTTTTTTAAAAAAAATTAATTTTTTATTAACAAATAATGTATTATTAGCCCCAGGGTACAGGTCTGTGAATCGTCAGGGTTACATACTCGACAGTACTCAACATAGCACATGCCCTCCCCAATGTCCATAACCCAACCATCCTCTCCAAACCCCCCTCCCCCTGGCAACCCTCAGTTTCTTTTGTGAGATTAAAGTCTCTTATGATTTGTCTCCCTCTTGATCCCACCTTGTTTCATTTTTTTCCTTCCCTACCCGACAAACCCCCAACGTTGCCTCTCAAATTCCTCAGATAAGGGAGATCATATGATAATTGTCTTTGATTGACTTATTTCGCTCAGCATGATATCTTCTAGTTCCATCTACGTTGTTGCAAATGGCAAGATTTCATTTCTTTTGATGGCTGCATAGTGTTCTGATATATATATATCACACATCTTCTTTATGCATTCTTCTGTTGGTGGACATCTAGGTTCTTTCCATAGTTTGGCTATGGTGGACATTGCTGCTATAAGCATTCAGGTACATGTGCCCCTTCAGATCACTACATTTGTATCTTTAGGGTAAATACCCAGTAGTGTGATTGCTGGGTCACAGGGTAGCTCTATTTTCAACTTCTTAAGGAACCCCTATGCTGTTTTCCAGAGTGGCTGCACCAGCTTGCATTCCCACCAACAGTGTAGGAGGGTTCCCCTTTCTTCACATGCTCTCCAACATCTATCATTTCCTAACTTGTTAGCTTTAGCCATTCTGATCTGTTTGAGGTGGTATCTCACTGTGGTTTTGATTTGTATTTCCCTGATGCCGAGTGATATGGAGCACATTTTCATGTGTCTGTTGGCCATCTGGATGTCTTCTTGGCAGAAATGTCTGTCCATGTCCTCTGCCCATTTCTTGATTGGATTCTTTGTTCTTTGGGTGTTGAGTTTGATAAGTTCTTTATAGATTTTGGATACTAGCCCTTTATCTGATATGTCGTTTGCAAATATCTTCTCCCATTCTGTCAGTTGTCTTTTGGTTTTGTTAACTGTTTCCTTTGCTGTGCAAAAGCTTTTGATCTTGATGAAATCCCAAAAGCTCATTTTTGCCCTTGCTTCCCTTGCCTTTGGTGATGTTTCCAGGAAGAAATTGCTGCAGCTGAGATCAAAGAGGTTGCTGCCTGTGTTCTCCTCAAGAAATTTGATGGATTCCTTTCTCACATTGAGGTCCTTCATTCATTTTGAGTCCATTTTTATGTGTGGTGTAAAGAAATGGTCCTGTTTTATTTTTATAGGTGGCTGTCTAATCTTCCCAATACCATTTGTTGAAGAGACTGTCTTTTTTCCATTGGACATTCTTTCCTGCTTTGTTGAAGATTAGTTGACCATAGAGCTGGGGGTCTATTTCTGGGCTCTCTATTCTGTTCCATTAATCTATGTATCTGTTTTTGTGTCTTGATGATGACAGCTTTGTAATAGAGCTTGAAGTCCGGAATTGTGATGCCACCAACTTTGGCTTTCTTTTTCAACATTCCTCTGCCTATTTGGGGGATTTTCTGGTTCCATATAAATTGTAGGATTATTTGTTCAATTTCTTTGGAAAAAAAAAGGTTGGTATTTTGATAGGGATTGCATTAAATGTGTAGATTGCTTTAGGTAGCATAGACATTTTCACAATATTTGTTCCTCCAGTCCATGAGCATGGAATATTTTTCCATTTCTTTGTGTCTTTCTCATTTCTTTCATGAGTACTTAATAGTTTTCTGAGTACAGATTCTTTGCCTCTTTGGTTAGGTTTATTCCTAGATATCTTATGGTTTTGGGTGCAATTGTAAATAGGATCAACTCCTTAATTTCTCTTTCTTCTGTCTTGTGTTGTGTATAGAAATGCAACTGATTTCTGTGCATTGATTTTATATCCTGCCACTTGACTGTATTCCTGTACAAGTTCTACCACATTTGGAGTGGAGTTTTTTGGGTTTTCTACATAAAGTATCATATCATCTGCCAAGAGTGAGAGTTTGACTTCTTCTTTGCCGATATGGATGTCTTTTATTTCTTTTTGTTGTCTGATTGCTGAGGCTAGGACTTCTAGTGCTATGTTGAATAGCAGAGGTGATAATGGACATCCCTGCCGTGTTCCTGACCTTAGTGGAAAACATCTCAGTTTTTCTCCATTTAGAATGATATTCGTGGTGGGTTTTTCATAGATGGCTTTGATAATATGGAGATATGGATCCTTTATTCCTACACTTTGAAGAGTTTTGATTAGGAAAGGATGCTATACTTTGTCAAATGCTTTTTCAGCTCTGTTGAGAGTACCAATGGTTCTTGTTCTTTCTTTTATTAATGTATTGTATCACATATATTGGTTTGCAGATGTTGAACCAACCTTGCAGCCCTGGAATAAATCCCACTTGGTCTTGGTGAATAATCCTTTTAATGTACTGTTGGATCCTATTGACTAGTATTCTGGTGAGAATTTTCGCATCTGTGTTCATCAAGGATATTGGTCTATAATTCCCCTTTTTGATGGGATCCTTGTCTGATTCGGGGATCAAGGTAATGCTGGCCTCATAAAATGAGTTTGGAAGTTCCCCTTCCATTTCTATTTTTTGGAATGTTTTCAAGAGAATAAGAATTCATTCTTCTTTAAATGCTTCATAGAATTCCCCTGGGATGCTGTCTGACCCTGGGATCTTTTTTGTTGGGAGATTTTTGATGACTGCTTCAATCTCCTTACTGGTAGTGGGTCTGTTCAGGTTTTCTATTTCTTCCTGGTTCAGTTTTGGTAGTTTATACATCTCTAGGAATGCATCCATTTCCTCCAGATTGTCAAATTTGCTGGTGTATAGTTGCTCATAGTATGTTCTTATAATTGTATTTCTTTGGTGTTAGTTGTGATCTCTCCTCTTTCATTCATGGTTTTATTTATTAAGGTCCTTTCTCTTTTCTTTTTGTTAAGTCTGGCCAGGGTTTTATCAATTTTATTAATTCTTTTAAAGAATCAGCTCCTAGTTTTGTTGATCTGTTCTACTGTTCTTTTGGTTTCTATCTCATTGATTTCTGCTCTGATCTTTATGATTTCTCTTCTCCTGCTGAGTTTAGGCTTTCTTTGCAGTTCTTTCTCCTTTAGGTGTATGGTTAGGTTGTGTACTTGAGACCTTTCTTGTTTCTTGAGAAAGGCTTGTACTGCTATATATTTTCCTCTCAGGACTGCCTTTGTTGTGTCCCACAGATATTAAACCATTGTGTTTTCATTATCATTTGTTTCCATGAATTTTTTCAATTCTTCTTTAATTTCCTGGCTGACCCATTCATTCTCTAATTGGAGGCTCTTTAGCATCCATGTATTTAGGTTCTTTCCAACTTTCCTCTTATGATTGAGCTCTAGCTTCTGAATGCTGTGGTCTGAAAATAGGCAGGGAATTATCCCAATCTTTTGGTACCAGTTGAGACCTGATTTGTGACCCAGGAAGTGATCTATTCTGGAGAATGTTCCATGTGTACTAGAAAAGAATGTGTATTCTGTTGTTTTTGGATGGAATATTCTGAATATATCTGTGATGTCCATCTGGTCCAGTGTGTCATTTAAGGCCTTTATTACCTTGTTGATCTTTTTCTTTGATGTTCTATCCATCTCAGTGAGGGGGGGTGTTAAATTCCCCTACTATTATTGTATTCTTGTTGATGTGTTTCTTTGATTTTGTTATTATGTGGTTTATATAGTTGGCTGCTCCCATGTTAGGGGCATACATGTTTAAAATTGTTAGATCTTGTTGCACAGATCCTTTGAATATGATATACTGTCCTTCCTCATCTCTTATTATAGTCTTTGGCATAAAATCTAATTTATTTGATATAAGGATTGCCACCCCAACTTTCTTTTGATGTCCATTAGCATGGTAAATTGTTTTCCACCCCCTCACTTTAAATCTGGAGGTGTCTTCAGGTCTAAAATGAGTTTCTTGTAGACAGCATATTGATGTTTTTTTTTTTTTTTAAGATTTTATTTATTTATTTGACAGACAAAGATCACAAGCAGGCAGAGAGGCAGGAGGAAGGAGGAAGCAGGCTCCCTGCTAAGCAGAGAGCCCGATGCGGGGCTCGATCCCACGACCCTGGGACCCTGACCTGAGCCGAAGGCAGAGTCTTTAACCCACTGAGCCACCCAGGTGCCCCTGGGTTTTGTTTTAATCCATTCTGATACCCTGTGTCTTTTGATTGGGGCATTTAGCCCATTTACATTCAGGGCAACTATTGAGAGATATGAATGTAGTGCCATTGTATTGCCTGTATGGTGACTGTTACTGTATATTGTCTCTGGTCCTTCCTGGTCTACTACTTTTAGACTCTCTCTTTGCTTTGAGGACCCCTTTCAATATTTCCTGTAGGGCTGGCTTGATGTTTACACATTCTTTTAATTTTTGTTTGTCCTGGAAACTTTTTATCTCTCCTTCTATTTTCAATGATAGCCTAGCTGAAAATAATATTCTTGGCTGCACTTTTTTCTCATTTAGTGCTCTGAATATATCATGCCAGTTCTTTGTGGCCTGCCAGATCTCTGTGGATAAGTCTTCTGCCAATCTAATATTTTTACCATTGTATGTTACAGACTTCTTTTCCCAGACTGCTTTCAGGATTTTCTCTTTGTCACTAAGACTTGTAAGTTTTACTATTAGGTGATGGAGTGTGATCCTATTCTTATTGATTTTGAGGGTGATTCTCTGCACCTCCTGGATTTTAATGCTAGTTCCCTTTGCCATATTAGGGAAATTCTCTACAATAATTCACTCCAATATTCCATCTACTCCCCTCTCTCTTTCTTCTTCTTCTGAAACACCAATTATTCTAATATTGTTTTACCTATGGTAATACTTATCTCTCGAACTTTCCCCTTATCGTCCAGTAGTTGTTTGGCTTTTTTTTGCTCTGCCTCTTTATTCTCCATCATTTAGTCTTCCATATCACTAATTCTCTCTTCTGCCTCATTTATCCCAGCAGTAAGAGCCTCCATTTTTTATTGCATCTCATTAATAGCTTTTTTAAAAATTTCAGCTTGGTTAGTTTTAGTTCTTTTATTTCTCCAGAAAGGGCTTGTATTTCCAGACAGCATTTCTCTATTATCTTCCACGCCTTTTCCAAGCCCAGCTAACACCTTGAGAATCATCATTCTGAACTCTAGATCTGACATATTACCAATATTCATATTGATTAGGTCCCTAGCCTTAGGTAATGCCTCTTGTTCTTCTTATTGTGGTGAGCTTTTCTGCCTTATCATTTTATCCAGATACAAATATATAAATGAGAGAATAAAATACAAAAACGTGGCAATGATCCTAGAAAAATATGCATTAACCAAAGCAGAAGAGACCCCAGACTGGGGGGAGAAGTTAGGGGTTAAAAAGAAGTTCAAAACAAAAACTAAAAAAAAAATTTATATATATATATATATATATATATATATATATATATATATATATATATTGTGACTATAACACATAAATATATATATATATATATATATATTAGTGACTATAACACATAAATATATATATATATATATAACTGGTGAATATAACACAGCCACCTCCTTTATTTTGGGTGTATTCTGGTCTTTTAGAAGAAACTACCTCCCAAAATTTTAAAGAAAGAAAAACTTATATATATATAAAAATAAGGGTAAACTTGATGAAGGGATGGAACATGACTTTAAAGATGATAATTTTTTTAAAATTCTAAAAAAGGAATTGATAAGATAAGTTGGTTAGGAAAAGAAAGAAAAAGAAAGTGGAGAGAATTTGCTCAGGCTGAAGACTAGAACAAAGCCCTATGTGAGTTTTAGGGTATATTTTGATCTGTTAGAAGAAGTTGTATCCCAAAATATTTTAGAAGAAAAAACCCTGTATGTATCAAAAAATAAAGTTAGATACAGTGAAGGATAAAATAGGAGTGTAATAATGAAGGTTTAAAAAGATTTTTTATGAAAGGTATTATTAAGATAAACTAGTTAAAAAACATTAAAAGTGGAAAGATAAAAAGTTTAAAAAATTAGAATAAGAAAAAAATAAAATTAAAAAATATAATTAACTTTGCAAGGCTGAAGAATCATGGGGAGAAAGCCATTAATTCCATGTTTTGCTTTCTCCTCCTCTGGAATTCAGCTGTTTTCCTTGATCAATGAGCTTGGTCTTGGCTGGATGTTTCTGCTGATCTTCTGTGGGAGGGGCCTATTGCAGTGATTCTCAAGTGTCTTTACCGGAGGCCGGATGGTGCCTCCCTTGCCAGGGGCGGGTCTAAGAAATCTGCTCGGGTTCGCTTTAGGCAGCTTTTGTTCCCTGAACTCTTTCTGTAGAGCTCTGGAAGATGGGAATGAAAATGGCAGCCTCCCAATCTCCAGCCTGGAGGAGCCAAGAACTTGGGGCCCCACTCCTCAATGCACCCTCAAGGAAAAGTGCTCTGTCACTCCCATCTCCCTGGTCTTTGGCTGTGCTGCAAGCTCACCCGGCCTGTGACCAAGCATTTCTGTTTCTGGCGCAGAGCCCTGTTTGGAGTCTCCAAACCCAGCAGTGGACCCTGCCGCTCTGCTCTTCTCACAATTGAAGGCGGGTCTCCCCGGGTCTGCCACTTGCTGGGTCCCTGCTCAAAGAGCACTGGTCAGACTGTGCTGCCGGTCACAGTTTAAAGTAAACCCGAGCTGAGAGCTCACTCTTCAGCTCTTTCTTTGTAGCCGGAGTCCCTGCTCTGATACCTGTGAGCTCTGCTACACTCAGACACCCGTGATCTTTCTGTGACCCCATGGGACCTGAGACCACACTGTCCCCATGAGGGCTCCACCTCCGCTTAGACTTGGAGCAATGTTCCTCACTGAAGCAGACTTCTAAAAGTTCTGATTTTGTTCTCTGCTGTTCTGCTGCTTGCCGGGAGCTGGCCCTTCCCACCACGGTCTATCTTCCCGTCACTTTGGATTCACTTCTCTGCACGTTCTACTTTTTAGGAAGTGACCAATTTTCTGTTTCTAGAATTGCTGCTCTTCTTCTCTTCGATCTACTGTTGGATTTATAGGTGTTCAGAATGGTTTGATAACTATCTATCTGAACCCCTGTGACCTGATGTCATCTCAGGCTACTGCACCTCCACCATCTTGACTGCTCTCACTTTTATTTAAATAAGGCTAAAGTCACATCTGGTTTAAAGACACTATTTAAATAAAAGTGAAAGTAATCTGTGAATCAGATACCTTCTCCACTCCCATCCGGGTTATGAGAGATTCAGATTTCCAATTTTGTTTAATACTTTATCATTTGAAAAGTTTAGACATTTTTCAAAACCAAGGGGCCAGAGGGGAGATGGATGGGAAGATGGGGGAGTAGAAAAAGGGGATTAAGGGTACTTATGCTGACAATCACTGAAATGTATAGACTGTGTCGTACACCTGAAATTAATATGTTAATTATACATGAGTTTAAAAAAAGCCCAAATGTTTCTCATGTAATTTTGCTTGTTTGTTTATTCTTTGGCTCAAAAGTATTTGTATATATACTATACGCCTTGCTCTGTGTTGAGTGTTACATGAGATGTAAACAAAAAAATCATCTTTCCTACACTCAAGGAGCATATAGATTAAAGCCATAGGAAGACATTCGTCAAATAGTCACCCAAAATATAACTGCAACTATAGCAGATAATGCAAAGGAAAGAATGGAATGTTAGATTTTATTTTTCAAGAGATCGTGACCTAGTCAGGTGTCACACTGAGGATGTGAACTTTGAGTTGATGAGATAAAGACAAATTGCCCATGATGTGGTGGTTAATGAGAGGAAAAGGACTCGGGGAAAGAGTCTCAGATTCCTAGGGAAAGTTTGTATTTTATTGTGGCTCATCACGGTCAGTAAAACTTCATCTCATGTCCAGAATATAAGAATTAGTTGGTTGTTGGAGAGGAACAAGATAAAAAGATTCGTGGCAGTGAATGCATGGATTTATTAATACCACCCCTACCTGTCCAGGTAATACCTAGATACAGCTCAAATAAATCCTCACTGATATGTTCTACTTGGCTCTACATTTGAATTTGCAAATTCCAAATTTTCTCCTTGCTCCTTCCATTCTCCTCACTTATTTCCTAGAATAGGGTAAAACACACCAATATAAACTGTTTCTGGTTTGGCATCACCTTGTCTTGCTACAATATACCTCTTGGTACTAGAGGTTTAAGATCCTCATATTTATTTTATTCCCATGGAAAAAGAATGCATAGATAGCATGTGTACAACCTAAAATATTATCATATCATATCATATTATTGATATGATTATTATGATATGATATTCTGATAACATATCATATCAAAATATTATATTATTCATCAGGAGGGAGGTTTCTCATAATTACACACAAATGTTATTTATGAACAATTACAATTAGGATTCTTCTTTCACCTTAGAAAATATTTTTTAAAAATCTAATTTCTTTGTGTGTGTCTGATCTTACAAAGAACCTGTAGAATTTAACCCTCAAAGAGTCTTCTGGTCTTTGAGTTTGGCAGCATTAACAAAAACCTGTGCCTTTGCTCAGGGCACCGCCCCCACCTGGAATTCCCTCCACCCCAACTTCTATTAATATAAACCAGTGGTTCTCAGCTTAGTTCTATTGATAACAAGCTTTCAAAGAATGACATTTTTGGCTGGCACACTTAAAGGACTTTAACAAAATTAAAGTCATTAGGAAGCCAGCTGTGATAGTTCAATCACTGTTACAGTATAGCAGTGCCTGTGTCTAAACCTATCCTCAGACGCCATGCCTGCTCGGGTATGCCAAGATGTGATGGGAGGCAGAGAGTTCACTGCCTTCATTGCTTACTCTCAGTCAGCCCTGAGACAAAACCCCATTTATGGCAAACAGTCTTACCAGAATATGCCTTTTGGGAGAAATCCTGGGAATTAGCTGCTATTTTCTTATGAAGACAAATATTTATAACCTTCTTTGTACACTAAACAAGTGCCCAGCCTCCTATCATACCATGCCTTCTCTCTCTTGCAGGCAGTGATTGGTTCTCTCCTCTGGCCAATCTGTTCAAATATTTCTTTTGCCACTCCTCCCCCAGATATGAATCTAACCGTGTATCTCTTTAATTATTACAAAGGCTGAGTTTATTTTATATTTATCAAAAGATAAGGATCTCATTACAGCTTGACAACTGGGAACCAAGTTTGACCTTTTATGGAGGCTTTGCTTAAGCCAAAGAATGTTCTTTGGTCATATTCTGTCCTCCATCTTGCCATAATTCTTTCTTTCCATACCACTTATTGTTCATTTGTCCTATTCTAGTTTGTATTGCCACTGATAACTTCCTTCAAATCAGGGAATATTTCCTGCACTTTTTAGCACAGATGTAGGCTTTTGAGAAATGTCAAATTAAGATATTTCAGCTCATTATTGCTTTATATTCCCTTTTCCCTTACTCTATTAGAGTGTAAGAGATGTTGACATTTTATTCTCTTGATTAATCCTTCATAGCTACAATTACAAGTGTATTTTAGAAAAAGTTGGAGTAGAAGTAAGCACATGATATTTGAGGACTGGAAACAATAAAACCCTTTGATATACACAGAGGGCAAGGAGGGATACTTCATAGGCTCCATGCTTTTTAACATATTTCTGCAATATGATATACTTTTTCTGTTTTTTAAGTATACTCTGTAAAGCTATAATAGCTTCTATAAAACAGAACAAAACACAACCTCCAACCTGTCCAATTAACACTTTCTTTCTGACCATTTTTATCAATGACTGAAACTTACATAATTAGTAATCAACAAATATGTGTTTAAAATCTGTTAGCTCTGAGAACATGTGCTATAGACTATAGAGAAAATGAGAGATTGCTCTTATCTCAAAGAACAATGAATGTAACATAGAGTGGTGAAAAGGGATAGAAATATGTCTTAAAAAAATAATGACCAACAAGACAAACCATAGATGATGTTCCAGCCCATAAAATAAATCTTTTAAAGATAAATATTGTAGGGGCACCTGGGTGGCTCAGTTGTTTGAGATTCTGACACTTGGTTTTGGCTTAGGTCCTGATCTCAGAGTCATGGGATCAACCCCTGGGCTGGGCTCTGTTCTCAGCTGGGAGTCTGCTTGAAGTTCTCTCCCCCCGCCCCACACTCTCTCTCTCTAAGATAAAGAAGTCTTTAAAAAAATAATAAAAATAAATAAAAAAATATTGTACAATGCAAGGAAACAGAAAAAAGGGCTTTTGATACAAGTATGAGTAACAAATTTAACTTAAAAATATTGTATTTTATTTTTTAAATTTAATTTTATTTTTTCAGTGTTCCAAGATTCATTTTTTATGCACCACACCCAGTGTTCCATGCAATACGTGCCCTCCTTAATACCCACCACCAGGCTCACCCAACCAACCCACACTTCCTCCCCTCCAAAACCCCCAGTTTGTTTCTCAGAGTCCACTGTCTCTCATGGTTCGTCTCCCCCTCCGATTTTCCCCAACTCCCTTCTCCTCTCCTTCTCCCCATGTCCTCCATGTTATTCCTCATGCTCCAGAAGTAAGTGAAACCATATGACCATTGACTCTCTCTGCTTGACTTATTTCACTCAGCACAATCTCCTCCAGTCCCGTCCATGTTGATACAAAAGTTGGGTATTCATCCTTTCTGATGGAGGCTTAATATTCCATTGTATACATGGACCATATCTTCTTTATTGATTCTTCTGTTGAAGGGCACCTTGGCTCTTTCCACAGTTTGACAACTGTGGCCATTGCTGTTATGAACATTGGGGTACATATGGCCCTTCTTTTCACTACGTCTGTATCTTTGGGGTAAATACCCAGTAGTGCAATTGCAGGGTCATATAAAATATTATATTTTAAAAGGAAGATTAAGATTACATTTATCACAGTGAGCACTGAATAATAGCATAGAGAATTGTTGAATCACTATATTGTATACCCCAAATTAATATGGAACTGTATGTTAATGGCATTAAAATAAAAGGCTTAATTACAAAAATAAATAAAAGGAATCATGGTGAGTTGCAATTATCTGGTAAGTTTCAAGGAAAAAGAGGCTCCTGAAATATCACATCAGAGAAGGGTAAGCTTCAGAGGAGTGAAGAAAAAAAGTAAAGACTAATAATAAAACAGAAAAGATGTATTCATGAAACACAGTGAGAATTTTGGAGAAAAGCTGTAGGGGGATGCCAAGGTTAGAGAGATTATTTAGACATTCTGCAAAGTTAAAGAATTTGAATTTATCCTCTGCCATATTTGCCAAAGAAATTTTTTCTTTCCTGCTGTGGTTGATTACTTACCAGAAGTTTCATATTCTTAGGGGCACCTTTGCAGTAACTTACAACTTTTAAGAGTTTTAAAGTGAAATATCAGATTATTGTAGTTGCCATGTGTAGATAATGGATTTGCTGAACATTGGTTTTGTTTTTGTTTTTGTTTTTCTATCTTTTGGGCTCTGCATACTGCTTTGATTTTTTATTTTGTATTAGTAAATGGCAGACTGAAGTAAAGAGAAACCTAAAGGATTGAAACCTCTTTTCTCATCATATATATGTATATATGAATATTATAATGCTACTTAGGATTCATCTAACTTGCTCTTCACTGTAACATTTCATAATATAGGATGTTACCCTGTGTCATGAGATACTTACATGAATGAAGAGTTTATAATATTGGAGGAAAATATAAAATTTACAAGTCATCCAAATGATACCTGTCTAGCGTTCCAATTCCATTCAAACCTATAAGATTCTATTTCATTTTTCTTTTTTTTTAGATTTTTTAAAAAAATTATTTATTTGATAGAGAGAGAGAGAAAGAGAGAGAGAGATCACAAGTAGGCAGAGAGGGAGGCAGAGAGAGAGGAGGAAGTAGGCTCCCAGCTGAGCAGAGAGCCCAAGGCGCGGCTGGATCTCAGGACCCTGAGATCATGACTTGAGCCAATGGCAGAGGCTTTAACCCACTGAGCCACCCAGGCGCCTTATTTCTTTTTCCTTTTTGCAGAAGTGTTCAACTCATTTGTAAAAGCATACTTTAAAAAAGTTTACTTTGAAGGTTGTAAACATAGCTTTGACTGGAGAGATTACTAAATTAACCTAAACCATTACATTAAAATGTCAGCCAAATGAGCTATAAATGACCTAGTTTTAAGAATCTTAAAACTAAAGGGTTTGGTAAATGGCTGCACAAGAAAATATGCAGGAGACACAGATACATACAAATATATTTAAGGTGATTCTAGCAGATTCAATCAACAATAAACCCCTAACATATATACCTAATTCTCCATAGGTATGTTATTGTTGGTTTTTTTAGAATGTCTGTTTTTTTAATAATACCTCTTTATTTTTGCACGTTTTAGAGTATTATTCAATATTATTATTTATGTTTCCTTATAATGAGAAAGAATATGCCTAGTCTGGTATTTCTGGAATTTAAAGCTTTTTATTTGTTTTGTTTTTTAAAGTTAAAACTTTAAACTTAAACTTTAAAAATTTAAAGTTTTTAAAAGTTGGGATTTTAATGATAAAACAATTGCTTTATAATAATAATAGCCATCATTTATTGTATACATTATGTGCTTTTTCATCAGAGTAAGGACTTCAAACAAACTAAAGCTATCGTGATTATGATAAAATGGTTGTAGACCAGTCAACGCACTACAATTTCTCCATAAATATCATTTTACAGATGTGAAGGAGAAGGATTAAGTAACTTGCTAAACTGCAGACATCTAGGAAGAGTCAGAAAGAGTCAGAAGCCAAATTTACAATACAATCCTACTTCCTTTTAGGCCTGTCTTCTCTCGCATATGCTGCAATGCCTCCTAAGCTATTCTGCTCTGAGTGTATGGCTTTTATTTTTACCACAAATGCTTTTAAGTCGGGGTTTGTAATTCACAATTACTCCTTTGCTTCAGCTTCTTCCCGTCCCTTCACTTGTGACTCCCTCAACAAATACCACTCAGGCTCTAATAGCTTGCACTACTTTAACACTGTGGTGGGGAAAGAGGACTCTTGAAAATACAAAATGACCACTTCTCCACAAGGATTCAAGCAAGGATTACCCCATTCATCTCTGATGAGGCCGCCTTTTACAAGAGAAAGGATCACTGGAGTCCCCCCTCTCTCTCCTCTTCCTTATTTTTCTTTTACAAACCCTGTTTTCCATTCCAGAATACACCTATTGCTTCTGGTACTTAAAAAATAGAGCCAAAGAAACTGCATACTGCTCTTCTGTGACTCATAGGTTTGTTAGGTTTAACATATTTCTGGAAACCGTATGGATTATATGTGCACGAGGCTAAGTCTGCAGCAGTGAAAGTGGAGTTGGGAGCAGGGAGTGGTAAAGCCAAACTCTTCCTTTGCCCTTGATATCTTTATCATCTAGTTTAAGAGAAAAGACATAAAACTATGATCCATAAATGAAAGGTCAGCAATATTCATGACGCCACTAAATGTTTTAGAATTCAAAGGAATAGAATACACACTCATCTGTATAATATATAGTCACAAACCTCTCTGTATGTGTATCCTATTATATACACTATATACACATATACACACCCAATACATATATTATATATATTGTTTTCTTACTACTCTGTATTACTTATTTATATTACCTGACAAATTTATACATTAGCTATTCCCTTGCCAATCCATATATACATATATATACACATATACGTATATGTGTATATATATATACATACGTATATGTGTATATATACACATACATATACATATATATGTACATATACATATACGTATATGTGTTTATATACACATACGTATATGTGTATATATATGTATATATGGATTGGCAAGGGAATAGCTAATGTATAGCTAATAGCTAATAATATATATGTATATGTGTGTATATATGTATATATGTATGTATGAATTATATACCAATCCATATATATATAAATATAAACACACACACACACACACACACACACACACACACATACATATAAATGAAGTAAGTCTTGAGCTAGGTAATGCTTGAAAGAAGTCCAGGCTAAGTCCTTGCAGAAATTAAGATCCGCTGCCTCCAGTTGTGGTGTGGGGGAAATAGGATGAAGTGTTTATTTCCTTGTTCATGTCACTCATGTGCCTTTTAAAAGCACTCTATAGTTTTTCTCATATACGTTTTAAATATTTCTTGCTAGGTTTATGCCAAAGTATTTTATTTTGCTCTGCTATCTATGCCTAACTCCTAAGTGTACTGGGGGTGCACGAGCATCCTGCCATTGGCAGTTGGCTTCATACCCTCCTACTCTGCCTCACAGGGACAGATTTGCAACTAGCTTTGGTGATAGTTTCTGTGGGTATCTTTTTCTTTACTTCTTCTAGTTGCTTTAGAGCTTTTTTTTTTTAAAGGAAATTTGTAGAGGTTCAAAAACTTTGTTGATGTCAGGGCCTTATTCCAACCAGAATCTGTTCTTTGATTATTTTTCTTTATTGAAGTAGGTTTGATATATAACATCATGTAAGTTTAAGGTGCACTTCTTGTTGATTTGACCCATTTATGTATTGCAACATTATTGCCACTGCGGCATTAGCTAGGACCTCTATCCTGTCATATAATTTTAATTTCTTTTATATGGAATTGTTTCCGTGTTTATGGATTGTTTCCAAGATATGGAAACAATCTCAGTGTCCATTGATGGATGGATGAATGAAGATGTTCTTTGACTCTTTTGGTAATCCCTTTGTTTTGGAAGACTTGATTGTACTTTAAATAAAAATAGAAAAATTAACATTGGCTTTATGGTAATTTCAAGTAATTGATAATTTGTTTACTCTATTGTTATTGTTTGATTTATTATCGATTATTAATTTATGAATTAAAAGATAAAATAGCTAAGGTGACAAAATTACAAAACCATATTGATCTATAGTGAAAGTGTAAATAGATGATAAGTATCAAGAGCTTATGCTGATCATACTGTCAAGTCAGAAATTTTACTTCCAAGAATCCATCCTGAAAAAAAGTATTAGGAATTAAGATAATAGCTAATGCACTGGATTATTTCTTATAACATAATTTATAATAGTAAAACCTCAGAAACAGAGGGAAAGTCCCCAAACAGAGAATTGGTTAAATAAATAGTAATTTTCTATAGAATAAAAACAAGCCTTCTTGTGGTCAGAGGTGAGAATCATATAAATTTGAGGGACTTCTTGGGGAAAAAATTAAACCATATTGTCATTAGTTTTGAAATATACAGAGAAGTGCCTAACAGACTGGGAGAAAAAAGATTGATCAGAAGAAACCCAGAGCAACAGTGATTTGTAGAGAAATTGAAGACAGAAATCATGATCAAGGAAGGCTCTTGCTATTCCAAATCAAATAGTAGAACAGGGCTTATAAGTCAAATGGGGGTAGTGGTTCCAAATATAGTACAGTGTCTCTTGAGCTTGTCTGATAAGACATACTGGCTGTGAGCAGCTCTCTTGGGGGAAATGCTACTGTTTCATTTCTGAGCCAGCTAGATAAATGGAAAGAAAGCACCATGGTTAATTTGAATCTATACTTAAGAAAAAACACCCAACCCTAATTAAATAGTCACATACCTACCTGTTATGTTTCCTTTAAATTTAGTTGTGTGTATATATATATATATATATATATATATATATATTTGAAATATTATATTAAGTAATGAATTATCATAAAAAGATAGTTTTCTACTGTCACATTTTCCGAGTTAATTTTATTCAAACTCTTCTATTTAAATTTTGAGATCAGTATTTTTGTCATCATTATAACCAATTTTTGAGTCATCTATCACAGTTTTCAATAGCACATTATCTTCAATTCTCATCCAAGTTGTTTTAAGTACTGTACTTTCTCAATCCATGTATGATGCTGTTTTTGGAAATTTTATCCTAATTGCCTAAACAATAAGCAATAATTTGTATAACATGATTTTTAAATTTTTTTCAAGAATCTTGTTGATATATATACCTGATTTGCACAGAATGATTGATTTTAAGCCTCTCATATTTATAGTGGTGTCCAACATTTGTAAGTAAAGGCTTTATAAATGGAAAAAAATCACGATTATCTATTAAATGTCTCTCCCAACTTTTTGTCTATATTGTGACTGAGGGCAAGGGAGTTTAATATGACCCCAAGGAAGATAATAAATGTATATTTCTGTGAATTCAAAGTGAATGCAGACTGATCCTCTTTTTCCAAAAAGGATTGATACTAACAGATCTGCCAAATCAGGCTCCCAACTTGCACATTGGGACGTCCTTGCAAGATACCACATCTAGCACAGTGGCAGTGATGGGGGCCACCACTTGGTTAAGTTTATGATCATTCACTGTCATTTAACATTCCACATGAGTTTTTCAGTGGCCAGACCAGAGAGACCAATGCAGACATAATGGAGTCACAACTCCTGCATCTTTTACAGGTTGGAAGGTGGCACTAATATCTGCTATTCTACCCAAGATACAGTTTTGATTCCAAGTTAAAATCTTGGCTAAGAACACAAGAATACCACACTGGAACTCAGTATGAGGCTGCTGCTAGAAAACTTGCTTTCTTATTTCCCCAGTGTGATCAGGAGACCATAATCATATTTTGGGACACTTGGTATCATGTTAGCTCAGACCCTTTATCCAATAGGTTTTGAGACAACTTGCTCTTTTCTTTTTTCAAATGGAGGTATATTTGACAATTAAAAGTTGTACATATTTAAAGTGTACAATTTGATGATTGATAGACATATATATTATGCACAATATATATATATATACATGTATATCATGCCACATTCAGGAATATTTAACATTATTTGCCACCCCAGGTAATTAGCACTTTTGTGTCTGTGTGTGTGATGTGAATACTTAAGACCTAACTTCATAGTGAATCTCAGTACAATACAATAAACACACTAAAATATGATATGGTGCTGAGAACTGCAATCACGTTGTTGTCTTTTAGATACAACGCTATACTCTTGAATGACTAAAACTTTGTACCACTTGACCATTACCCCACTATTTCCTCTTCCCCAAGCCCCTTGTAACCACTATCCTACAAGCCGCGTCTATGAATTTGATCATTTTAGATTCCACATATAAAAGAGATCATACAGTATTTGTCTTTCTGCATCTGGCTTATTTTACTTAACAAAAATTCTCTAAGTTTATCTGTGTTATCACGATGGCAGAATTTCATTCTTTTTAAAGGCTCAATAATGTATTCTCTTTATTCGTTCACTGATGGGCATTTATTATTATTCTCTATCTTGGCTCTTGTGAATAATGCTGAAAAGAACATAGGAATGTAGCTATGTCTTTGTGATCCTGACTTCATTTTCTTTGGCTATATACCCTGAAGTGACTATTTCCTTTTCTTCTATTTCCTGACACTCAAGTAGCCATAAGTTCTTTTGGAGAAGGAAGATTGGGGAATTCATTCTGAATATACATGTTTTATGCTGCAATATCCTTCCTCTCAACTGATGTTTTCTGGGTCTGAAACTGGCTTACATCTGGGCACAGGGTAAGGATTCTTCCTTTTCTCTTGTAGTAACTGACATCAGCTTTCTGCTCATGTGCTCTTGCTTTTGCTTTCTTGTTTATAGAGGTCAAACAATGCCCTTGTGGACTGTGCCTATTTCTTCCACTCCTAAGAATACCAGTGACTATTAGATATTTCCCTGGATTCTTGCAACCAGGGTTCCCTGACTGCCATTCTGGCTGTAGTGATTGTTAGAGAATTTACATCCAGCTTGCCTCCGATGGTTAAGTGCTGACACTTTGCCACTAATTTTGGGAATCCTCTCATCTCCATTGACAGGAAGGAGCTCTTTCTGTAGCAGCCTCCCCTACTGTCTATCCTGGCCTTTGAAGAACAGCCAACAGGAATGTTCCCAAAAATGCCGGTGCCCCTCTCCCCAGGATATTCTTTATTACTTCAGTGAAGAAGCATCCTCTGGCTTCATCAGAGAACCCGGTCAATTTGTGGGTTCTCTTTTCTTGTATAATAAATCCATTCCATAATGCCCACCTGCAGTCCCTTTGGTGAAGAATTGTTCCCTCTTAGAGAGGGAAAGCACCACCATAGGAGAGCCATACTGATACTTATTTCTATTATTGGTGTAGGAGGTGAATACGAATCATGTGGAGGACAAATGTCTCGTGCGGGACATGCCTCAGATCGAGCCTCTGTGTCACCTACAAGCAGAGCTACCTCTGGTATCCTAAAGGGTTCAAAGAAGTATGAGTTCAAAGTCATCGTACATCCCCAGATGTCCCTATTCCTGAACTTCAGTATTCTTCTCTATGAGGGGTCTGGGCATCTAGTCAAAGGAGATCGCTAGGGTAAGAATTCACCCTTCTCACAATCATGTAATAGACCTGCTTTTCAGTAGAGTTTGCCCTGTGACTACAGCATCTGAAAAATCTCTTTAAATGTTACCAGAGATGCTTTCTGGTCATGTCCTGAGCTGGTAATGGACTGCCCTAGGCCTGCCATTTTCTTTCTTCAGAGTTTCAATTTCCTTTAAGAATAAACAACTTTTTGGGTACCATCGCGACCATTACTCTCACATTTTTAAGAATAACATGAGCCACTCCTCTCTTCCCACCTGCATCAATTCCAGTTCCACACAGGTGAAAGTCTGGATAATTGTGATGTTAGAACATGTAAGGAAAGATCTCCCCTTCCTTAATCAACTGCAATAGAATCCTTTTTGCGTGGCCAGCACACAGCCCAGTTCCAAAATCCCAACCTGAGGGGCTGTATCCTGCACTTCTAGTTGTCCCAGAAGCAAACCCTGAACAAGGATCCAAGGGAGGTGAAGGAAAACCACCAATATGGGAATGGGAGATGAGAGAAGAAAGTAAGGCAGCCGATAAAAAATTGGTTGTCGCTGTGAAGAGAAGAGCTAGTGGATTACTTCTGCTGGGGGACCTCCAGAGTTATTGCTCCTTGGGGAGGAATGGAGAAAAGTATTTATACCCCAACTTTTAATAGTCATTGGCGTGGTATCATGTGTGAGATGAAAGGATGGAACCATTGATTCTCTAGCACTGCCATTTTTCACACCAGCAGAAATAGGTTCCAGCAGCAGGAGAGATGCCTCTGTCGAAGAAAGGTAGGTGATTGCAATGGGTAGGCTGATCTGCACTAACAGAATGAGTGAGCAGATGTGGGCATTACAACAACATGATCTCTTTCACACCCTGTACTCTATAACCTTGATTTAATCCCCTTACGTTGGCCACCTGATTATCCTTTTCCAATACAGTTACCAGTGGATTCATGCCCATGTTGTTTCTGCTGATTCTCGGTGAAGATTGTTTCCAGATACTGAATGCATTCAAGAAAAGTGGATGCTAAAGTGTCTCTTTTATTTTTTAATCTTGCTTGGAGAGGCAACGCTTATCAAGAATGGGGATAACAAACATTTTTGACCTGTGTAAGACTTTTATTCTTGCGATTTTATCTGAGAAGTGCTATTTACTAAGAAAAACAGATGAAACTTGCTCTTTTTCTTATCTTTTAGGGTAGAAAGGACTATAATATTCTGAGAAAAGTTACCTATGCACACGACAAATCCTCTAAACTGTATGAGTCTCATCAAACTTTAGGAGACTTGGGCATATGCTTTGAAGCTTCTGGTGATATACCTTTGATGGTCTTCAAAGAAAGGGGGGGGGGCTTGAGATCTTCCCATGATATGGGCTGGCATTTTGGAAGGGGATTCATGTAGAAGCAAAATAGCAAAATTAGTAGTCAGTCATCTGGGATGTAGGGGATAAATCAGTAACTATTACAGACTAGATTGTTAGTCAGTGCAGTGACAATGGATTGTAAGGACAAAGACGCACATTTATCAATGACCTAGGTTAAAATACGAGACATAGGAAAAATAGAAATTTTGTGTTGCTCTACTGATACTACAGTGATGTGTTTAAAGTTCAACCAATGTAAATAGAATGTATGTAGTAGGTCATGGTTTTTCTGTGTGACTGACCAAGATATCATGCACTTTATGATGGCTGTGGTTGATTCGTTGTTGTAGAGAATTATATTTCTAAACATGTTGAGATAAAACTGTTCAAAGAAAATGTCTGAGTGATCTTTAGGGCAAGTAATCAGTCAGAATGTAACTGGGAGGTGAAATCACTCTAATTATGAAATAAAATATTCTATAGAGAATGGTTATACAGGTGATGAACCTGCTGAAGATTCAAACAGAAGACGGTAAACAACCCAGAATCTAGCAACAGCAAGAAGTTGCAAAGCTCCGTATGCTGGAGGGAACAAGGGAAGAAGGACAGCACCAGAACTCAGGGTCAGAATGACCCAGTGGGACTGTGATGGGCTTGTCTGGTAGGCAGTGGAGATGAGAAGGAGATGCAGCCTCTGCTGGAGACTCTATAGAGGGCAACGAGCTAGCAGAGAAACAACTCGCCTTCTCCATTTCTTCCTGTCCCCAGTCTCCCAGCCTCTACTTTCTACCAGCGCCTTTCCCTGGGCAAACAGGCAGGAAGCCACCTGGCATGGAAGCCTAGGAAATGTTGTCTTCCAGACAGGGGAGAGGAGAAGAGGGAATAGGGGAGGAGAGGGGAGGAGAGGCAAAAAACAGGACTGAAACCGAAGGACTGGCATGAGAAAGACATGATTTCCTGTCCAAGAACTACGTTTCTCTATGTGGCATAGAGTTTAGAGGGTTTTTTCTGGTATAGCAAAACAGGAGGTGTGTCTGAGGGTCAGCTTCACCTCGCTGAGAATCACGTCTCATTATGTTATGTATGCCCCAAGCTGGAGAACTTGCTCTTGGTGCTGCTTGAGAACACTGGGTGTAAGAACAGAGGTTGACAGGGCTATCAGGGAAGCTGCCGTGGTCACCAAGGAGCTCACAGGACGACGTCCATGGTAGCACTGTTCACCGATTCTAAACAGAGAATTTATAAGCCAACGTGTGGTTCTACCATGGTTCTCTTCCCTCTGCCCTGCAATGGTCACCCCACAAATCAGGTACAGCTGACCTCTGAAAGGCATCTAATCTAGTTTCCTGGTTGTTATAAATCCCTAATATTGGGGGCGCCTGGGTGGCTCAGTGGGTTTGCCTCTGCCTTCAGCTCAGGTCATGATTTCAAGGTCCTAGGATCGAGTCCCGCATCGGGCTCTCTGCTCAGCAGGAAGCCTGCTTGCTTTCTTTGTTTCAGCTGTTGTAGAAATATATTTCTTCCTTTGAAAACAACTCTTTTTGCATTTTATCTCACATCTTATTAGATTTTTACTTCATGACAATAGTTCATTTGAGCATTATCCCAGAAAAACTTTGTGCTTTGAGGCAGTTCGTAATTATTTGACAATCATGATTTATTTCACAAAGTCATAATTTCAGCCACCATAATTATTAAATCATTCTCCAAGTCCTTGCTATCTATTCCCCTTTTAAAATACTTCCATCATAAATATGCATGTATTTTGAGTAATTAAAACTACACGACATGATGGTCTCTTTCCCACAACACAGCTATTGTAACACCCATCTGATCTTTTATGCATCTTAAAAATATATCTGTAGCTGTGTTTATTATGTTCCTAACATTCTCCTTTCTACATTCCTTTATTAAGGTATAATTAACACAAATTGCATTAATTTCAGGTGTACAACATAATGATTCAGTATTTCTATAGACAGCAAAAGATTCACCATGATAAGTCTAGTTCACACCCATTGCCACACATAGCTACAGAATTTTGTCTTCTTGCCATGAGAACTTTCAGGATTTGCTCCTTTAGCAATTTGCAAACATACAAGGCAGTCTCGTCCTCTGCCTGCTTTCCCTCTCTCTCTCTGTCAAAGAAACAAAAATATTTTTTAAAAATGCAAGATTCTGCTCTACTTCTTGAGTGCCAGTGAATGTTGTGGACTATTTGATTTGTGCTATTTCGTTTCAGCTGACGTAAGCCTGCAGAGCTGCACTTATTGATCTAATTTAGAGAGTGTCAGGTGTCGGGAGATCTCTAAATTTATCTCCTGCCAATCTTGGGCCTTTTCCCTTTATTGTTGCTTCAGATTTTAATTTCTTAGGGATGTTATATATTACAGACTGATCAATTTATATTTAGAATAATTAGTAGCTTGTGTTAAAGAAAAGCTCTTCAATCATAAGTTAAGTGACATTAAAATAAAATTAAAATAGTTTGTGCCCTCATGTACTTCAGCTGTTTGTGCAAAGATAATAATTTTGGGGGGATGTGTGCTGTGGTAGAGGACATTTCAGTGATTTTAGTTTCTCTCTTATCTGGAGGGGACATTGAGAGAAAGAGAGAAGGAAGGCTATGAACTACCTGTCTTTAGGTAATAGTCCACTAATTTAAAGCTTAATGCTATTTTTCATAAAGGTACTAACCTTCACTATCTTTCTCCACTAAAACTACTTTTAACTATCTCCATTAATCATGAATATTAACAACATATAAAGTACAATGTATCTGATCTCATTGCAAAACAGGAAATGAAGAGGTAGGAACTATTTTACTAACTCATAAATGCAGGTGGTGATGTTAATTAAAACTAAATTAAAATTTACCTTCCCTATAGTGCCCAAATTTCCATTTCAATATACTCTTTAAAAGTACGCATTTGTACATAAAAAAATCCATTGCATTTCTATGTGTCAACAATGAAAATTAAAATTTTTTAAATGTTTAAAAAGACAATGCCATTTGCATTAGCACCAAATATATATATATAATTATATATATATATATATATATATATATATATATATATATATATACACACACACATACATACTTGGGTATATATCTGATAAAATGTGTGCTGAAAACTGCTAGCTTCTGATGAAGAAATCAACCAACATGGAAATAAGTGAAGAGATATAATGTATTCATAGACTGAAAAATTGAGTATGGGTAAGATGTCACTTCTCCCTTTTTAGATGTATAGATCTAATACAGTCCCAATCAAGTTCTTAGTGAGCTATATTCATAGGAAAGCTGCTAACAGTTCATTCAATCCAGCAGGTTCTCTCATTCACTGCTAATCCTTTGTTGTCTTTATTAAGCCTCAAGTTAAGGAAATAATGTCAATGCTATTACATAAACTATCCCTGATGCCCATTGTCACTGACAGCCTCTCTCCTGGCCTCCAAACTCGTTGGACTCTAAATGAGCACAGGATATTCTTGTTTGAGTTCCACTGTCATAATTATAGATACTATCATTAGGAGAGTGTTTCCTTCTTTCTGTATAATTTCTTGGACATTTAGAGAGTCTATTTCATAGTCATTTGGAAGAAATTGGAAGAAATAAAATAAAAGTAAAAAGAAAACCAACCCAAACCCAAATAACTTGAAAGTTAGTATTAAAGGGAAATTTAAATTAAGTATATTGAGATGGCTATGAAAAGAAAATAGAAAATCAGATCATCATTATACGCTTTTATTTTATACAAATAAATTCAGTTTCCTAAGGGAATAGAAGTTGGTAAAGGATAAAAGTTTGTAGTCATCAAATGTAGCATATAAGCATTTGTGGTAAGTTATTTGTCAGGAAAATGTAATATTAAAAGTTTTGCATATATTACATTGCCAATCTAGGAGGTATGCATACATGCCAAGAGTGAAAACAATTTGCATAAATATTTTGAGTTGTTTCTAAATGAGAAGAGAGAAATATAGGATTCATCTCTATTATGTGACTTTTTTTTTAAGATTTTATTTATTTATTTGAGAGAGAGACAGTGAGAGTGAGCATGAGAAGAGAGAAGGTCAGAGGGAGAAGCAGACTCCCTGTGGAGCTGGGATCCTGATGCGGGACTCGATCCCAGGACTCCAGGAACGAGACCTGAGCCGAAGACAGTTGCTTAACCAACTGAGCCAGCCAGGTGCCCTCTACTATGTGACTGTTAATGCATGTGTACATTATTAATTTTAGAGCGTAAAAATAAACCTATTAAGCGTATGTTTTTCTTTAACATTACCATTCAAAACCTGAAGAACAAAGGGCTCATATTATCATCAAGACACGATTCATAGACTAGCATTAATAAGTATTAATTATTTTGAAACAGGTATTAAAAAGATAGTGGGGCAAATTACAAGAGATCTATTCAGATGGCAAGAGATTTATTTCTCGATCACTCAGCAACATTTTCACATCACGCCTCTCATTCTTCCCAGAAAGAATTTTCTCCAGAATACCATAGTAGCCTATTCTAGGTTGTCTCAGTATTACAGGTTTAAGATCAGTCTTTCCAGAATGCTCCAATCCTATCCCCATCCCGCTCTGCCCCAGCCAGCTTCCTCCTGGTATATCATTCCGGAGTCAAAATGTTGGACTTGGGGTGGTTGAGATAGTCTTTCGTGTTTGTTCTGAGCTTGTCTGTGTTTGCGTCTATGGGCTTCATCCCCCCCATCCTCAGAATCACCAGCTCTTGACACTGGTGTCTGCTGAGATAGTCAGTGTTCATTCAGGCTCTGGTGTCGTTCACCCAACAGCCACTGTGTCATCTCCTTGGTCCCAATTAAACACTCCTTCAGGTCTGTTCGTTTTTTGTTCTCTCTCGGCTAACCTCCATGCCCTTCTTCCAGGCACGAAGGCTTTTCCTTCCCTCCCTGAAGCCACCTATCATTCAATATCCCCCTACCCCGGGCGGGGTGGGGTGGGGTCTGTTTCCGACCACCTCTAACCCCTCCAGGCTTCAGCTATCATGCCTGGGGTTTGCTCTGGGGCAGCGACGCAGCCTCCATTGTTTTCATTAAAATCTTAAATTATATTTTTAACAATGTCCTCTCCAAATGCAGCCAAAAGTTGTTATTTCAGAATGTACAGTTTTCCCAATATTCAAATTCTTTGCATTTTTATTTCTCCCTATGGTAGAAGAAAAATGCTTCCTTTGCAAAGTCCTCCATCCAGCCCCACCCCTCCGCCCAGCTTCATACCTGCTGTCAGGAATCAAAACAGCCTCCAGGGCGGTCAGCTTCAGAGACACAGAAGCAAACTTCTAGGGGTCTTGGCCACAGCAGTAGCCTTGGATGATCCTGAGAAAACCAAATTATCTTTTTAGAGTTCAGAAGTAAGAGCGTGCTCTCGTAGATATCACCAAAAGCACACATTGAAACTCAGCTACCACTGTGAAAAAATGTTATTTTATTTTTCCTGACAGAGATTTCCTAAGAACATAAACCAGTCTTTCAGATGCAAAGGAATGTAGATAAGCATTGTTTATTTTGAAATAAAATTTTTAAAAGTGATGCGAGAGATTAGCCTAAAAGAACTAGATTTATTGTGCTAGTGTGTGCTCCATGACTTTGTGCATGAAAATGCTTTAAAACTGATATAAAGGGGCACCTGCCTTCAGCTCACATCATAATCCCAGGGTCCTGGGATTGACCCCCTGTCGGGCTCCCTGCTCAGTGGAAAGTCTGCTTCTACCTCTTTCACTTGCCCTGCTTCTATTCCCTCACTCGCTATCTTTGTCAAATAAATACATAAAATCTTTTTAAAAAACTAATATAAAGTGTACTCTTATGACCAAGACTTAAGCAAAATGATACACATTTTCCTCAAACTTTGATAAAGCATATTAGTAAAAGTTGGAAGAATACACATGTATTATTCAATTTCTGGAAGCTTCAAGAGTTGAAAATATTCAAAAGAATTGGTGGCGGGGCAATATGTTTTAACTATCTCCTGTTCCCCCCATTGGTGAAGAGGCTTGTGGGTGTGGTTGCCACCAGACACAGGAGATAGACACCAGTTGACTAGCTGTGTCAGTCACAGCTGGGGGACACCACACACCACCATGGAGGATGGCTTGATGATGCACTTGGGAATAGAGTGAACAAAAGGCCTGTGAGAGGCAAACTGCTTAGTATTAGGAGGAAGACCTGACTCTTGGTTCCTGCAAGAGGTTGAATAATCCCACAGCCTGGCAGGGAGTGAAGCCCACTACTCAGGGATAATCAGAAACCATGCCTTGTCCCCATAATTAGGAGAGTCCCTTCTTTGGTTAGGAGGCCTCGTCCATGGGAACAGAGTGGGGAACTTGTGGTGAAGCCATTCTATGCTCTCCTGGATTTTCCCAGATGTCAGGAAACGCATCATCCTGGGCCTAAATTTTAGGTCTTAGACCACAGGGTATACTCTAAATCCCCAAAGGCTGATATTTTAAAATTAGAAAATTTCCAAAGAGGCAAAAGAGGGGGCCACGTCTCTACAGAAAGTGAAGTGTTATATGAAGTAATTTGAAATTGACTTATCTGGCATAAAACGTGTAGTATAGAATGAGCAATTCATAAACATTTAAGGACCACATTAAAATAGCCTAATCTGTAAGACTAATGTCATTGAAGCCGAAAGGGAAGGAGGTATTAGCACAAGTAAAAATATGTAAGTGTACTCTCCAATTCCACTATACCTGACAAAAATAAGGAGAGATCCACTCTTTGGGTAAGCTAGCATCATGTTAGTTACAAACTAACAACTAACAAACAAACTAACTAACATCCTGTTAGTTACAAACCACGAGTCAGTAAACTTTTTTTTTTTTTTTGGTAATAGACCAGGTGGCAAATATTTCTGGCTTATTGGCCAGAAATTCTGTCACTACTACTGAATATTGTTGTAGCGTGAAAGCAACCATAGATGATATATAAATAACTCAGAGGGGCTGTGTTCCAATAAAATTTTATTTATAAAAGCAGCCAATGAAGCAGGTTTGGCCCATGGGTCATAGCTTGACCATCTCTGAACCATGTGTTGGTTGCATTAAATATATAATCAAAGAAATTCCAGGCCTCTGTCTAACTGTATTCTATATCAAGAGGCAAAATATGCTGTATGAGAGCTTTTTTCCTAAGAGAGAGTAAAGGTTTTGAATTAATGTACATATCACATACTAATGGAGAATTTTTGAATAAAATTTAAAAGGTTTTTAAAAGAATATTTAAATGAGTATTTTGAATTTTATTTCCTTATTGATTCTAATTATTAATATGTCCTATCATTACACATTTAAAAGGCTTCTTTCCCCTGTGCCTAGAGATTTAAACTGTGGTTTCAAATTCAGAATTCCTTGGAGTATTTCCGGTTCCTACTTTGTTTTTTGAAGTAACTGTCCCATCCTCTTAGTTTATTTTCTACTTTCATCTTTATGCATAGTTGGGAATGATAAGGTATATCCTATAACTGAAATTATAACCTGGGAATCCAAAAAGAAAAAAATTGAAAATGAGGAATTCAACATTTTAAAAATTATTTTATTTATTTATTTGACAGAGATTACAAGTAGGCAGAGAGGCAGGCAGAGAGAGAGAGGAGAAAGCAGGCCCCCCGCAGAGCAGAGAGCCTGGTGCGGGACTCGATCCCAGGACCCTGAGATCATGACCTGAGCCAAAGGCAGAGGCTTAACCCACTGAGCCACCCAGGCGCCCAAGGAATTCAACATTTTAATGGAGAAGGAAAATATAAAGATAAATGCTTTAGGCTTCATATTAGTACTGTGAGCCACAAAGTCATAGAACCTGTTTCTCCTTTATAATAATGCAGAAGGCACACTAAAATATATCTATTCACATTTTTATTTTTCCATACATTCCTCCATGTTCACTATGGTAAGTGGACTCTTAAGCCCCTTCACCGATTTCACCCATCCCCTCACCCGCCTCCCTTCTGGTACCATCTGTTTGTTCTCTATAGTTAAGGGTCTATTATTTGGGTTTATCTCTTTGTTTTTTTGTTTCTTAAATTCCACATATAAGTGAAATCATATGGTGTTCTTTTCTTTGACTGACTTATTTCACTTAGCATTATACCCTCTAGATCCATCTATGTTGTTGCAAATGGCAAGATTTCATTCCTTTTTATGGCTAAATAATATTCCATTGTGTGTGTACATACCACTTCTTCCTTTTTTTTTTTTTTTTTTTTACATTCCACTTCTTAATTCAGTGGATGGACACTTGGGTTGCTTCCATAATTAGGCCATTCTAAATAATGCTGCAATAAGCAAGGAACAAATTAGCATTTTCATACTCTTTGGGTAAATACCCAGTAGTGGGATTACTGGATCATATGGTAATTTGATTTTTAGTTTTTTGAGGATACTGTTTTCCACATTGGCTGCACCAGTTTGCAATCCCACCAACAGTGCATGAGGGTTCCCTTTTCTCCACTCCTCACCAACACTTGTTTCTTGTGTTGTTGGTTTTAGCCATTCTGACAGGTTGGAGGTGATAGCTCATTGTGGTTTTGATTTTTGCATTTCCCTGATGATAAGTGATGTTGAGTATCTTTTCATGTGTCTGTTGGCCATGTGGTTATCTTCTTTGGAGAAATGTCTATTCATGTCTTCTGCCCATCTACTATTTGGATTATTTCTTTTTTGGCTGTTGAGTTGAATAAGTTCTTTATATATTTTGGGTACTAACCCTCTATCAGATAAGTCATTTACAAATATCATCTCCCATTCAGTAGGTTGTCTTTTAGTTTTGTTGATGTTTCCTTTCCTGTGCAGAAGATTTTTATTTTGATGTAGTCTAAATACTTTATTTTTACTTTTTCCTCTTGCTTTAGGAGACATATCTAGAAAATGTTGGTGTGGCCCATGTCATAGAAATTACTGCCTATGCTCTCTTACAGAGTTTTTATGGTATTAAGTCTTACATTTAGGTCCTTAATCCATTTTGAATTTATTTTTGTGTATAGTGTATAGAAAAAGTGATGCAGTTTCATTCTTTTGCATGTAGCTTTCTAGTTTTCCCAACACCATTTATTGAAGGGACTGTCTTTTTCCCACTATATATTCTTGCCTCCTTTTCTAAGATTAATTGACCATAGAATCATGGGCTTATTTCTGGGCCCTCTATCCTGTTCTATTGATTTATTTGTCTATGTTTGTGCCAGTGCTATACTGTTTTGATTGCCACCGTTTTGTAGTGTGTATCTTGGTATCTGGGATTGTGATTCCTCCAGCTTTATTCTTTTTCAAGATTGCTTTGGCCATTCAGAGTCTTCTGTGGTTCCAAGCAAATTTTAGAGTTGTTGTTCTATGAAAAATTCTGTTGATATTTTGATAAGGATTGTGTTAAATCTGTAGATTGTTTTTGGGTGGTATGGATATTTTAGCAACATTGGTTCTTCTAGACCATGAACATGAAATACCTTTCTATTTTATGTGTGTTCTTTTCAATTTCTTTCATCAAAATTTTATAGTTTTTCAGAGTACAGGATTTACCCCTCCTTGATTAAATTTATTCCTATGTTAAAAATATCCATTTATTTTAGATTATAAAATTTGCATAGTATGAAATCAACTAAGCCATTTTAGTCATCTTTAAGAATGTTAGATAATTATAATGCCAAGTCTTCAAATTTTAAAAGGCTACTTGGCAATGGAAAAGATATACAACATATTTTTTTCTTTTTGTTGAAGCTATTATTTTACATTCATCTAGACATGTCTATACTGTTCTTCACAAAAAAACAACAATGAAGGGGCACCTGGGTGGCTCAGTCGTTGAGCCTTTGGCTAAGGTCATGATTCTGGGGTCCTGGGATCAAGTGCCTGTTCAGTGGGAAGACTGATTCTCCTTCTCCCTTTCCCCCATGTGAATAAAAAAAAAAAAAAAAAAAGGAACAACAATGTAAATTAAGATAATTTGGATATAAGTAAGGGTCATATTAGAGGGTTATCAAACTCCTTTCCAATATACTTAGTCTTTTAAGTCAACTGTTGTAGACTGAATTGTGTTTCTCCAAAATTTATATTGAAGCCCTAACCCCCACTGTGATGGCATTTGGAAATGGGGCCTTTGGGAGATTAGTGAGTTTAGATAAAGTCATGAAGATGGGTCCCTCATAATTGGATTAGTGCCCTTATAAAAAGATACCAGTCGGGGGGCACCTGGGTGGCTCAGTGGGTTAAGCCGCTGCCTTCGGCTCAGGTCATGATCTCAGGGTCTTGGGATCGAGTCCCGCATCGGGCTCTCTGCTCAGCAGGGAGCCTGCCTCCCTTCCTCTCTCTCTGCCTGCCTCTCCATCTACTTGTGATTTCTCTCTGTCAAATAAATAAATAAAATCTTAAAAAAAAAAAAAAGATACCAGTCGGCTCTCTTCTGCTTTCTCTCTGACATGTGTGGACCAAGAGAGAAGGTGGCCATCTACCTTCAAGAAGATGCGTTCTCAGTGAAGAACCATATCTTCTGGCATCTTGATCTCAGGTGTCTTGGCCTCCAAGTCTGTGAGAAAATAAATTTCAGTTGTTTAAGCTACCCAGTCTATGGTATTTTCTTATGGCAGCCTGAGCAGAGGAACACATTAATAAATAATTCCATAGAATATAAATGTATTTTGCTTGTAAGCAGTTTGAAATCCCAGACCTGAACCAAATACTCAAATGATTTCCCTTAAGTAATTTATTTATGTAAAACTTTCTTTATGTTTCTCTTAATTCCACTGCCCATTGCTTTTTTATTCAGCAGTATTCTCTAGAGTGAATGTGGCCCATCACAGTGTTTTAGAAATAACTGATGTGCTACATTTTATTCCTGCAGTTATTTTAGACAGTTCGTTGAAAATTCAAACAAAAAGCCTGAAGCAATTCTATCAGATTTTGGAAACTTAAAATATCTTATTAGAGAGACTAGGGCTGAGAAATTCAAATAGATTTTTTAGTAGTTCAACTACAGATATTTTTAGAGGCATGAATTTTCAGGTGTCAATATGACAAATCGGTCTGTACCAAAAAATGTGCACTATAGGTTAATAAAGGTGTGTTTATTAAAATTCACTTCTTAAATGAAATTTTTTATTTATCTATTTGGCAGTCTTTGGATGTTTAGATATTGGTATTTATTCAATCCACCAATGCTTGTGAATTTTGTGTTTTCTGAGGTAGAAATTAGCATTTTATTTAGTTGGCGTTGTCTTGTAAATGTCTAACTAAAAAATAATAAGAGCAGAAATGATAAAGGTAATATCAGTGTGGAATTTACTGAAAAGATACAAAAATACCTTCGTAAATTTAAAAACAACTCAGCAGAACTTGTATTTCTTCCAAAATGGGCACAGAAAGATTTGAAAGGTTTGAGGGTATTTTTCATACAATCATACCTTTGTAAGAAAGTCTCAGGAAACATAAAACAGGTAAAATTATTAATTTATCACAGATTTTATATCTTATAATATGTAATTTAAAAAATATATGCCCTCTAAATCTACATGTATAGTGAAGAAGCAGGAAGAATAGGCAATGTACCTTATTTCCAAACCATAAAAGTCTTAGAAGTGTGAATTTTAAAAAAACTCAATAAAAATACTCAGAAAATTTATAAGATGTGGTCCCTGCCCTTAGCTACTTCTCTTCCATAAAAACTGAAAATAAAACTCATATGCATTTTATTATTCATAAAAATGAGCCATTGTTGACGACATAGCAAAAAAGAAGGAACAAAATACTGTGAGAAAAGCAAGATAGTTGATCCGTGAACTAACTAAAGCAAATGTATCTTCACTTCCATGATTTTGAATACTCATTTCCATTGGATAACAAGATGAATGTTTGTAGGGCACTCAGAAAAAGCAACAATAAAATACACAAACAAACTCTGAGTTCAGGGACTTTCACTATTGCCATTTTATTTGGTGGAAATAATGTGTTGCTATCCAAAGGCTTGTTTTTTTATTTTTTTTTAAATCTATTTGGTAATAATTTTAAACTTACAGAATAGTTGCAGAAAAGAAATTAGTACAAAGAAAATCCTCATATCCTTTACCAAGATGCACTTGGTAACATTTTACTTCTTCATGTGTTATTCCTTACCATTCTCTATTTACACTCAGAGACATAATTTTATAAGACTTGACAGAGAGAGAGAGTGCATGTGTGTACACATGCAGCGGGGTCTGGAGCAGGGACTGGGGCAAAGCGGGTGGGAGAGAATCTCAGGCAGATTCCACAGTGAGCGCAGAGCCCAGTACAGGCTAGATCCCATGACCACGAGGTTATGATCTGAGCCCAAACGAGGAGTGGGAGGCTTAATTGACTGAACCACTCAGGTGTCCTGCACATACAATTTTGTAATTACACACACACACACACACACACATGCACACACATGATTTTTTTTCCTGAATCACTTGTGGAATAAGTTATATATATCATGAATTCTTACCCCTAAACACTTCAACATGTGTTTCCTGAATACAACAATACTTTCTTACATAGCTGCAGTACTATTATCTGTATCAATAACCTTGACATGATTATTCTAGTAATACACAAAAAATAGTTTAATCTAATTTACCAATCATATTCCAATTTTCTCAGATGGTCCAATGATGTCTTTTGTAGGAGTTTTTTTTGTTTGGGGTTTTTTTCCTCCCCTTTCAATATAGGATCCAGTCTTAGATCAAAAATTTTATTTAGGGGCGCCTGGGTGGCTCAGTGGGTTAAGCCACTGCCTTCGGCTCAGGTCATGATCTCAGGGTCCTGGGATCGAGTCCCGCATCGGGCTCTCTGCTCAGCAGGGAGCCTGCTTCCCTCTCTCTCTCTCTGCCTGCCTCTCCGTCTACTTGTGATTTCTCTCTGTCAAATAAATTTAAAAAAAAATTAGAAAAAAATTTTATTTAGTTGTCACATTTCTTTGAATTTCTTTAATCCAGAATATTTTCATAGCCTTTGTCTTTTATGATATCAGCATTTTTGAAGAATGAGGCTACTCTTTTTTGGTGTGTAGAAGAAACATCATGATTTTGTGTTTATCCGGTATTCACTTGTTTTCATTCTAAGCAGGATTATTGCCCAGGTGATGTGTCCTTAGGTCATCAAGTCTGAAGACACAGACTATCCATCTGTTCCCTACTAGGGAAATTCATTTTGGTCACTTGAACAATTACCTTTATGTGTCGTCACTATTTTTTCTCTCTTGTAATTAATACACAGTCATTGGGGAAAGACTTGAGGACCATGAAAATATCCTGCTTCTCATCAAATAATTTCTCCAGATGTATCATTCATTGATGATTCCTGCCTGATCCAATCTGGACTATGAGAATAACAAAATAGTAATTTCCCACTTTGTTTATAGCTTAACATTTCCCAGGTGTCCTTCCCCTATTCTGTTTAAGCAAAATACTTTCTTTCTCATGTGTTTGTGTATGGTTCTATGCATACATGTATGTACACATTCATTCATTTATATACTAATTATCAATAGGGGCTCGTGATTTTTTATCCTTTTCAGTAGTTTATAATTCATTACAATACTTAATATTTATAATGATCCCAATTCTGACCAGTGGGAACTCATTTGAGCTGTTACAGGTTCACAACACTCTTGGGGGCCTTCCTGGCGTAGTGTGAATCCTGCCCCCTTACCCAGGGTAGGGAGAGACACAGAGGCAGGTCATTCCCTATTGGCACATGGTAGCTTCAATAATAACAAAGGAAACTTACATGAGGGACTTGCCTTGGGTAGCAGCAAGACAAATGGACCCCTGCATTGCCCTCCAAATCTTAAAACTTTATAAAGAGGTTCTTTAAAAAAAAAAGTTTTATTTGTTTAATAGAGGAGAGATCACAAGTAGGCAGAGAGGCAGGCAGAGATAGAAGGGGAAGCAGGCTCCCCACTGAGCAGAGCCCAAAGTGGGCCTTGATCCCAAGACCCTGAGATCATGACCTGAGCTGAAGGCAGAGGCTTAACCCACGGAGCCCCTCAGGCGCCCTATGAAGGGGTTCTAACTGGGCTCAGTCCCGTATACTGTGCAGATGTTTTCAATAGCACATCAGTATTTCAAGGCTATGTCCTTGGCGCAGCCTGTTGGAGCAGGAAAGGCAAGTGAAACCCACATTCTAAGAACAGGGAGAGAGGTGAGGCACCTCCCAGGGCCCAGGGCCAGCTCATCTGTCAGTTGGTTGTCATGTCTTTTTCTTTTTTCTTTCTTTCTTTCTTTCTTTCTTTTGGGGGGGTGCTCATGTCCTTCTTTCAACTTTTTAAAGATTTACTTATTTTAGAGAGAGGGAGAAAGAGAGAGAGAGCAGGAGCAGGGGGAAGGGCAGAGGGAGAGGGAGACAGAGAGAGAGCTCTCAAGCAAGCTCCAAGCCCAGCATGGAGCTGGGTGTGGGGCTTGATCTCGTGACCCTGAGATCATGATCCGAGCTGAAACCGAGAGTCGGACACTTAACTGACTGCACCATCCTAGCACCCTTGTCATGTCTTTCTTAATCATGTTCCTCAACAGCTGGTGTGTGTGTGTGTGTGTGTGTGATCAGTTTGATCATTCAGACTGGCTCTCAGGTCATTTTTCACATTTTGTGGGTTTGCTCAAAATGAAGCAATAGGTATCGCAGAGATAATAAATATGAATTGTGCATTTATTCACTACCTTCCAGGCACACTGCTACTGGGTATATATGTATGTATGTGTATATATATACACATACATATATATGTGTGTATATATATATATATTCAAATATATAACATTAGCCTACAAAGTAAGTATTGCTATCTCCACTTTAAAAGGATACAATGATACCCTCTCCAGTTAGGTAATTTGTCCAAGGTCATTTAAAAAGTGATTGTCAGAGCCAGTTTTGATTTGTTGATCAGCAAATCAGGTCCTTATTCAATTATACTCAGTTCTAGGGCAATGGTATCAATACACATTAACTGAGGCAGAGTATGACTTAAAAGCACAATTTAAGAGGATAAGGCTCACAGGTTGTCTGGAATTTTTGTGTTATGCATTTTTCTAAGTAGTCTGCGAGTTGTCTTATAAAATATTCAGTAGAGTTGCAGTTACGAGTTTTTTTTTTCTTTAAGCATATAGAAGACACAAATATTTTAAAGTACCTTTTCAGTGGTAATTGCTAGAAAGAAAGAATAAGGTCAAGTTAGAAAGATCTTATCTAGAAGACAATTAGTCAGGATACCTACTTGTCTGGATACCTCATATGCTTAAGCGCGGTTCACACAAAACTTGCCGGAAGTTTTCAGCATGTTTTCCAGTTTTACAGTTTCTCTCGCCTTTCTTGAGTTGACAGATAATGACTTTTGCTCTGAACTGCTCTCCTGTACACCAATCTATCATGCCAGAGTTATGTTTTTTTCTTTTACCTTTTTTTGCTGTTGTTGTTATTGAAAATGCATCTTTGATCACATAATTTCTTCCTTAAAACTGTGTTCTATGGAGGACGAGGGGGTGAGAGTCTCCGATAGTGAAATCCTGGGCAAGCTTTTCCTAGGTTCAACTAGGGAGATTTGCTTTTATCTGATGCACCTGCTGGTAATTATAAGCAGGCAATGTGATAGAGTAAGCCCCGAGCGTGGTGCAAGAAAGCATATGCTTCGGGGCGCCTGGGTGGCTCAGTTGGTTGAGCAAATGTCTTCGGCTCAGGTCACAGTTCTGGAGTCCGGGGATCGAGTCCCGCATCAGGCTCCCAGCTCCATGGGGAGTCTGCTTCTCCCTCTGACCTTCTTGCCTCTCATGTTCTCTCTCACTGTCTCCTCTCAAATAAATAAAATCTTTAAAAAAAAAAAGAAAAAGAAAGCATATGCTTTGGTCCATATTTGCTGAAGCAGGGAGAACCAGGCCACTGCACTGGGCTTTATTCTTTTAAGCGTACAGTGTGTGCCCTGAAATCTCGCCCGTCTGTGTCACAGAAGTGTTGCTGTAAAGAAACGAGATGATTTATGTGAGGAGGTTTTGGAAATTGAGACTTTCTATGCAAATGTATTCTATTTTTGTGGAATTGTCATTATTAATCTCCAGAGCTGGAGAAAAAGCCTCATCAAATTAATACACATACGAATCACAGCAGAGCATTTACAAATGTTGTATCTGGAGAGGAACGCTTTCATACAGTGCTAGAGAAATCTTTTTATGTCTCCCCTCAAAGGCTACCCAATACGATATTGCCAAAACAATTTGATAAATACATTATTAGGGAATGATAATATGTTGTTCTTATGCCTGAAAACAAATGGTCTCGTATACCAGCTGTTGGCAAGGAATACCAGAAACCGGTTTCGCACACGTTCTGTTTATGAAAGGCCTCCCTGAGACACTTAATGATGATGAATTGCTCCCAACTGGGCAAATAAACATGGTGATTGTGGACAATTTGATGGATAGAACCTCTGATGATCTGATGATCTGCTGGAAGCTATTGCGAAAATTGCACTTAACACCCTACAAGGAAATGTACTTTTGTCCCCACAGAAAATCCACGCCTTAAAAAGACACCTTCATGTAGGAAAAGTTTGAGCAACAAGCTAGTCTGTATATATGGCAAAGCAGGGGTTGGTTGGGTATTGGAAAGCGATGCAGCATGTTATGGACCCAGCAGGGCCATGGGGGGAGTGAAGGCTAAGTATTTAGCGGTTAGGCAGCTTGTGAAGTCCAAGGGCTAGGGTCGATTTGTCGAGCAGGTATGGTAGAACATTGTCCTTTTCAGACAGTAAATATTTGCAATTCACACAAGGCGAGGTAGCTCTCGAGTGGGGAAAGCAAGAGGAAGGAATCTGGGGTATATAGGACGAAGTTCTGGCCACACTCTGTCAAGCCTTCTGGAACAAAAAGACCAGGTCGAGAGCTCTACATAGGGAATGAGAATCCCGCAGTGGGGACCGTCTTACTGCACAGATCACTCACAGCAAGCACGGACTTTGATACTAAAATAACCATCTTCTGAGGCAGCTTTAAAAAAAAAAAAATACAACTCCCTCATGCCCAAGTTAACATTTTTGTCTAAAAGTAGGGGCAGTTTAATACTGAAAGGATTGTGTAAGATCAAGATACATTATATAGAGTGCAGGAATTCATCAGAGTGTCTCTTCGGGTTTCTTCAATAAGGCACCTGGGCCTCAAGAATTCTGCTCTAACTCCTAAATATGTAACACAGCTTGATACAATTGCAGAGCCACGAAGAAGTCTCTAAAATGGTCATCCTTCGTCTGAAGTGCCTGGAGAAATATTATACATATGTAGGTGTATGTAATTCTTTTACTACTTACAACCACGCTGTAAGGACTCACCATTATTGGGGGAGTGGGGTGTGGGGAAATTAAGGCTTGACTATGTTGAGGCCACTTGCTGAAGGTCAAACACGATGTTCATAACAGTTATTTTTTCCATCTACTCATGAAGGATGTCATTAAATAGGAACCTCAGATATTAACAGAAGTTCAGTTGCTCCAATATGCTTATATTTGAAACTGGGCTTTGGAACATCAAGGGAAAATTCGAAAATGTCCACACCATTTATTAAATGATGTAAAAATGATGTAAATCCTTCAGTCATGGCAGGATGTGTTTTATATTTTATTCTGGTCAATATGTTGCAATCTTTTTCTATGGCATTAACTTGACTCGAAATCATAAAATGAATTCTAAATTTGAAAAAAAATACATAATTTAAATGGGCTATTGACCTGCACATTGTAGAGGGAAACCCTCTCCTCAGAACTTCAGGGTTCCAACAGAATTCTTTAGGAATCTCAAAATTTTTTGCTCCTTTAATTCAGCTGCACAGTCACCCTCATGGTTTCATTCCATAATAAAGGGACAACAGGACAGATACATCTCTACCAGGGACAGTATATATTTCTTAAGAAGGTTTTAACATTACCTTTGATCAATTCATTTTACAAATGATACCTGAAGCATAGTTTCTGAATTTAATCACAGTATTATCTGTGACAATTTCTAATGGCTTGTGTGAGAAAATTGTCATTTGGGAAGAATGTGTTAGGGAATAGAAATGCAGAATGTGAAATCTAGGATAGTCATTCCTAACATCAGGTGTTATGAATATACCACTTAGAGAGGCTACCGAATATATCAGTTACCCCAGAGATTGGCCTGGTCTGGGGCCAATCTGGAAATCAAAACTCTAGGGGCACCTCGTGGCTCAGCGGGTTAAAGCCTCTGCCTTTGGCTCAGGTCATGGTCTCAGGGTCCTGGAATTGAGCCCCACATGGGGGGGGGGGGTCTGCTCAGCAGGGAGCCTGTTTCCTCCTCTCTCTCTCTGCCTGCCTCTCTTCCTACTTGTGATCTCTGTCAAATAAATAAATAAAATCTTAAAAAAAAAAAAAACAATAACTCTAGCAAACATCTCTGGTGATTCTAGTGATGTTTGGACCCTAATAGGGTCTCTAAATTGAATCCCTATAGAAAATTAAAGTATCAGCCTCTTTGTTTAGAAGCCTTACTCCATTGGAAATTGCTTCACTGAAGTATTTTAGTGGTTACTATTTCATGTATTAAGTGTGTATTTATTAAATGCTTGTGATATACAAGATCCTGTGCCTTACAAAAAGAGAAAAAGACACAAAGCGTGTTATTGTTTTCCACAAAACGAGGATTGTCCAAGTGAGTGTGTGGCCTGTTTATGATTCATGTCATGTGTTTTTTGGGAAAAAAAAAAAAAAAAGATTTTGAAGTACCAGCCAGAACCAATCAATAAGAATCTATGACAATGGACCCCAGCTGTGTTCAATTTTCAAGACCTGTGCAGGTGATTGTAATACACTAAGTTTGAGAACCACTTGCTCTCTGAGATCACGTGACAGTAGGATGCCGACTGCGTGGGTCAGGTGAGCCGAAACCTGCAAAATCACAAGGGGCTGGAAGGCGTTTGTTGCATTAATTCGGAGAAACAAAATGGTAAGTACTAAGCATTGCAATTACCAATAGTTTTGGACATCAAACGCGGAGTGAGGACGGAGGGAGGGAGATGGTGTTCTTGGGAAGGGAAGAATCCACCGTAACTCCCAGATTTCTCTAAGAATTCGGGAAAATGGCCGTATTTGAGGAAGTGGGGACAGAGGCAGATTGCCTGAGGAAGAACATAAGCTCAACTTTCTATGCCCTTTCAAATCCTATGTGAACACAGGCTGATAGTCTTATAAATGTTCTAAAAGTAAGATTTAACTTTTTCTTGTATTTAAAGAAGATTCTCCAAATTTTGTAAGTTGAGCTGCCCCACAAACAGATTCACCCTAGAATTGGGAAACATTAGTACTGGGCTTATATAGCACCCGAGAGACTTCTAACTGGGGTTGTCTTGTAGGAAATACTGTATACTTCTCTAAAATTTAAAATTGTAATATTTTCTTACAACCGGGCTATTCATAAATAAGCAATATACAAACATAAAAATACAGCCACACTTTGCTCCGAGCTGTTGCCCAGCATATTATGCAATGTGGCTTATGTGGATATTTAGAAATTGATTCTTCCTAAGAATTATCTGTCAAGAAACTGATACATTCAGAAAAGCCCATTTATTTTCTGTATCAGTGGATGAGTAGTAAATAAACTAATTTTTTTTTCCTTTTGCCTGTTACTAAGCCCCAAATTACTAAGGTCTAAATTGCACAAATTAGTTTATGGTAGTTGGTACATTTTAGTGTATTTTAACATTTCATGATTTTAGTATATTTTTGGAACTTTTAATGTTACTTTAGTTTTCTGCCGAAGCATTGTTTTTATTTTTAAAATATTTATGTATTTGAGAGAAAGAGAAAGAATGCATGTGCACAAGCAGGGGGAGGGGCAGAGAGAGAGGGACTGAATCCAAAGCAATTCCACACTAAGCACAGAGCCAGATTCAGGGCTTGATCTCATGACCCTGAGATCATGTCCCCAGGCAAAACCAAGAACTGGATGCTTAACTGACAACCACCCAGGTACCCCTGCTGAAGCATTATATATATAAATTATATATATACATACTCACACACTTTTTGTACATGTTCTAAACCAATTTTTAACTCATATTTTTAAAATCCAAATGGAGAATCCTCATAAAAAAATTTATCTTGGTTATTGTGATCCTCTCTTTTTATTACTTAAAAATGTGTGCCCAGTACATAAATCTTTAGGAGAATAAAAATATGTGGTCTCCAGTTTACCATGCATTTTGCACTTGTTAACTTTATTTAAAAGTATCTGTAATTGGGTCACCTAATGAATGCACATTTATAATCTTGACAAAACATAAACACATAAAGCTCTGGTTTGGGTAGAAATACTCACCAAGTCTAATTTTGGGCAGAGGTAACTTCCTTCTAGACTCTCTTGTAGGAAATATAGTGGACAATATTAACATCACAAGTAAAAGTATCTTGGAAATGAAAAAGATCTGTAAGATGATGTGTACTTTTTTCCCTGAGGAATTATTCATAACACTAAAAATCATTAATCTTGTAAATCCATTTTAAGGAAAATAGCCAGCTCTTGCTAACCGCTCACACTGAAGAAATGAATATTGACCATCAGACGGAAGACTGTTGCTTACACTTCTCACTTGGTACAACCCATATCTTAACAAGTCATTGTTTGTTGGTTTCGTCAGAAGAGCTCATGCCGAGGTGGTTAGCAGCATAGAGGTTCTGTGTCCTAAGCCCAGCATAACCCTGAATATAAAGATGCTTGAGCAGAAAGCAGCTTGGCAGTCATGTCCAGTGTGACAAAACCAATATGCTGAAGCCAAAAATAGAAAGTTGTAGGAGGATGTATTTAATGCGTGCTGTGTACATCGTTTTTCACGAACAGCGGAAGTGCCCTGTGTGTTCCTACCTCAGTCTGATGCAGATATGAGAGAGAATCCCACTAGCTCCCACGTACTGTGCACCTGCAGAAATTCCAAACCGAAAGATGCCCATTATCAAACTGCTTAACAGTTTTTCTGATCACCAAATAACTCTCTCTAAAGGATCCGAAGTCTATGTTTGTTTGTTTCTGTTAAGCAAAGGATAGCATTACTGTAAAGAGAAGATAAGTCTGGGGACTTTTGCTTTCCTACTGTCCTGAGTGACTTTATCAGGCCTCTCACGTAAACTCTGCACATGATCTAGGTGGGGAGAGAAAAAAGTAAAGAGGAAATCAACCCAAAATGTGCTCAGGGCTGTGGTAGATGTGAGCAAGGAGACCTGTAGAACATCAGGAAATGATGTTTCTGCCTTGGGTGGCAGAAAGATCCATGGAGGTGAAGTTAAACTTTTTGAAGATGATCAGTGACCATGGCAAGGAGATCTAGAGCACTGGGGTTACCATGTATTAAAGCCAGAGTGTCACCAGCCTGATAAGCCTCTTCCGTGAAAATGAGTTTGAGACACTTAATTGTATGTTCACATGTCACTCTAGTTTTCTCCCATTGAACAACCAGACGTTGGTGAGTGTAGTATAAAGCAGGGATTTCAAGTCAGAACAAAGTTAGAAGGATAGACGGGACATTTAATAACTCTGGAAAAACATTCAAATTATTTTGCCTCCCTCATCTTTAATTTTCTAATAAATAAAATTGGAATAAATGCTTTCATCATTATTTTGGTATAAAATCACAGGCAATATATCCAATACAGTGTGACCACATGTTTGGTGCATCATAAATATACCTTCCTTAATTTATTACACCATTATTGTAACAGACTTTAAAGATCAAAAGAACAGTTTGATAAATTAGGGTATTGTCTGATTAAGATAATATTATTTGTGTCTATGTACAGATGTGTATGTTTATGCTTCTGATAGTTTGTGTTAAATAACTTTATAGTCCAGGGCCCCTGGGTAGCTCAGTCAGTTATGTTCAACTCTTGATTTTGGCTCGGGTCATGATCTCAGGTTCTGAGACCAAGCCCCATATCGGGTTCTGTGTTCAGTGTGGAGTTGGCTTGTCTCTCTCCTTTTTCTCTTCCCACTGCTCATGCTCTCTTTCTCTCAATTAAATAAATGAATAAAATCTTTAAAAATAAAAAATAACTTTGTATTCCTTACTCCGTAGAAACTACCCTCATCCTTTTTAACATTAGTTCCTCCCTCTGTGTGCTTTCATACAAAATGGTTTTATAATATTTGGTCGGGTATATGTAAACATTTCTTTCTATAATTTTTAAGTTCTGTGTTAGATCTGTTTGTTGATATCCCATTGTTTATATAGTGGCAGCTACATAAAAAATAAGTAAACTAATCATGGAAGGGAGTTATAATTAACAATGCTGAGAGAGAATATTTCATTGTAACGGCTGTTTCCCCATGGGAGCTCTGGTCTATAAAAAGGGCACATTTATTGTTATGTACCATATAAGAGATGATATCTGGGAATTTTGGTGGTGAAATGGATGCTGTGTTTTTAGCTTCAGAAGTCTCATTTGACCACTCTGAACAAAAATGGGCCATCTGCCTTGGCTTGTTAATATATAGTAGTCTCACTGATTTTTTTCAGGCACACATGCTTTCAATTACAATTCACTCTTTGGGTAGTTTCTGTTGCTACTACTCAGCTCCTCTAGCAGTGTTGTAATAACCTTTTCATTTTGCAATAATCTTTTTTGAAAAATCAATACAACAAGTTTGATCTTAATAATGCAGGGCTTTAGAGTGTATATAAAGTACTTTACCATGTATGTATATACTGAAATAAAAATATCTGAAAAACTTTTAAGTACTAGAAAATCCTGGGAGATTTGGGTTGCATTGTACAAGAAGACATGTAATTATGTAACCTTGTCAAGCCAAAGTCAACTATGTAGGGTAAGAAGATTTAAAAGGCTGTTTTGGTGCATATTAAAGTCAGTTTGTAGGGTGTGCCTGGGTGGCTCAGTTGGTTAAGCATCTTGACTTTAGTTCAGGTCATGATGTCAGGGTCATAAGGTCAAGCCCCGCATTGGGCTCTCACTGAGTGTGGAGCCTGCTTAGGATTCTCTTTCTCTCCCCCCAACACCTGCTCATGCACGCTTTCTTTCTTTCAAGTAAAGTCAGTCAGTCAGTCAGTTTGTGATGTAAATCTAAAATGTCTAAGAAAAATTTGAAATCCCAACTAAATAACGTTGACTTTTTAGCTTAAAGAGTAAAACTAATACAAAGAAAAATATTTATTAAAAGTTATTTTAGTCTGATAAAAATACTAACACCTTCATTCTTCAAATGAAAAATTCTGCTTTGTGCTCATCATTCGTATAAACTGAGTTTAGATTAAAAAATGCAATCTATTAGCTTGGTTTGAATTACTCGTAGAAATCAATGAAATATTAATAGTGATACAATTTATTGAGTGTTCCGTCTTCTTCAGGCACTGTACCACATGTTTGATACCCAATAACTGACTACTTTACACCTCAAAACAACCTTATGACTTGGGTTTTCCATGTTCCTTATTTTCTAGATAGGGCATATGAGTTTTAGAGTTAGATAACTTTCCTAATGTCATATTGCTGATATTGTGGTAAAAGCAAGGATAGTATTCTCAATCAGAAAGCCAAACCCAAAAATCTGTATTCATAACTGCTATGTTATGTATGACCAGTATGCTAATCCCAAATTCCAAAATTTATCAAAAATCCAAGTTTCATTCAGTGGTCCGTTCTTTGATGCTATAGTGGCAATATGCCGAGAGCACGGATACATATTAAAAAGCATGTTCAGTTTTGGGGGCACCTGGGTGGCTTAGTCAGTTAAGCATCTGCCTTCAGCTCAGGTCATGATCTGAGGGTCCTGGGGTTGAGCCCCATGTCGGGCTCTCTGCTCAGCAGGAAATCTTCTCCCTCTGCTACCCACCCCAACAGCCTCTTACGCTCTCTTAACTAAATAAAACCTTTAAAATATGTTTTAAGTGTTGTATAGTTTCATGCATGTACAAAACACAATAGTAATGTGACTTTAAAACTTTAATTATTTTTAAATTAGTCTAATTTTTCTACCCCTTTACCAGGAAAATTAAAAAAATTATATGTGCAAAATTTGGAATTTTTTTTTGCTCATTTCAAGACTAAAACTAATTTTCCTGTTTATACTCAAAACTTCTTCTTTCTAGAAATTTTCTTTCTTTTTTTTCTTTTCTTTTTTTTTTTTCACTGTTATCCGTCTTTCCGAAACCCAGGTTTGAAATCTTGCAGTGAGTTCCTAGGGCTGGAGCACAGGGAAAATGCCTGAAACTTAAAAAGGATATAGCTCTTCTCAAGGAGCTAAAGGAAAGAGTAGAAATGCACACATAAATATTGATAGCATTTAAGAATGGAAACAGTTTAGGAAAATAATAATGATGGTCTGCATTTTTTCTCAGCAAATCTGGAGCCCTGGCTGCCTCCTGAGCAATAGAAGTATGGGTTTGGATTAGTTATTGTGTAGGTAGAAATAGGTCTGACCGGGATCGTGTAAAATGATATCATAATAGTGCCAGAGCCCAGCTGAGCTTGGGGTCCATGACCTGATAGTGGCATTAATCCCAGGCAGATGGTGTTCTACTATTCAGCCACATTAAGAAGCCTACTTGTCAGAGAGTTTGGGTGGATTAATCCAATGTTGGGGATTTGCAAGGTAAGGATACCACGGGGAAAAGGAACCTAGGAATCAAAGGTGAGGGCAGTAAATGGTTGAATTTATGAACCATGAGCCCCATGAGCTATAGGTAGTAGGATATGTAAAAGAATAAAATCATCATGAGAAGTAGTATATAGTAGAAGAGGGTCTTTAATTTTTGATGTAGTGTTCCAAGATTCATTGTTTGTGTATAATGGCCAGGGCTCCATGCAATATGGGCCCTCCTGAATACCCACCACTGGGCTAACACGTTCCCCCACGTCCCTCCCCTCTAGAACCCTCAGTCTGTTTGTTTCTTGTAGTCCACAGTCTCTCATGGTTCATCTCCACGCTGATATCCGCCCCCTTCACTATTCCCTTCCTTCTCCTAATCCCCTCCATGCTCTTCCTTATGTTCCACAAATAAGTGAAATCATATGATAATTATCTTTCTCTGCTTGACTTACTTCACTTAGCATAAACCTCTCCAGTCCCATCCATGTCGATGCAAATGATGGCTATTCATCCTTTCTGATGGCTGAGTAATATTGCATTGTATGTACGGACCACATCTTCATGCATTCATCTGTTGAAGGGCATCTCAGCTCTTTCCACAGTTTGGCTATTCTGGACATTGCTGCTATGAACATTGGGGTGCTTGTGGCTCTTTTTTTTACTACCTTTGTATCTTTGGGGTAAATACCTAGTAGTGCAATTGCAGGGTCATAGGGTAGCTCTATTTTTAACTTTTTGAGGCAAATCCACACTATTTTCCAAAGTGGCTGCACCAGCTTCCATTCCCACCAACAGTGTAAGAAGGTTCCCCTTTCACCACACCCTCTCCCACATTTGTTGTTTCTTGCCTTGTCAATTTTTGCCATTCTACCTAGTGTAAGGTGGTATCTCACAAAGAGATGGAAAAACAGGCACCTAGATGGCTCAGTGGGTTAAATCTCTGCCTTCTGCTAAGGTGATGATCTCAGGGTCCTGGGATCGTGCCCTGCATTAGGCTCTCTGCTCAGCAGGGACCCTGCTTCCCCCTCTCTCTTTGCCTGCTGCTCTGCCTACTTGTGATCTCTCTCTCTCTCTCTCTGTTAAATAAATCAATAAAATCTTAAAATAAAAAAAAGATGGAAAAACATTCCATGCTCATGGATCAGAAGAATAAATATTGTTAAAATGTCTATGCTATCCAGAGCAATCTATAGTTTCAATGCCATCCTGATAAAAATACCAATGGCATTTTTCAAAGTGCTAGAACAATCCTAAAATTTGTATGAAACAAGAAAATACCCTGAATTGCCAAGGAAATGTTGAAAAAGAAAAACAAAGCTGGGGCATCATGTTACCTGATTTCAAGCTATATTACCAAGCTGTGATCACCAAGACTACATGGTACTGGCACAAAATCAGGTACATAGATCAATGGAACGAAATAGAGAACCCAGAAATGGACCCTCAATTCTATGTCAACTAATCTTCAACAAAGCATGAAAAAGTATCCAATGGAAAAAAGACAGTCTTTCCATAAATGGTGCTGGGAGAATTAGACAGCTATATACAGAAGAATGACACTTGATTCCTCTCTTACATCATACACAAAGATAAACTCTAAATGGATGAAAGACCTCAGTGTGAGACAAGAATCCATCAAAATCCTAGAAGAGAACATAGACAATAACCTCTTTAATATCGGCCACAGCAACTTCTTTCAAGACACAATTCCAAAAGCAAGGGAAACAAAAATGAAGATGAACTTTCGGGACTTCATCAAGATAAAAAGCTTCTGCTCAGCAAATGAAACAATAAACAAAGCAAGGAGGCAACCCAGGGAATGGGAGAAGATATTTGCAAAGGACACTACAGTTAAAGGGCTAGTAGCCAAGATCTATGAAGAACTTCTCCTCAAACTCAACATCCAAAAAAATAATCAAGTCAATAAGTGGGGAGAAGGCAGGAACAGACACATGAAAAAATGTTCATCATCATTAGCCATCGGAGAAATTCAAAGCAAAACCACATTGAGGGTGTTGATTTCAAAGTAACATAAGTAAAGAGTGAAGATTGAGATTTGTTATCATGGAAATAGAGATTCAAAGTAGCTACTGTTCACAGAAGTGACAAACTCTGTGGTATGGTCATGAGATTTGGGGGCTGAAGTGAGCAATTGTCCAAGGTCAGAAATCTTTGGCTTATCAGTATTTGTTGGATTGTTCACATAGCTATGGAGGTGGTTGAGAGTGGTACCAGAACATGCACTGGAGGGGACTTTAGGGAAGCTGGTGGTCAGCAACTGAGAGTGATGGCCAGAGTGACTTCTAATGATCACAACAGAGACTTTTAACTGCATGGCAGAACACTCAGATGAGAGAGGTATGGGGCAGGAGACTAGAGTATTAATGAATGGTCTAGGTTTCTAGAAGGATGCCAATGCCTCCCCCCCCCCGCCCCATGTCTTATGAAGTAGAGGATCAGGTAGCTTCAAGATAGGAAAGCAGGTTAGGATCTGATTTCACTTAAGGCCAGGGTTTAGAGGGAGCATTCTGTGAAAAGGCTCCAGTTGTAGATTTTTTTTTCCTAATGAAAGGAGAATTTTAGCAAGTGCCATAGAGAATTTTGCAAAAGAATTTTGTGACTTTGGGGATGAATGCCTAAGTAAATACTTCTCTAAATAGTCTTGGATTATAGGTAGTGGCAAAATAAAAGTGAGAAAGTGTACCTTTCATCTCAAGTTCTATGATAGAATCTTACTTAACTCTTCAACTCATAAAAGAGCTTCAGGGATTTGTAGATTTATACTGTTTAGTATCTGATTCACTCATTTGACTTTTAATTACAGAATCATAATAATTCAGGAATCAGAAAGATATAAGTGTAAATTTTCTAATATGGACATACAGATTATACTCTTAAAAAAAGAACCCATGTATTAAATTGGATACTGGTTAACCAGTACTTTCTTTAAATTTATAATACAAATAAATTGATTTTTATTTTTCAAGCATAACACAAAAGTGTTAAATGTTTCCCTTCACCTGTCATGATCTAAGTGTTTCATTTTATTTTGTTAAAGTGTCTTACTAGCTTTTTGCCTGTATCTTAATCATTAAGCATAAATATGTCTTTATATTGTGTCCTGAACACTCAATGTTAATCCTAGTATATGGAAAAATAATGAAAATAATAATTCCCCAAATTCTTATCTTCTGTAATATCAACAATCAGTCCTGCTGAGTGCTATCACAGAAAACATATCAGGAAAATTACAGAAAGCTAAGGTTTGTGCAACTCTATTTCTTTTTTCTGGGTCTAATCCTTGTTTTAACTTATATAAATGTATAAAGTATTTTTAAAAGATGTTATTTATTTATTTTAGAGAGAGAAGGCTAGTGAGTGAGGGGCAGGAGCAGAGGGAAAGGGAGAGAGAGAATCTTAAACATACTCCACACCGAGTGCCAAGCCGAATGTGGAGCTTGATCTCATGACCCTGAGATCATGACCTGAGCAGAAACCAAGAGTCCGGTGGTTGGCCAACTATGCTACCCTGCTGCCCCTAAAGAAATTGTTTTAACACAACCAGAGTGACCCCAAACCCATTTTCTATATCCATTCCATGGAAGGAAAATATCATAAAAACGAGCCTAAGGAACACTGGCATCTCATGCAGAAAATAGATTATTTCCAACACTTTATTATGAAAAGAGTTCAACCATAGAGCAAAATTGAAAACCTTATACAATGAAGTCATCACCTAGATACCAAAATTAATATTTTCCAATAGATGCTTTATCAAATATCCATTTATCCATTCCCATATCCATTTCCTAATCCATCTTATTTTTGGTGCACTTCAAAGTGAATTGCAGACATCAGTAAGCTCCCCCCCAAATTTCTCAGCATGTGTGTAATTAAAGTTCCTTGGCTCAAGTGCTTTCTTGGCTCATATTAAAACTATTTCTGAGCCAAAGCCCTGTGTGTGTGTGTGTGTGTGTGTGTGTGTGTGTGTGTGTGTGTATGTGAGAATATGTGCATATTCCAGAAATGCTTCATTTTTAGGCTACCTAACATGGTCCTGGATACTTCTCCAAATGCTATCATACACACCACATGTATAAAACAGCTTGAACTACCTTGTAAAAATTAATCTGAACAGAGCATTTGGCTACTGCATTTCCTCAAAATCTTCATTTTTAAATTAAACTTATTTTTATCGCCTTGCATGAGGGCTCATATTTTAATCGGATTTTATAATTAAGGAATATCAGCTGTAGGCTGGATCTTCTCAAGTGTTATCATTGCTGATGGTATTTTCCCTTCATCCTGTTTTATCCTCTCCTTTCCCAAATTAATTGCATCTGAAGACGGCAGCTTGAGTGTTAAGACAGGAGCGTGTGAGAAGCATCAGCAAACGCAGTGGCCCCTCTGTGACATGGCCCAATACGGTATAGACTCAGTTCTTTCATCTTATGACAGAGGATGATTTATTTTTTCCAATCAAGGTTGTCTTTAATTTAAAAATCCATTAATGCCCTAATTAATCAAAGGGATACTGGTTCGAATAATTTATGTAGCAATGCAAAGGCATGAGGACATGTTAAATTCTTTGTGTGTCAAGCAGACTGACGTAGCTGAACATGAGCTGACTCATGTTCAAATTATTTGCCAGCTAGTTACCCAGTTACTGACCAAGTAGAATAAGCTCCAGCTGGTAACACTTGACGGCATCCCAGGGGCACTTCCCTGACATTTTCGTTGCTGGTTGGTAGAGGTCAAGTTATACTGAGCAAATGGCAGGGCTGCAAGGTGGGGGGGGGTGGGTAACAATTTGGAGGTTCAGAGCAACCAATTTATCAATAAATACAAACATTTTTCAGCAGTTCAACAATTGGTCCAGCCCTTATGGTCCGTGCTGTCTGAAGGCCAGTTGTGCTTTTTAGGTGAAAATCAAAACAGAAGCCTTGGTCATAGAAATAGACTTCTCAAGTTTGAGAGCTTTGACAAGTTTTCTTTTTGGTATATTTAATTCTTTGCTGGGTTTTGTGTTTTTAAAATGTCATTGCACACTCTGCTTTAAGGGACAGAGCTATTTCCTCTAGAGCAGGAAATGTGAAATATGAAGTTAGCCAAATTACCAAAGAACACATTGGAAGTCAAGATAGATCAGTGAGATCAGGACAAAAGTAATTAGAGGATGAAAAGAAAATAGCAAAAGAAAGGTCAGTTAATCTTGCTATCGTTTTTTATAACCTTAGTATTTTCTATTGCTATCAATTAAAAATAAACAGCAGCTCATTATAGGAAACAGAAGATTATTTTAGCAAAACTTAAGTGTTCTCAGACTGAAAAGAAGAATGTCCAGCTCTGTACCTGCTATAATGTTTACTATGCAAGCAGCTTTTTTTTTCATAATCTGTCTGACCGGCTACATCACTTCAACTTTACTGTCTTCCACTCCCTTTTAAAAGCTAATTCCTTGACTGTGTAACTATGTTACCCCGTGATTGGACACACACACACAGTTGCCAGATTAGCATTTGAGGAATTAACTATTAAGTTTATTTAACTAGAGTGCCTGGGTGGCTAAGCATCTGGTTAAGCTAACCAGTTGGTTAAGCCTCTGACTTGGGCTCAGGTCATGATCCTGGGGTTCCAGGGTCGAATCCTACTTTGGGCTCCTTGCTCAGTGGGGAGTCTGCTTCTCTTTCTGCCCCTACACACTCTCTGTCCCCTGCACACTCTCTGTCTCTCTCTTTCTCTCACACAAAAATAACAAAATCTTTTAAAAAAATAAAATAAATTTGTTTAACTATATTGTTTTGGAATTCAAGCGGAGTCTAAAATACTGAGAGACAAGCATAAAAGGGAAAACTAATCATGTCAGCAACAAAATAACATGTAATAAAAATATAATAAAAAGTTTTACTTAGGAATTTCAAATTGAGAATTGTTTAACAAATCAAAGAAATATGTTACAGGGATATTCAGGTATATGTATGATATGTTCACATACTCAAATTTATGAATATATTGCATATATAATATATTGTATATATACATATATATAAAAGCAGTGATGGTCAAAGAAAACATGAAAAATTATGATTTTACTAAAGGTAAACACATATGTATATATAGAGAGAAAGGGGAGACAGGCTTTTGGGGACAGCAGGGTAGGCTGGAGTGGTGCCAGCCATGGTAATGTGCAGAGGGAGGAGTCTCTGCTGAATTCATGACATCTTTCTTTGTCAAACCAGCTACTGTTCTAGTGCTACACTCCTATATACTCAGTATCTGCAATTTCCCTTTCAGAATTAATTACTTAGAGCTGTTTAGTGTGCCGGATTATTCAGATAAGAGGAAAGTAATCTTTAAGGATTAATTTCAGAGGTGAAGTTATAAGACTGTAGAGACCAGTAGGAGTTGAGCTTCAGATATATAACTATTATGTGTCTCCATTTCCAAAGGTCTTCTAAGGGTCAACCACACAGGAAGAAAAAACAAAGATATTACCAGCAGACTCTCTTTGAGGGATGGTGGGGGGCAAAGAATTGGAGATGACATTTGTTAAGATGTATGAGAGGGGCTTCACGGCAGCCATTACTGCCTGAACTCTGATAGATTGGGAAATAAGACAAATGACAAATATCTTTGGGAAGAACTACATGAGAGTATCTCAGTGATGGAAAATATACCTTTATTTGTTCAAAACTTTTCTTTCCTACATCCATGTCAGATACATAGATAAAACTTCAGGTACTCTTTTGAAACAGTGTTCCAAGCAACCACTCACTATTAAGCAGAGCTGGCACAGAAGCTGAACCCTATTGGTCAACTCTAGTCTATGTAAAGATGTATAGGTTAGAGCAGCATCTAGTACCAAAGGTGCTGGTCTATACCTTCTATTACTATGAATCTTATTTTAAATCTTATTATTAAAATTATTTCCATATTATATTAATGCAGTTATTTTAATGAGGAGTTATCTATGCCAAAGAAAACCTAAACTACATTGACTCTATACTCATACAACTATCTGAAATATATCTGAAGTATATGCAAAGTGCTATCAGTCACTTTGTGGAGAGGGCGTCAGAGAGATTAAATGTGTTATCATATATTTTATATTAGAGTTTATTCCTATTAAGAGAATATCATACTTACATTGCTAGTATGGAATATTGTTAAACAAAATCTATAGTGTATTTTCTGAAATAGTTAACAGTAAATATATTTTTATCATAGACCTTATTTAATTCCCTAAAGAGAGTTTTTCAAAAGCTACTTAGAAAGACAATGATTTTTGAGGAAATCCTAATTCACAAAATATGCAAATGAACAACTACAGTGTCCAGGTCATGCTTATCACTTATTAATTCAAAACTATTGAAAGTAGCACAACAACACTACAAGCAACAATAACACTACTTCTAAAGTTAGTAATTATCATTGGCCACTTACTGCATACTTTTAGTTTCATACAGCTTTACATTAGTCTATTAATTATTGTCATAATTTGAGGTCCATTCTTTATGAACATAGAAAAAGTAATACTGTTTTTCTTCAGAAATAATATTTAGAAAGAGTGTTTATTATGTTTTTCTTTTAATTTTTAAAAAGATTTTATTTATTTATTTGACAGACAGAGATCACAAGTATGTGGAGAGGCAGGCAGAGAGAGAGGAAGGGAAGCAGGCTCCCCGCTGAGCAGAGAGCCTGATGCGGGGCTGGATCCCAGGACCCTGAGATCATGACCCAAGCTGAAGGCAGAGGCTTTAACCCACTGAGCCACCCAGGCGCCCAATGTTTTATTATATTACAGGGGTGGGTGATAAAAATTAGGATTCAGGGTTTTCTAGGAAGGAGGAGTAATCTGGAAAATTCCTTTGGAATATTCCTTGGAATAAATCCAAGGACCAAGAGGAAAGCCAGCAGGAGACAGGGCTTCCAGTGCCTGAATCCTCCAGCCGGCAGTCTCCTGGATGCTAGAGTCATCCTTGCTAGGGGAAATTAGTAACAGTAAGAACCTCAGTGGTTCTCTATAAATGTTAATACACATTGTCCAGAACTAGTATAAAAGACATACAAAAAGATGAGATTCAACATAAAACAAAAGAATACCAGAAAATATATTTTTAAAAAGTCACAGAGGAAATGAAGATGACTAAGTTATCAGACACTTATTAAAATAGCCAGCGATAAGAATTCAATGGATTACAAGACAAAATAGAGAAATTTGTCATAACACTAGAACCAGATAACTTTTGAGACAAATAAAATACTATAACTGAAATTAAGAAGTTAAAGAGTTTAATGGCAGAAAAGACACAGCTCAGGGGATTATTAGTGATCTAAAAGACCTCCCCCAAAATACACAGAGCTTAGCATGACAACAAAAAGAGAAAATTGTGAAAAAGGATATAAGGAACATATGGAATATAGTGGAAGAGTCTAATACAGTGTGATTGGAGTCTCAGAAAGAAGAGGAAGAGAGGCAGATAAAATATATGAGAAGGATTTCCCCAAACTGAGGAGAAATATCAAACCTCAAATCTAAAAAGTATATACCTCCCTCCCCCCAACCCACAAAAAAAGGAAACCCAAGAAAACACACAAGCATACCATAACAACTACTGAAGACCAAGATTCAAAAAAAATATTAAAAACTGCTAGGGGAGAGAAAAATCACGATTTCAAATGAGAAACAGTAAATTCAATGCAGAACTTTCAACCAAAAAAACATGGAAGATAGAAGACAAGGGCATAATTTCTTCAGGTTATTGCAATAACTATCATCCAAGAATTCTATGCCCCCATGTCTTCAAGAATAAAGACAAAAAGATGATTTTAGACATAAAAAGTCTGAGATAATCTGTTACCTGGAGAAATGTACAAAATAAAATACTGGTGTATTTTGAGAAGGAAAATGACCATGCAGATGCTTTGCTACCATTTCCTGTTTCATCGATGGTGCACCATAAGCACACACATTCAACCCCACTTCCCCCATTGAGCTTGGGGCATAAAGTGTTCTGGATAATATGATTATCTGGGTAACTGAGAGTTAAGTTTATTTGCACTAGTTCTACTATTCAGTATTTGTGATTTACCTATTTAGCTTTGTTTTTAGCTGTTCAGTAAACCTTGAGTAGAAAAGGCAAAATCTCAAATGTTTAATTCTTTTGTTTTTGACATGTTTTTGAAGAAAATGGTGTGACTCTACCTCAAGAATTTAGGAAATGTGTTCAGTTAGGGCATTTAACCAACTAAAACTATTTCTATGTGAATAAACATTCATTCATATGTTAAACACATAATTATTGACTACCAGGTATGAGAGGAAATGTTTTAGGCAATGCAAAATAAATTAATACATAAACATCAAGTAATCCTTGTCTTCACAGAACTTATGGTCTCTTGGGGGAGACATGTAACAAAGAGAAATATTGTAAGTTAAAGTCGTAAGTGCTATTAGCACCTGAAGCAGCAAAGTGAGTTAAGGGATATAGGCATAGATGTTGAGCTGTGATTACATTAGGATGTTCAAAGAATATCTCACTAAGAATGTGACAATTTTCAGAGTCTTAAAGGAAAAGAAAGAACAGATCATGAAAACCTAAGAGCTTAGCATGCAGAGGAATATGGTTCCAGGCATGGGAAAAGCAAATACAAGGGCTCCCAAACATCCTTGCCTGGCTGAGGCCATTGAGAGATGAGAAAGAAGCTGAGTTCTGTGATGTAGAAGGAAGGGAGCGTATGGTGTTGAACATAAAAATGGGGTCTTGTCATCCACTGTAAAGATTTAGTTTTTACCTTGAGGGAAGTAGGAAATTATTGTAATGTTTTGAACAGAAGAGTGACAATCTAACCTGCATTTTAACATGATTGGTCTATCTGCTGTGTTGGGAATTGACTAAACCAGTCTAGACTAAAGGAAGAAATAATGGCATCTACTGAAAAACTATGGTCAGGTTCCCTGTGAGGAAAAAAATGGTGTCTTCCAATAGGCAGGCAGTTCCAGAAGCCAGCCTACTTGGTACAATTTGGGCGATACTGTGATGGTTGATTTGGCAGGACATGCTGGTGCATTAGAATTAAGGATGACTTCCAAGGTTTTTGGCACAAATGACTCTGGAACAATGAAGATATTATCACCAATTGAGAATGATGTTAGAAGAGCAAGTTTAGGAGGGCATTTTTAGTATGTTTTTATTGTTCTTTCAAGTGAAGTGATATCCAAAAAATTGGAATTTTTTTCCTTTCTTGGGAGGGAACATTGGTATTTACAGTTTTTAGAGACTGTTGTCTCATATATATAAAATGGGTATGGGGCTATAAGATACCATTTGGAGATAAGTAGTCATGTGTCTTATTTTATATGCCACCTACTTTGCTGTGACAAGAGGTTTGAATCATGACTTGCAAAAACCTGTGGTAATATACCTTAAGCTGTTAACTGTAAGATGTGGAGTAGGAGTTGCTCAGTGGATTGGTTATACCCAGTGGACTACTTAAGTCTGCATTTGTTACTGTGCTAATAAATAATATTAAAACAACAACCTAAAAATAAATGAATGAATAAATAATAAATAAAATATCTTCTAAAAATTTGCTGATCAAGATTTTAAGTGTATTTTGAGAATGATCACTTGGATTACTTAGAAGTAATTTATAATGTTTACTTCTATCAATTATTTTAAACAAAATTTAACAGATAACTAATCTCTTGAGTTTTAGTCTTATAATCTGTAGAAAAGAGATGGTTCTGTGACAATAAAATGAAAAAATGCATTTAAAGCATTTGGTACATAGTACATTCTCTTAACTCCTCTGTAGCTCTAGAACGTTTAATGTCATTATTCTTGATGGCCTTTTGTTCATAAATAAGATAAAATCTTATTTATTGTTTATAAATAAGATCCTGGAGAAATACAGTAAAACTTTGAAAATGGTGTTTCCTGTTAACAAAAGAGCTAAGCTTAACAAAAATTTAAATGAAGTAGTGTACAGATGTCAAAATTCAGTAAGATGTTCCCAGTGCACTTGGGTGGTTCAGTTGGTTAAGCATCTGACTCTTGATTTTGATTTCAGGTCATTATTTGATTTCAGGTTATGATCTCAGGGTCATAGGATCAAGCCCTACATCAGGCTCTGCACTCAGCATGGAGTCTGCTTGTCCCTCTTCCTCTGCTTGCTCCCCTTCTCTTCTCTCTCAAATAAAAAAAATCTCTTTAAAAATCTTAAGAAAAGATTCAGTAAAATGTTCCAAACCCAGGTATTGTTACTATGAATTACAAGGAGATAGGATTCCATAAGTTGGTAAAACATTATGGAAACCTATCTCCCTATAATTCAGGAATTTAAAGCTATCTTGAGCCTATGCAATTGACTATTAAAATATACTGCATGAAATTGGGGTGCCTGGGTGGCTCAGTGAGTTAAGCCTCTGCCTTCAGCTCAGGTCATGATCTCAAGGTCCTGGGATCGAGCCCCACATCTGCTCTCTGCTCTCCCCCCCGCCGCCTACCCCTCTGCCTACTTGTGATCTCTCTCTCTCTCTTTAAATAAAGTCTTTAAAAAAAATAAAACATAAAACATATTGCATTAAAAACAAAGGTGAAAGTCTTGCATGAAGGGTGCCTAGGTAGCTCATTGGCTGGGCAGCTGCCTTTGGCTTAGGTCATGGTCCCAGGGCCCTGGGATTGAGCCCCACATTGGGCTCCCTGCTCAGTGGGAGGCCTGCCTCTCCCACTCCCTCTACGTGTGTTCCCTCTTTTGCTGTGTCTCTCTCTGTCAAATAAATAAGTAAATCTTTTTTAAAAAAATACTGCATGAAAACTTCAAATACAAAATTTTAACAGTGATGATAAATAATATCAGTGCTGATGATTATTTTTTAATTTAATCTTTATACACTTCAAATTATTTTCAACAATGACTATTTTTTACTTTAGTAACCAGATAAAATATAAAGTAAATCCTGCTAACTAAATATTACAATGAACTAACTGTCTTTTTAAATGTATTAACTGAAGTCTTTAACAACACATGACGTGTTTATTTGGGAATGTTTCACATGTAAGCACCAAATTCTTTTAGAATTTTTCATGTTTCTCAGCTGTTCAAATATCCTTTGTTCAAGGTCTTCCCTGCTTTGATCGGCACTAGCCCTGAAGTAACCTCTTTGCTGCTTCCTTTATTTAGAAGCCTTTTTTTTTTTTCTCCTTAAGATGTTTTTCACCTTCCCTGTTTATTCCCTTCAGTTCTTCCAGAACTGTTTTCTTATATGACTTTCACGACATATTGACCCAGTCTTTATCCATCCCCTGCTCTTTCTTTTTAGTGCTAATAGCATTCCCTGCCTTGGCTGGGTTTCCTGTCTTTATCTTTGCCCACTATAACAATTTCTAGGCCTAAACACTTACCCGAATCCTAGAAAGAGCCTGTACAACCTGATAAATAAAATAAATAAAGCATTTCCTTGCTTGCTCTACACTTGGTTTTTAACATAGGTGACAAATCTTGTGAGTTAAATAAACCCTTCCTACAGGACAATCATTTGGACTGGGTGGTTTCACACAGAAATGCAAAAATGTATTTCTCTGAGTACACATTGAGGAATATGGGAACACTTCTTGTCATAAGAAAAGGAAATATATCATAAAATCTCAGGATTGGAAGAAGCCATGAATATCAGTTCATTGAGGTCCAATCACTCAATTGATGTTGGATGACTTCAGTACTTTCCTCGCTGAAAGAACTTTCTGCCAGTGCTTGGAAGACTCAAGTAAGCCCCAAATAGTAAACATTGTTGCACAATGTGGCAGATTAGACAGCTTTTCCCTATCTGCCTCCCTAAATATTGTAGCCATTTATTCTTAGTTCTTTATCTTGGATTTGTGCATGGTAAATTTCACCCCTCTTTTGCACAAGATGACAACCGCATACATCCCTATAAGCTTCTATCTTCAATATCTGCCCCTGTTTCTTCTGCCTATGAAGTCATCTTTAAAATCTGCCTATGAAGTCATCTTTAAAATCTTTACACAAAACCAACACATGAAAGGCGGGGAAAGATGGTAGAGGGGTAGTGGGTCCTATTTTAACTGGTCCCCTGAATTGAGCTGGATTATCTATCAGACCACTCTGAACACCCATGAAATCAACCTGAGATGTAAGATATATCTGGATCTCTACAAACAGAATATCTCCAGCAGTTGGTTTTGAGCTTTGAAGCAGGGAGCCATGATTTTGTGGGCAGATATTGGAAAATAAACAGAAGGGGGAGGGACCCTCCAGGATCCTGCATCACTGGTGTGCAAAAACCTCCTTCATTGGGGACTGGGCACAGATTCACAGACTAGTAGCGATGGGGAAAGGACTTTAGGGAAGCTCCCCCAGACTGAAACCAGGAGCTGTGGAGATGTGCATGTGAACTTGGGGCAGCTGGTGGTTTTAGAAGCACAAAGGGCAGAGCTATGCCTGGACCTGGAATCAAGGGGTGGGAGTGCTGCTGTGGGGTGCACAACCCAGGATGCTGTGGTTTTTAGCAGCACAGACAAAAATGGAGACAGTGTGGCCTGGAGAGCTCACTGGAGACCAGACTGTGATCTCTCTGTTCTTCTGACTCTTGGAAGAGAGGCGGAAGGCCACCAAGGAAAGCAGCCAGAGAACAAAAGCCCCAGATATCAGATTTTCACTGAGCCCATTCCCCCCTCCTCAGGAGGCAGGGAAATTCTTCCCAAAAAGGGTTACCTGAGTAACAGCGTGGCAGGGTCCTCCCCCAGAAGACAGTCTGGAAGAACAAGAGGCTGACAACCCCAAGGTTCTTATAAAACAGGTGCATCTTGCTTGGGGTGTGGTCGATAATTTGGACTCTGTACATTCTGTCAACCACCCCTCAACAGAATGACTAAGAAAATTCAGAGACTGTGACCTCTGCCACAGAACTAAAGGATATGGATATAAGCAAGATGTCAGAAATAGACTTCAGGGTAATAATTATGAAGACAACAGCTAGGATGGAGAAAACCATTAATGACAACATAGATTCTCTAAGAGTGGACATGAGAGCTGATCTGGCAGAACTTAAAAATGTTATCACTGAGATCCAATCTAATCTAGATACTCTAACAGGTAGGGTAAATGAGGCATAATAATGAATTAGTGATCTAGAAGACAAACTGACAGAAAAGAAGGAGCAGAATGAAGCCTGGAACAAACAGCTTAAAATCCATTAAAAACAGAATTAGAGAAATAAATTATGCTATGAAACATTCCAATGTCAGAATTACTGGGTTTCCTGAGGGGGTAGAGAGAGAGAAGGGACCAGAAGATTTATTTGAGCAAATCTTAGCTGAGAAGTTCCCTAATCTGGAAAATGAAACAAGCACCCATGTCCTAGAGGCAGAGAGGATTCCTTCCCAAGGTCCAGGAGATAAGACCAATACCCTGATGTGTAATAGCAGAAATTTCAAATATTAGAACCAAGGAAACCATTTTAAGGGCTGTTACAGGGAAGAGATTCCTTACACACAGAAGGAAGAACTTCAGAATAATGTCAGACTTATCCACAGAGACCTGGCAAGCCAAAAAGGGCTGGCAAGACATATTCAGAGTACTAAATGAGAAGAACATGCAACCAAGATACTTTATCTGGCAAGGCTGGCATTAGAATGAATAGAGAGATAAAGAGATTCCAAGACTGGCAAAAACTGAAATAATATGTGACCACTAAGCTGGCCCTGCCAGAAATATTGAGGGGTGTTCTATAAAAGGAGAAAGACCCCCAAGAGTGATATAGAACATAAATTTACAAAGAAAATCTATGGAAACAAAGACTTCACAGGCAACATGATGACAATAAAATCTTATCTTTCAATAATCACTCTCAACATAAACAGCCTAAATGCTCCCATAAAATGTCATAGGTTTGCAGATTGAATAAAAAGACAGGAGCCATCCATATGCTGTCTATAAGAGACTTGTTTTTAACCTAAAGATACATCCAGACTGAAAGTGAAGGGATGAAGAGCCATCTTTCATTCCATGGGACCTCAAAAGAGAGCTGAGGTAAAATTCTCATATCAGAAAAATTCGATTTTAAGCCAAAGACTGTAGTTAGAGATACAGAAAGACACTATATCATTTTTTAAAGATTTTATTTATTTATTTGACAGAGAGTGAGAGAGAGAGAGAGATCACAAGTAGGCAGTGCAGCAGGTAGAGAGAGGGGGAAGCAGGCTCTCCTGGGATCATGACCCGAGCCTAAGGCAGAGGCTTAGCCAACTAAGCCACCCAGGCGTCCTGACACTATATCATTCTTAAAGAAACTATCCAACAAGATCTAGCAATTGTAAATATCTATGCTCTAAACATGGGAGCAGCCAACTACATAAGCCAGTTGTTAACTATAATAAAAAGATATACTGATGATAATAATACATTAATGGTGGGAGACCTCAACACTCCAATCTCAGCAAAAGACAGACCATCTAAGCAGAAAATCAAAGAAACAAGAGCTGTGAATGGCACACTGGACCAGATGGACCTCATAGATATATAGAGAACTTTCCGTCCTTAAACAACAGAATATTCATTTTTTTCAAGTGTGCATAGAACTTTATCCAGAACAGACCACATACTGGGTCACATATAAGGTCTTAACCGATACCAAAAGACTTAGATTATTCCCTGCATATTCTCAGACCCAATGCTGTGAAACTGGAACTCAAACACAAGAAAAAGTTTGGAAGAAATTCAAACACTGGGAAGCTAAAAACCATTCTGCTCAAAAAAGTTTGGGTCAATCAGGAATCAAAGAAAAACTTGAACAATTCATGGAATTGTTCAAAAATACATTGGTTCAAAACCTATGGGATATGGAAAAGGCGGTTCTAAGGGAGAAATACACACCCATCCAAACTCACTCAAAGAAAAAAAAAAAGAAAAATTCCAAATATACAAATTACCTTACACCTTAAAGAACTGAAGAAACAACAACAAACTAAGCCTAACCTATGCATGAGAAGGAAAATAGTTAAAACTAGAGCAGAAATCAATGAATTAGATATCAGAAATGTGGTAGAACACATCAATGAAACTAGAAGCCGGTTCTTTGAAAGAATTAATAAGATCAATAAAGCACTGGCTAGACTTATCCAAAAGAAAAGAGAAAGGGTTTTTAATAAAATTAAATCTTATTAATAAATTAATTAAAAATTAATAAATCAATAAAATTATGAATTAAAGGGGAGAGATCATGAATAACACCAAGGAAATAGAAACAATCAGCAGAAATTATTATCAACAGTTAGATGCAAATGAGTTAAGCAACCTAGAAAAAATGGATGCACTCCTGAAAACCTATAATCTACCAAGACAGGAACAAGAAGAAATTGACAACCTGAATAGACCAATAACCAGTAAAGAGATTGAAGCAGTGATCAAAAACGTCCCAAAAAACAAGAGCCCAGGACCTGATGGATTCCTTGGGGAATTCTACCAAACATTCAAAGAAGAAATAATACCCATTCTTCTGAAGCTGTTTCAAAAAATAGAAACAGAAGGAAAACTTCCAGACTCTTTCTATGAGGCCAGCATTACCTTGATCCCCAAACAAGGCAAAGACCCCATCAAAAAGGACAATTTCAGACCAATATCCCTGATGAATATTGATGCTAAAATTCTTAACATGATCCTAGCTAATAGGATCCAACAGTACATTAAAAAGATTATCTACCAGGACCAGGTAGAATTTATTCTTGGGATGCAAGGGTGGTTTAAAATTTGCAAATCAATCAGTGTGATAGAACACATGAATAAGAGACAAGAACCACATGGTCCTCTCAATTGATGCAGAAAAAAACATTTGACAAAATATAGCACCCTTTCCTGATTAAAATACTTCAGAATATGGAGATAGAGGGAACATTCCTCAATTTCATAAAATCTGTCTATGAAAAACCCATAGTGAATATCATTCTCAATGGGGAAAAGATGAGACCTTTCCCTTAACACACGGAACACAACAAGGATGCCCACTCTTGCCACTAATATTCAACATAGTATTAGAAATCGTAGCAACAGCAACCAAACAACAAAAAGCAATAGAAGGAATTCAAATTGGAAAAGAAGTCAAACTTTCTTTGCAGATGACATGATACTTGATGTGGAAAACCCAAAAGATTCTACCCGCAAAGTACTAGAACTCATACAGCAATTCAGTAATGTGGCAGGGTACAAAATCAATGCACAGAAATCAGTTTCTTTCTTCTACAATAACAATGTAACTAAAGAAAGAGAAATTAGAGAGTTGAATCCATTTACAACAGCACCAAAAACCATAATATACCTTGGAATAAACTTAGCTATAGAGGTAAAAGATCTATACTCTGGGAACTATAGAACACTCATGAAAGAAACTGAAGACACAAAAAGATGGAAAAACATTCCATGCTCATGTATCAGAAAAATAAACATTGTTAAAATGTCTATGTTGCCCAGAACAATCTATATTTTCAATGCCATCCTGATCAAAATACCACTGAAATTTTTCAAAGTGCTAGAACAAACAATCTTGAAATTTGTATGGAACCTGAAAAGACCCTGAATCACCAAAGAAATGTTGACAAAGAAAAACAAAGGTGGGGGCATGATGTTGCCTGACTTCAAGCTATACTACAAAGTTGTAATCACCATGACAGCATGGTACTGGCACAAAAACAGATACATAGACCATTGGAACAGAATAGAGAGACCAAATATGGACCCTCAACAATATGGTCAAATAATCTTCAACAAAGCAGGAAAAAATATCCAGTGGAAAAAAAGACAATCTCTTCAATAAATGGTGCTGGGAAAATTGGACAGCTATATACAGAAGAATGACACTTGACAATATTCTTAACACCACACACAAAGATAAACTCTAAATGGATCAAAGACCTCAGTGTGAGACAGGAATCCATCAAAATCCTAGAGGAGAACATAGGCAGTAACCTCTTCAATATCAGCCATAGCAACTTCTTTCAAGACCATCTCCAAAGGCAAGGGAAACAAAAGTGAAAATGAACTTTTGGAACTTCATCAAGATACCAAGATAAAAAGGTTCTGAACAGCAAATGAAACAGTAAACAAAACAAGGAGGCAACCCGGGAATGGGAGAAGAGAATTGCAAATGACACTACAGATAAAGGTCTGGTAGCCAAAATCTATGAAGAAATTCTCAAACTCAACATCCAAAAAACAAATAATCAAGTCAAAAACTGGGCAGAAGACAGGAACAGACCCTTCTCCAGAGAAGACATACAAATGACTAACAGACACATGTTCATCATCATTAGCCATCAGGAAAATTCAAATCAGAACCATGTTGAGATGCCACATTACACCAGTTGGAATGGCAAAATTGACAAGGTAAGAAACAACAAATGTTGGAGAGGGTGTGGAGAAAGGGGAACCCTTTTATACGATGGATGGGATGCAAGTTGGCATAACCACTTTGGAAAACAGGGTGGAGGTGCCTCAAAAAATTAAAAATAGAGCTACCCTATGACCCAGCAATTGCACTACTAGGTATTTACCCCAAAGGTACAGCCATAGTAAAAAGAAGGGTCATATGCATCCCAGTGGTCATAGCAGCAATGTCCACAGCAGTCAAACTATGGAAAGAGCCAAGATACCCCTCAACAGACAAATGGATAAAGAAGATATGGCCCATATACACAATGGAATATCACTCACCCATTAGAAAGGATGAATACCCAACTTTTGCATGAATATGGATGGGACTGGAGGGAGTTATATTAAGTGAAATAAGTCAATTAGAGAAAGTCAGTTATATGGTTTCACTTATTTGTGGAACATAAGGAATAACATGGAGGACTTTAGGAGAAGGAAGGGAAAAGTGAAGGGGGTGGATATCAGCGTGGAGATGAACCATGAGAGACCGTGGACTCTGAGGAACACACTGAAGGGTTTAGAAGGGTGGGGGGTAGGGGAATGGGTTAGCCCCATGATGGGTATTAAGGAGGGCACGTATGGCATGGATGTTATATGCAAACAATGAATCATGGGACACAACATCAAAAGCTAATAATGTACTCTATGGTGACTAACATAACATAAAAGAAAAAAATAAAAACAAAACAAAAAATAAAGCCAACACATCCTTACACCTTATTGTAAATACAAATTTGAATCTACCATAAGAGCAGGTACAAATTAAAAATGCTGAATTCTCCCTGGTGAAAGAGAGGAAGTATCCCTTCTCCTCCCTTCCCTTAGAGCTGTTCCTTTAGGAAACTTGTGGGCCATATCTCTGCTTCTTTGAAATGTGTGTAAATCTTTTTAAAGGCTAAATAAGCAGCCTGGGATGGTTTCCTCAAAGAGCTGGGAGACATCTTTTTGAAATGTAATCATCAAGGAGCAGGGAGCTCCCAGCTCCCAGTGTCCTGGAATGATAGGAGCCTAACTTCAGCTGGTGTGTGGCTCCAAGGTGCTAACCTATCTCCATTCATAAAGGTAGGAAGCATTTACTTTTTTTTTTTTTTTTTTCGAGACACTTAGCAAACACAGGTGATTACCCCAATTACAAAATGCATTTAGCATGAACTGTATGTGACAAATGGTGCTATCAAGTCCTCTTACTTGAAGACAAGTTATTGTTTATCCTGAGAACATGTGTATAATGGGTTTTATTCTGCTTGGCTATCTAATAGGGTGAGATTTATTCCCTCTGCAATCCCTTTAGCAGATTGTCTGGGATGCGCATCACATTCCGGTGGTTCAACGCTTATTCAATAGCAAGAGTGTTTCCTTTCTTGTCATCCTTTGTGGAGATGTTTTCGGAAGTGGCAGCAGATTTTGTTTTTCAGATACATTTGCCCATAACTACCACATGGAATCTCATATATGTATTTATTTAATTGAATGATATGAAATTTATTTATAAATATGATCACATACTCAGAGCCCATTACTTGTGATGGGGGCAAAGGGAAGAGGAGTGTTTTTAGATGACTTTAAAAAAGTGCTTTCAAAAAACAACTTGATGACATATATTGAAAGCATCTAAGAATTAGCTGATGTTATTACTGAGCCATTAGTTATTTCTGACAACTCACTCAAGATATGAAAACAGCTTGAAGATTAGAGATAAAAGTGTATATTATATATATGAGAAAGTAATTTTAAAATGAATTTGGAAATTATATACTGATCACACTAATGTTAAATTGTCCTGAGATTCTAGAATAAACAACAGTCAAGCATTTCATTTGCAAAAAAAAAAAAAAAGAAAAGAAAGAAAAAAACCAAAAACCTGAAAAAAAAAAAACCATGTTTTGAAGGAAACTGCATCAGACCAATAGAGTACATGACAGTACAAATACATAGGACAAAGGAATATGGGATATTATGTAGAATTATTTGTCTACCTTTACATTCTTTTCAACGTAGTTGAGGACAGGATAAGATTGATCTTTATTGTGTAGTGAACATCTATCCAATGAGCAGAATGTTTTGAGCTTGCGAAATTCCATTTAGTATTTTAGTCAATGGCTTGCAAGTCTGAATGGGTATGTATGTTTAGGAGCACAAAAATAAAGGATAAAATTATAAAAGTAATTCCTTCATTTATTCATCTGATAAATGTTGGCCTTGTGCTCTATGTTTATCAGGCACTGTAACAGATATGAGGAATTCAGTGAGAGAAGACATTCCAGTTATTAAATATATAAAATTATCAAGGATATATAATAAAAATTTAATAGCAATAGTTTAAAATTCACACTTCAGATAGTATTTCCATGTTTAAAAGAGGCCAAAGATGAGCTTTAAAATATTGAGTGCATTTTAAATCAGACTAAAGAACACAAAATTTCTGACCATTGTGAACATTTGAAAAGAAACACCTATGTTTAAATAAAAAGAAAGTATTTGTACTACTTAATTTATCAAATTGTCTCAAGGGACTAATTACTGTTGCTCAGGTTAATGTTGGATTTTAACATTTAAAAGGTTTTCCTGGAAACATTCATTTATTGTATTGAAAACTACAGCAATAGTAAGTAAACAATGCCAGGCAAAGCGAAGTAACTAAAATTTATAATTGAGTGCCATCTCCAGGTAAATCTTAAATCTTTTTGCCTTACTCCACAAAGAAAGATAGAGTTCACAATTAGACTCCATAGGGTATAGGAATTTTAATAGGAAAAAAGAAATAAAAGAAATGTTTTTCTAGAACTTGATAGCAACTGTAACACTTTTATGTTCTTTCCATTTTTCTTTCTCAAATGGTGAATGCAGCAGTGGTAGTGAGACTGTCTTAGTTCAGGATTTATTTGTTTAGAGCGTGTCTCCTTAACTGGGAGAAACTAGAAGTCCAAAGGAGTTACTGCAAAAATAAAGTGGAATGGAAAATGACATAAGTCAATGTGGCCAGTTGGAATAATGTTCAGAAAGACGTCGCTGCCGTGGAAAGCGTAGATTTCCATGCTTTCTTCATGTTGGGCATGGGTGCAAGTCTTGTTTTGGCCAATGGAATATTAGTAGACTTGACTCACCAAGGGCTTGAGGTCACCTACACTTTAGGGATTGGTCTCTGGCATCTCTGCTATTGCTTAAAGCAAATTGCTTTGAGCTAACATACATGTGTCTGGAAGATGAGAGAAACATGTAGCAGAGCAACACTACCCACCCAAATCCAGCCTAGACCAGCCAAGCTCCAGCTAATCCCAATTGCATGAGTTAAATAAATACTTACTGTTTTATGCTGCTAGGATTTTTGTGGCTGCTTGTTATGTATAATTGTTGTGGCATAACTAATCAGTGATTATAACAACACTATTTGTTGATCTAGTAAACTCCAAAGCATGGACCTTTGGGAAGGGAAAGCAGAAAGGACCAATGGCTCAGTGTTTTTGTCTTTCCAAATAAGTAAGAAAATTTTGAGGGATCCAATAGTGGGACACAGTAGTCTAGTTGAAGAGGTAGGAGGTATGAAACAAAACTTCCAAACTTTATAGGGAATGATAACCTGGGAAGTTTGGGCAACCTGCACATTCCCAGGCCTCTTGTTTCAAGCTTCTGACTTAGTAAGTCTGAGATGGAGCGTGGACATCTGATTTTAACCATAATTTCAAGTGAAATGGAGGCAGGCAGGTAGCCCAGAGATAACCTGTGGAACACAGATTTCAAGATTTAACTCTCAAGTCTTTCTCCTGAAGACGTGACTTTACTTGCAATAGTCCCTCATGGGTTGGTGCAAACTAAATCGGGTGGTTCCAGTTACATCTATCCTACTGCCCGACCTTCTGGGATATCTGCTATAAGACATAAAAGTGAGCCCTAAGGAGTCACTTATGCCCTCAAGGCAAGTGCATGCTCAGTGAGTAGGATGAGAGCCGGGCGGGAGAAAACTGTAAAGTGTGACAGGAACGGACAATAATACAGCAATTCCAGCAGAGAAACTGTGATTGTGCAATGAGTAATTGGACGACAGTTATTCTTGTGGCACAATTTTTTCAATGTCTCAACAATACTAATAATGACAATGATAGAAAATATATCTAGCATATAGTATAGTATGTGTAATTTATATATGTGGTAATCCTATAATACCTCTGCCCCCAGCAAGACAACAAGAACAACAAAATCGAATGGGGGAGGTCTCACTTTTGCTTAAATTCTCCAGGTGAGGTAGCAGGATAAACACGTTGAGGGACTTGCCCAGGTTCCTACAACTGAAGGGAAGACAAGCTGGTGCTTGAACACGTCGTGTGCCTCTGGCATCCTCTGTCCTGTCCATGGCACTATAGCATCCCTGCTCTAGAAGGGAAAAACCTTCAGGTCAAGGCCAGTCTTTCGTTAACTGCCATGGTGCCGGGAGAGAGCAGATACCTAGTCCCTATATGAAGAGTGAAGGAAGAATCCAACTCCCCGCAAGATGTCACAATTTCTAAGAGCCACATCTGTCTCAGAGATGTGACAATAAATTGAGCTGTAAAGCCACCTAGAAAAAGAATGTAAACATGTTGACTTAATAGTTTAAATAGAATGGTTCATTTGCAAGTCTAAACTCCTCAAAACAAACAAAAAATGATACTTTTCCAAAATAGTTTATGGAACAGCCACTACCCAGAGTTTAAATGTCTCCACCAAAACAAGCAATGGACGATTTGCTTTTTTATGCCCCCTTGTGGTGGAATTGTGATCTGCCAGGCTGAGCGTGGCCGGCAGAGGGATCTCAGCGGATCCTTTTGGCCAAATCCTAAGGGAGAGATCAAAAATGATTCTGTCAGAGACTATTTTATGTGGTGAAAGTCTCATACATTTAAAGGAACAAACACAATTTACTACTGAACAAGGGAGACGCTAGATATATGTTCTGAAAGTGAAATTTGAAAAGGAAAATTGTAGCAAGAGCAAGCAGGTGGACAGTGATGGCTTATTTTCCAAAGAACGGGTGTATCTGCCCTCCTCCAGTGCCTGCAGATGTGGTTGCTGCAAATCCTGTTGGGAAGCAATTTTGCCACCTGATCTTTCAAAGATCAACACAGATATCTGGATAAAGAAGAAAAACTTTGATATATTGCATGCTGCTTTTTAAAATATTTTGAAGAAAAACTGTTGCAAATTCTGGATTTTGGTTGGCTTAATTTCTCTTCTCATGTCACTAACTATCTAGACCTTGCATAAATGTTACTGTTCCTTTCATTAGGAGGCATCCGCCGAAGTGTTTGATATATACAGAAAAGCAGCAAATACTTAATATGTCTCTCAAAAACACGATATATCTTTAATACGTTTTAAGATAAACTTACTTTAAAACAGAAACTTTTAAAAATGCATTTATTTTCAACTGTATTATAATCCAATGCACTTTATGTGCTCACCGTATTTTCTCAATCTTTGTATTCCTTAGAATTAGGAACTTAAACTCCGTTGTGTGCCAGTAAATATTTAGAAACTGGGTCTGTGGTGCTCACCAATTTCTGTGATATAAATCCTCTAACCAAGGTTGATTTCAAGCTATCAATGTACTGCCAACTGGCTCGCAAAATTCCTGAATATCTAACAACTGGCTCCCTACACCAGATGCCAATCAGCCAGTCCCAACATCCCACTGTGAAACTTTGGAAATATCATGCATCTTTAAGAGGCTGGTTCTTGGATTTAAATATAACCATCTATGGCAATAACAACATTTTGTTTTCAAATGCCTGTGTCCCTTTGACCTTTGTATAATCAGTGGTGAAACTGTTTTTATATTAAGAAAGTCTGACATTACAATGGATATTTCCATGCCCAGGATCCATGGGAATGGATTCTTCTTCTTCTTCTCCTTTTTAAGATTTTATTCATTTATTTAACAGAGAGAGATCACAAGTAGGCAGAGAGACAGACAGACAGAGGGGGAGAAGCAGGCTCCCCACTGAGCAAAGAGCCTGATGCCCGGGGGCTCGATCCCAGGACCCTGAGATCATGACCTGAGCTGAAGGCAGAGGCTTAACCCACTGAGCTACCCAGGTGCCCCTGGGTGGGAAGCACCCAGGAAGATTTCTTTTAATAAAGAAATGGGAAGATTTCTTTTAATAAAGGTCATTATAAATCAAATAGTAAGAGGACAACAGATCAGCGGTAACCCGTGAGTGAGAAGTTATTCATTTATTGTGTAGAAATGTCTAATTAATATTGAATGAATGTATATTGTTTATTTAGGTAATTACCATGTTTACTAGTAAAAGTAATGATTCAATAAGCAGCCTGAAAAAGTATGCTGTTGTGTGTATATATATATATATATATAATCTAATTATTTCCATGTGATAGATTTCTTTCTTCTTCTTCCTCTTTTTTTAAGATTTCTTTTATTTACTTGACAGACAATAAGAGAGGAATATAAGCAGGGGCAGAGGGAGAGGGAGAAACAGGCTTCCTGCTAAGGAGGGAGCCTGATGACCGGCTCAATCCCAGGACCCTGGGATCATGACCTGAGCTGAAGGCAGACACTTAATGACTGAGCCACCCAGACACCATCTGATAGATTCCTTAAATTGAATTACTATGCCAGGAGAAATTGTACTTCTACTTTCCAAAATACAGACAGATTCTGTTCACTTCTCTCCATCTACTGTGCTACTACCCTGGACAAAGCATGATCAGTTTTCCCAAAATTTTTGCAATGACTTCTGAAGTATGTTCCCTGTTTCTGCCTGTTGTTGACCTCTCCTGTCAGATCATTCATTCAGAGAGATCTTTTAAAGCCAAAATCTCATTGTAATACTTATTTGTTTTTAAGGGTTTTGACCTTCCAATTGATTCTCATTTCATCTGTATTGAAACCAGATTTCTTATAATGTTTTAATAGCTTTCACATTGCTGTATGATATAACCCCTTTCCCTCGAACTTTAAAACTAAGGTCCCTATTCACTCATCATATTCAAGGCACTCAACTTCTTGGTGTTCCACTCTCACCAGGCAAAGTCCTGCCTCAGGCCATTTGCACTTGTGGTTTCCTCAACCTGAAATGTGTTATATCCACGGCTTACTTCTTCACCTATCTTGTTTAGATTTTTGTCCCAAATTACCTTCTTAGTGGTTTAAAGTAGCATTTGTCGTATTCTTTATGCTTTTCTATCTTCCTTCCTTGGTTTGTTTTGCTCCTTGTGCTTAAACTAAATTGATGCCCTCAATGTTTTACTTTTATACTTGAGTATTAGTTGTCTTTCACCACTGGAGTATAAATGAAATAAGGTATTTATTTGCCATTACTGTACCCCAGAAATTGCCTGGTACATAATGGGTGCTGGATAAATATTTGAAGAATTGATACAAAAAATTATTCACAAGAATATTCCCCAGGAAATGTTATACTATTTACCAAATCTTTCATTTTTAAGTGTTTCACTATAAGTTTATACTATTGTCTCCCTGTTTTTACTTCCCCGACTAATTAAATCCAGAAGCCTAAAAAAAAGAGTTGGTTACAAAGAGGACAAGGAAAGAAATAATAGACTTTTTGCAAATCTTCTCATTACCACTACCTTTGCCCATATTCTATCCCAATCTACTGCATGGGAATGGCATTATGGAAATGGTAGAAGAGGAAGCTCTAAGAATAGAATGCTCCACCCTGACAATTGTTAAACTTCCAAAACAAGGCAAAACAACCCAAAACAAATAAACAAACAAAAAACTTGAGAGTACACTTTATCAGAATTCCAGAACTTAACTAAGAATTTAAAGCATCAGGTGGGTGCTTAATGAAGAAAGTGACTGCTAAGGTTTGGTGTTGAAGAACATCTCTGTCAAGTCACTGAGTAACTTCTCAGACACTGCAATGCAACAATCCACCAGGAAAGTCAGTGGGGAGGAGGGAGAATCTGATTTCCAGAGTCACCATATTATAATATTCAAAATATCTAGTTTTCAGTGAAATAATTTTTTTTTTAATTACAAGGCATTTGAAAAACAACAACAACGGGAAAGTATGGCCCAGTCACTGGAAAAAATACATTTGCAGACATCCCTCCTCACCTAGGAAACCCAGACACTGGATGTGCTAGCCAAAAAATTTAAATCACTGTCTTATAATATGTCCAAAGAACAAGTAGGAAACCGTCAACAAAGAACCAAAGGAAACCAAGAGAACTATACATGAACAAATAGCTTTGGGACTACTGGATTTCCCAATGCAAAAGAACAAATTTCCCTACCTCCCATCATAAAGAAAGTTAACTCAAAATGAATGAACAACATAGATGTAAGATCCAAAACTGTAAAACTCTTAGATAAAACATGGGGATCAATCTTCATGAACTGGAATTAGCAATAGGTTCTTATATATGACACCAAACTACGATCACCATAAAATGATAATACAGGGAACTTCACTGACATTGTAACATTTTGTGTATCGAAGGATATTACCCATGAAATGCACATGGGAGGAAACCTAAAAAATGGGAGGAAATGTTTGCAAGTTGCATATCGGATAATGTTTTCATATCTAAAATATGTTAATAACACAGCCCAATTTAATAAATGGGAAAATGACCTGAGCACACATTTCTCTAGAGAAGATATTCAAATGGCCCCAAAACACATGAAAGGGTATTTAACAGCATTAATAATTAGGAAAATAAAAAGCAAAACTGGGGCACCTGGTTGGTTCAGTGGGTGAAGTGTCCAGCTCTTGGTTTTGACTCAGGTTGTGATCTCAGGTCATGAGATGGAGCCCCTTTGGAGACTGCTTAAGATTCTCTCTTTCTCCCTCTCCCTCTATTCCTTCCCCTGCTCATGCTCTCTGAAAAAAAAAAAAAAAATCAAAAGCACAATGAGAGACCATTTCGTACCTACTAGGATGCCTATAATTCAAACAAACAAACAAACCATATATGTTGGTGAGGATGCGGAAAGCTTGGATACCTAGTACATTGTTGGTGGGAAACACCAACAGCAGCTGCTGTGGAAACATGTCTTCAGGAGGATAAGTGTAGAATTATTTTATGATCCAGCAATTCTACTCTCAGGAATATATCCCAAACAGATGAAAACAGGTGCTCAAACATTCATACAAAAATGGTCATTGCAGCATTATTGGCAATAGCCACAAGGTGAAAACAACCCAAATGTTCATCAAAATATGGCCTCTACATACAATGGAATACAATTCAGTCATTAAAGGGGATGAAGTACTGTGATATATGTTACAGTATGGAACATAAGGAATACCGTGGAGGACCACGGGGGATGGGAAGGAAAACTGAATAGGAAGAAATCAGAGAGGGAGACCAACCATGAAAGACTCTGGACTCTGGGAAACAAAGAGTGTTACAGAAGGGGGTGGTGACGGAATCGAGTAACTGGGTGATGGGCATCAAGGAGGGCACGTGCTGTGATGAGCACTGGGTGTTGTATGCAACTGATGAACTGTTGAATACTACATCGAAAACGAATGATGTGCTGTATGTTGACTAATTGAGCATAATAAAAAGTACTGATAAAGAAAGAAATAATGCTAAGGGAAATAAGCCACACACATAATATCACATGTTGTAAGAATCCATTTATATGAAATATACACAATGGGTAAATCCATAGACGTCAAGAGTGTGTTGGTTGTTGCCTGAGAGGAACAGGTGAATGAGGAGAGACGGCTTCGTGGGTCTGGGGATTTGGTGAGGGAGTGAATGAAAGGTTTCAGAACTAGATAGGCACGGTGGTTGAACTACACTATGGATATACTAAGTGCCACTGGCCACTGAATAGTATGCTTTAAAATGGCTAATTTTATGCTCTGTGAATCCTGCCTCAAACAAAAAACTATTATTAGGATGATTTTTGGGGTGAGCTTATCACATCCTATGTTGCCTAAAGGGTATTCAAATCTTCAATAAATAGCTACAAAATTATATATGTCTACCATGTATGCTTTAGGAAAAGAACATAGCAAACAATGTTTCTGTGGTAACTGTGGTAATTGAAACATAATAACAATGCTTAAAAAACCATGTCTTCAGTATTCTGATATTTACAAGGGACCTATTTCAAACCAGTGTTTGACTGTGTATTTCTCCAGAGTGCACTTGGAGGCACTTGGAGAATTTTTAAAAAGTAATCTGGTTTAACTGGTTTAACTCATGTGGAGAAAGTCAATTGAAAGGAGAAACTTGTATTATTAACTTAAAAGTTATCGGACATTGTCTAAAACAAAAGGAAGAACAACAGAAATCTATGTAGAAATGTCTAAATTGAATAGCAACCCTTGACCCCCTCCTCTGATCTGCCTCATCACAATAACCATTTTTATTAGTGGTTGGAATTGGGCTCTTTTAGCAGTCATCTTTATAAATTTATTTGTTTTTTTTTTTAAATTTCTTTTCAGCGTAACAGTATTCATTATTTTTGCACCACACCCAGTGCTCCATGCAATCCGTGCCCTCTCCAATACCCACCACCTGGTTCCCTCAACCTCCCACCCCCCGGCCCTTCAAAACCCTCAGGTTGTTTCTCAGAGTCCATAGTCTCTCATGATTCACCTCCCCTTCCAATTTCTCTCAACTTAAATAACATATCTATATGTCAATTTCATGGACTGAATTTGGTTGATGCCTCATTTTTAAGAATAGGAATTAAATGTGATTTTAGCATTAACGTACTTCTCTCCATTTCTTTTTGTTTAAATGATTTTATTCCATTGGTACACCTTATCATTTTTGAATGTTTTCTGATTCATCAGCTTCAGATATTGTGTTTTTAACTCCCAATTCAAAAAGATGAGGGAATTATTTTCTATTTCTAACATCTTCTTTTCTAAAATATTGGCAATTTTAAGGTCTTCAAAATGTCAAGTTTTGCAGCATTTACATTTTTTTCTGTAACAAGAATTAGATCTTTGCTTTGTCTTTATGAGTCTAAAAATGTAATCCTAGTCAATAAGACATTATGGTTATCTGAGTATTATTCATGGCAAAACCAATCATTTAACTGGATGGATAAATGAGACATTGTAATTCTCTTTCCCTAATGGGATTAGCTAAAATGTTCTATCACATACCACTGAATTTAATGTACTTAAATGATGTCAAGATTAAAATACTTCATTGCAGTCTGGGAGTTCCTTTCATTCTCCAAACTGTTTTGATAACCAGTATATATTTGAAATTTGATAGATCTCTTTCAAACTAAAGGCACCCTGAACGCTCTCTCAATGTTAAATACTAATCAATTGAATTAAAGATTTATCAGTATATTTATCGCCTTTGTTTAAGCACTTTCCTTTTTTATCAGAAGAACTGTTTCAGGGCGCCTGGGTGGCTCAGTGGGTTAAGCCTCTGCCTTCGGCTTGGGTCGTGGTCTCAGGGTCCTGGGATCGGGTTCCGCATCAGGCTCTCTGCTCAGCAGGGAGCCTCCTTTCTCCCTCTCTCTCTGCCTGCCTCTCTGCCTACTTGTGATCTCTCTCTGTCAGAAATGTAAATAAAACCTTTAAAAAAAGAAGAAGAACTGTTTCTAACTATTTGATTTAAAACATTTTGCTATTTGGTGTTCATTTAATACAGAAAGTATTTGAAAATGAATACTTGAGGCTATAATATGTTAATAGTTAATTGGTACAATCTATTGCTTATATGTACATAGAGCTAGAATTACAACTATAAGGCATCACAGAATATACAGTACAAGTATTATGAATATATTAGAATAGGGCAAAGGATATATAATTAGTATATATATTTAGCTGATGGCATTTCATGCCTGTGTACATTAGGGAGTGTTTGATACATTTTTGAGGGAAAACGTTAGAAAAGGTCTTGAGTCCCAATTCCTAAAATTAGTATCAGAATGGCAGGAAACAAAGGTCCAAGAGTATTGGAAATCATTCCTCTATGTACGATAACTGTATTTAGTTTCTAAGAATTATGCTTATTATGCTTTGGCATGATAAACTGTATAGTTAATAAGTTGTGATGGCAATTAAACTTTTAAACTGGTTTAACATGATCTTTTATCTTCTTTACTAGAAAGTATTTAGGTGTGTGGAAAATGGAGCTAAAATCACCGCCATGAAATCCAGAGATTTGCGGTCTTCCTGTGGTCCAGTCACTCCCTAGGTATGTGCACTACCCTTCCTATTTCCTCGTCTTCCTCATCTGTATGAAGGTAATCATTGAAACAAATAACATTACTGTGTTGCCGCTAAGATGGAAGATAAAGCATTGTAATGTCTAATTTGGCCAATAGTAATTATTATAAATGTTTCTCACTGTATTTTCTTACTAAAAAAACCCAGACCTATTACGGACAATCAAAGACAAACCAGGCAAGGTGTATTTGGCACATTTTCATGCTAGAGTACTTCTCAGTCTCAGATTTTTCTAATATAGGATTATAATAAAATCTGTCCTCTAGAGTGGTTGTGATTATTACATTAAGAGGAACGTAGATTATGTGCAGCAGTGTGTAAACTGAAAAAGCTCTACCAATGTTACATATTTTAGTGGGTTACTAGGATAAGACAAAATATATCAAATATTCAAAACAGGTGTTTGCAAACATTGTTCCTGATAAACTCGAAAACATCATGTAAAAAAAAAAAAAAAGAACATATATTGAAGCTTAGAATATGCTTCTTTTAGGTGTATTAATTGACAATGAATGTTAGTAGTTGAAAAAAAACCCTATAAAATAACTACAGAGTACAGATTAGGATTATGAGCTACTAAGGGTGAAATCACTTGGCAAAAAGCCCATTTAAAAAAAAACAAAAACAAAAACACAAGAGCTGGGCTAGGATTCGACACAAAACAGTTTGACTCCAGAACAAAATTTTTTCATAGATGCATTAAGATACCTATTCTTATGTGGGAGAAGTAACAAAAACTTCACAGAAAGGGCACAGCTTTATAGGTCTTCCGGAGATCTTTGTTTTGGTTTTCTGTTTGGTTTTGGTTTTCTGTTAGGTACTCTAAAAAGCATATTTCAAATTTTATTTTTCCAATCTTTTGTTAACCTATTTATTTCTCTGTATAATTTAAGATGAAGAACAAGATTGGGAAATTCTCTCTTTAACAAATAGCCATTTGTTATATGTTTTATATTCGTTTATTTGAATATTCATTTACTATAATTTAAAAAGAAGAAAGTTGTAATTTTGAGCACACTTTTGTTTGGAAATAATGTTTCTCCAGAACTGACAATGAAAGAGTTAATGCTGCCAGTAACCGGTAGAGTCCCAGTCCAGGAAAGATAACATTGGCAGGCACTTGAATAAAAAGCAACAACAGACCTGTCATGACTGTGTCTTGAGTAATGGGATTCATTCATTTTGGCATTTTTAATGCAATTGTAAACTGCCATTTTCCTCACAGTTTAAAGCAGGTTTTTTTTGATGATATAGCTATAAATGTGAAAACCAAATTAACTTGTCACATTTGACTGGCTAAAGTATTTCCCAATCCCATTTTTAGGGTATTGATAAAACCTCAATACTCAGGGTTTAAATCAGGAGGAAGAATGACATTTTGCAGGATCACAGAAATGTCCCAAAGATGAAAAATATGAAGAAAGTTGGTTAATATATGGTTGTTTATAAAGTACAGAATCCTATATTAAAAATAATAGCACACAATCCTGGGATTCATGTCAGTAAGTCAATACCCACTATCTGAGACAGCACTATCATACAATGTTGACTGGCATTTGTATTTTTATTCTTTTATTAAATTAACTCTAATGTTCCCTTAGGGAATTCTCTGTTTTGAGTAACTGAAATTCGCTCTTCCCATCTTAACCCAATTGTTTCTGAAGGTAAGGGTTTTTCTAGGTAGTAGTCAACTTTAATTCACGGGTCTGAAAAGCATACTACCCAGACAAGGGAACAAGTATCTCCTAGAGAAGGATATTTCCTTTAGAGAGGTTCATCTCCAATTAACCCTTTTTTGGGCTAGAGTAAAGGTCCCTCCCACCAGTATTATCAATGGCTAATTTATGCATCTTTTCCTGGGGGATTTTTACAAAAGAAGCTTTACCAGAATCCCATCACATAAAAATACTTCCATCCCTCAGAATCAACTGAATGTATGTTCCTTAACCTACCCAGCCTTAAAAGGTTTGTGGAATAAACACTGTTAGTATACAAGGGAGAAAAAGCTGGTACCTCTTTAGCAAGTGGCATCAAGCCCCTATTTCTATATCAGATAGTCTCTGATCTGTCAAAAGCAGACATAAATCAGAACAACTTTTTTTTATTAACAGTGGAGAATTCTCTGTACTTCCTGTTCAATTTTGCTCTAATTTTAACCTGCTCTAAAATAGAAAGTTTATCAATTTAAAAAATATCATAAACAGTTGGCTAAATAAATGCCAATATCATCGTTACAAAAGAAAAAGAACTGATATGTGCTCCTACAACATAGAAGAACCATGAAAACATATGCCAAGTAAAAGAAGCCAGTCTCAAAACACCATCTAGTACATGATTCAATTTATATGAAAGAGCCAGAATAGGCAAATCTACAGATAAAGTAATAGTGGCTGCCCGGGGCTGGGAGGGAGGGGCAGGAGGAAGTGGAGAGCCACTGCCCATAGTTGGGGAGTTTTCATGGGAGGGTTGATGAAAATGTCCTAAATTATTAAGAGGACGAGTGTATATCTCTGTGAATGTACTAAAAACTTGATTATACACTTGAAATAGGGAAATTTATGGTATACAAATTACATCTCATTAAAGCTGTTAAGTAATCTAAGGTTATATTGAAAGTATTTTAGTGTAATATCTACTTCATGACAAAACCTACAATAATATTATGTTAGTAGTCTTTTTGAGAGATATCATGTTCTTTAAAACAATCGCATTCTCTTTCATATTCTGTGACTTATATTAGATTATTTCCCTCTTGAAAATGTAATCACAGATACAATCTGATACCCAAATAGTTTTTTAGGGAGCATTATATAAATGTATATACATTTTTAAAAGTACATTCAAGTCTAGTGACATGGGTTGAAGAGAACTATGTAGGGATGGGTAGGTTAAACTCTATACACTGGCTTCCTTCCCCCAAATCAGTTAAAATCAAATGGTTCACAGAATGTATTTAATCTTCCATGGAAATACACACCCACATATTTAAGCATTATGCATGATTAAAGACACCAGAAATTAGGAGATCTGATCTGCAGGAAGGATATTAGCAGCAGAAACAATTCACTTTCAAGGTATAGAGCCTTCTTCATTCTTACTCCGGGTTTTGGGACAACCTACTCTCCTGGTTCTCTCACCCTGCTGAATGGGGCTTTTACATCTTTCCTGGATCTTCTTCCCTTGCTGAATCCCCACATTTGGTATGTTCTAAGGCTCAGTCCTCAGAGCTTTTCTTTGTTATAGATACATTCAGTCCTTAATGATCGCACAAAATCTTGCTTTGAAATACTATATTTATAGGATAAATCTCAAATTTAAATCTCCGGTCCAGACAGATTTACAGTACTGCGCCAAACAATATTGGAGCTTGAGGCAAAAAGAAAAAAATCAGTAATATCGATCCTGCCCGTATTAGCTTTCTATTACTATTGTAACAAATAACCACAAACTTAGCTTCTTAAAACAAAATGAAAATCTCCCCAAATCAAGCAAATTTAGTATCTCATAATTCTGTAGGTCAGAAGTCTGATAGGTTAATATGGGTTCTCTGCTCCAGGTCCCACAAGGCAGAAATCAAGATGGCAGCTGGCCTGGCCTCTTATCTTAAGGCTCTAAAGGGAGAATCAGCTTCTAGGTTCACTCAGGTGTTGGCAGAATTCAGTTCTTTGAAGTTACAGGATATAAGTCCCTGTTTTCCTTGCTTGCTGTTGTCCAGGGGATGTTCTTGGCTTCTAGTGTCCACCTCTTGTGATCTCCTGGCTTCTAACTCACTGTGGCTCATGTTCAAAGGCAACAACCGTGCAACTGTACCTTTTTCACACCTTTAATCTTTCCTGAGTCTTTTTCTACTTATCTTTATTTATTTTTTTTCTTTTATTTAATTGATTTATTTATTTTCAGAAAAACAGTTTATCTACTTATCTTTAATTCCTTTGGCTTCCTTTTCTGCTCTAAAGAGCTCATGAGGTTATAGGGGGCTCATATAACAATCCAGGGTAATTTTTCTGTTTTAAGGGTAGCTTGTTAGCAACCTAATACCACCAACAAAGCCTCTTTTAACATGTAAGGTAGTTATTCACAAGCTTAACATTAGAGGATAAAAATCCTGCCTACTAAACTATTCTTATGTTTTTTAAATTTTATTTATTTATTTGACACACAGAGATCACAAGGAGGCAGAGAGACAGGCAGAGAGGAGGAAGCAGGCTCCCTGCCAAGCAGAGAGCCCAATGCGGGGTTCGATCCCAGGATCCTGGGATCATGACCTGAGCTGAAGGCAGAGGCTTTAACCCACTGAGCCACCCAGGCGTCCCTAAACTATTCTTATTTTTAAATTTTGCATTAATTTTGATTTAAAAAAAAAAAGATCATGTTAAAGTATTATTGATTGTGATTAATGAGTATTTCCATGCTCCACTGCATTTTGTATCTGGGGCGAGTGCCTCCTTTACCTCACCATAATTTTGGCCTTACAATATCACCATAGGCCTGCTGAGATCTTCTGCTGGGTGGTGCAAAGGTATCATGTTCAGAATCAAACTACTGATTTCCCCTCCAGAGTCTGCTTTTCCAAAAGTGTTTCTTATTTTAATAAATAGCAACTCCATTGACCTCATTGCTAAGGTCAACATAATTCTTGAAATTCGTTTTTGATTTCTCAATTCAGTATCTCCAGTTTACACTCAGAGTGAGATCCAAATCTTTATTTATAGTCTATATGCCCTCTATTTTCTGGCTCATGGCTAGTTAACATTCTCTCCTGTGTTTACTCCAGCTACAATCTCTGGCTGTTTTACCCTTATTCCAGATAAGAACCCAACTGGAGGTATTTTCTTCTGTAGAAGATTCATCTCCCAGATTTCACTTAGTTCACTTCCTAAATTCATTCATGTTTCTACTCAAACATCATTTTCCCAGACCTATCTCAGATCCTTGTCTCTTTCTTCTCTTTTACTTTTGTCGTGGGGCTTATTATCTGACAACCTACCATAACATTTTAAATATGTGGTCCTCTCCCATATGTGCTTCATAAGGACAAATCTTTGTTTTGGATCATAGATGTATCCCCCGTGCTTAGAACAAAACTTGTAGCATAATAGGTACTCTAGATACTAAAAAAAAAAAACCTGTTGATTGATTGACAGCTCCATTCTACACAATAGCATAGAAAGTAATGTTATATATTTTTACAAAAATACATAAAATACATAAAAATACAAAAATTTTTATAAAATCTAAAATCTCTGTGATATTTGTGGGGAAACATGAGTTTTGTAAACTCATTAGTCAGTCTGTATCAAATGGTCAAAAAGCAGGCCATGAATGGACCTCTCCTTAATGAGAAGATGTCTACAGCTCCAGTGATAATAGATTTATAGCTATTCATACTAATAAATTCTGTGCATCAGATCAATAGCCTTATGTACAATTTATAAGTAGGAAATTGATGGGCATAATATTAATAATTTATCTCAGTCTTACATAGCCCCTCTTACTGTACTGATATGTCATGAAGTCATGAAGTCATGAAGAAGTGACATGGTACCTCATCATGAAGAAGTCATGAAGAAGTTACATGGCACCTCATCAGATTATTAGTTTCACAGAGCTCTGGTGTGGTAGCAATTTGTGATCCATGTTTCATTAAAGAAAATTAACTTAAAGATATACTTTGCTCAGGAATAACCACATTCTCATTATCTCACTAGAGATTTATTATATTTATATATGCATTACTGAGTTAGGCACTATGTGGATACAAAGATATATAATAGATGTCTCTGGACTAAAATATAATCTGGTGGTGAGATATGGCATATTTGCAATAAAAGCTTGCCTATATATACAGGAATTAAAAATACAGAAACATACAGATAATTAAATCAACAAATAGTTATTAAGTACTTGTTATATTAAAACAACATTGCAGGAGTCATGGAGATTTTTTTAAAAGATTTTATTTATTTTGTCACAGAGAGCACAAGCAGAGGGAGGGATAGGCAGAATGAGAAGCAGCCTCCCCACTGAGCAAGGAGCCTCATGTGGGACTCGGGGACTTGATTCCAGGACCCTGGGATCATAACCTCAGGAGCTAAAGGCTGACCCTTAACCAACTGAGCCACCCAGGAGTCCCCTTGGGGTTATTTTAAGTACATTCATTATTCCTAGTTTACTTAAAACCATTAGATTTGAATAAAAAATATCCCAGGATAAAATTCCAAAGGGGTTATTTAAGAAATAAGAGTACTGTGCTATGAGAGATAAGGCCATTTGATTGAGGATTTTATGCAAGGAGAAGTATTTGAACAGAAAGCTGTTTAAAAGGGTAGGAAAGGGCTCAGGGGCATATTTCAGTTTGAGAAAAATATTACATACAAAGTTATAGGTACATTTTAATCTTTGTTCATAATATTATTCAACACGTATACAGAGCTTTAAATTTAATAGAGTGAAAGTAATCCCTGATTTTAAATGGGAAAAAAATTCTTATACATTGATTTTAAATTGTTTCTCTGGATGCAGAGAAGAAATAAAATTTTAATAGCCTTTTTTACTCCTAAAAATACTTTGACGCCAAATACTTATTTGTTTCTGAAAATTTCAGTGTTAAAAAGAAATTCCTTGTTCAAGAGCATTCTGTAATATTGTAATTATTGGAAGGTAATGCCTTTAACTAACAATGTATTATTGGACAGTCTGCTAAGAGAAAAAGAGTTTTTTTAATGGTTATGGAGTTGTACAACTTACACAAAATTTTATCTAATAGTACTGCATAAATTTCTCCCCATGTATTTGTATTTTTTTTAATTTATTTTTGATTTATTTTCAGCATAACAGTATTCATTATTTTTGCACCACACCCAGTGCTCCATGCAATCTGTGCTCTCTATAATACCCACCACCTGGTACCCCGACCTCCCACCCCCCGCCCCTTCAAACCCCTCAGATTGTTTTTCAGAGTCCACAGTCTCTCATGGTTCACCTCCCCTTCCAATTTCCCCCAACTCCCTTCTCCTCTCTAACTCCCCATGTCCTCTATGCTATTTGTTATGCTCCACAAATAAGTGAAACCATATGATAATTGACGCTTTCTGCTTGACTGATTTCACTCAGCATAATCTCTTCCATTCCCATCCATGTTGCTACAAAAGTTGGGTATTCATCCTTTCTGATGGAGGCATAGTACTCCATAGTGTATATGGACCACATCTTCCTTATCCATTCGTCTGTTGAAGGGCATCTTGGTTCTTTCCACAGTTTGGCGACCGTGGCCATTGCTGCTATAAACATTGGGGTACAGATGGCCCTTCTTTTCACTACATCTGTATCTTTGGGGTAAATACCCAATAGTGCAATAGCAGGGTCATAGGGAAGCTCTATTTTTAATTTCTTGAGGAATCTCCACACTGTTCTCCAAAGAGTTTGCACCAACTTGCATTCCCACCAACAGTGTAAGAGGGTTCCCCTTTCTCCAAATCCCCTCCAACACATGTTGTTTCCTTTCTTGCTAAATTTGGCCATTCTAACTGGTGTAAGGTGATATCTCAATGTGGTTTTAATTTGAATCTCCCTAAGGGCTAGTGATGATGAGCATTTTTTCATGTATCTGATAGCCATTTGTATGTCTTCATTGGAGACGTGTCTGTTCATATCTTCTGCCCATTTTTTAATATGATTTTCTGTTTTTTGTGTGTTGAGTTTGAGGAGTTCGTTATAGATCCTGGATATCAACCTTTTGTCTGTACTGTCATTTGCAAATATCTTCTCCCATTCCGTGGGTTGTCTCTTTGTTTTCTTGACTGTTTCCTTTGCTGTGCAGAAGCTTTTGATTTTGATGAAGTCCCAAAAGTTTATTTTCGCTTTTGTTTCCTTTGCCTTTGGAGGCATATCTTGAAAGAAGTTGCTGTGGCTGATATCGAAGAGATTACTGCCTATGTTCTCCTCTAGGATTCTGATGGATTCCTGTCTCACGTTGAGGTCTTTTATCGATTTTGAGTTTATCTTTGTGTATGGTGTAAGAGAATGGTCGAGTTTCATTCTTCTACATATAGCTGTCCAGTTTTCCCAGCACTATTTATTGAAGAGACGGTCTTTTTTCCACAGCATATTTTTTCCTGTTTTGTCGAAGATTATTTGCCCATAGAGTTGAGGGTCCATATCTGGGCTCTCTACACTGTTCCACTGGTCTATGTGTCTGTTTTTATGCCAGTACCATGCTGTCTTGGTGATCACAACTTTGTAGCAAAGCTTGAAACATCCCTAACATGATACCCCCTGTTTTATTTTTGTTTTTCAACATTTCCTTAGCAATTTGGGGTCTCTTCTGGTTCCATACAAATTTTTGGATTATTTGTTCCAGCTCTTTGAAGAATACCGGTGGAATTTTGATTGGAATGGCATTAAAAGTATAGATTGCTCTAGGCAGTGTAGACATTTTAACAATGTTTATTCTTCCGACCCAAGAGCATGGAATGGTCTTCCATCTTCTTGTGTCTTCTTTAATTTCTTTCATGAGTGTTTCTGTAGTTTCCAAAAATTGAAGCAGAAGGAAAACTTCCAGACTCTTTCTATGAAGCCAGCATTATCCTGATCCCCAACCAGGCAAAGACCCTACCAAAAAGGAGAATTTCAGACCAATATCACTGATGAATATGGATGCTAAGATTCTCAACAAGATCCTAGCAAACAGGATCCAACAGCACATTTAAAATCCCACCCATGACCAGGTGGGATTCATCCCTGGGCTACAAAGATGGTTCAACATTCGCAAATCACTCAATGTGATAGAACAAATTAATAAGAGAAGAGAGAAGAACCACATGGTCCTCTCCATTGATGCAGAAAAAGCATTTGACAAAATCCAGCATCCGTTCCTGATTAAAACGCTTCAAAGTGTAGGGATAGAGGGAATATTCCTGAACTTCATAAAATCTACCTATGAAAGACCCACAGCAAAGATCAGGAACATGACAAGGATGGCCACTCTCACCACTCTTGTTCAACATAGTATTAGAAGTCCTAACAACAGCAATCAGACAACAAAGAGAAATAAAAGGTATCCAAATTGGCAATGAAGAAGTCAAACTCTCTCTCTTCACAGATGACATGATTCTTTATATGGAAAACCCAAAAGACTCCACCTCCAAATTACTAGAACTCATACAGCAATTCAGCAATGTGGCAGGATACAAAGTCAATGTACAGAAATCAGTGGCTTTCTTATACACTAACAATGAAAATATAGAAAGGGAAATTAGAGAATCAATTCCATTTACTATCGCACCAAGAACCATAAGATACCTGGGAATAAGCCTAACCAAAGAGGTAAAGGATCTGTATTTGAGAAAAAGAGTTTTATTGAAAAAAGTAGAGGGACGCCTGGGTGGATCAGTGGGTTAAAGCCTCTGCCTTTGGCTTGGATCATGATCCTAGGGTCCTGGGATCAAGCCCTGTATCAGGCTATTTGCTCAGTGGGTAGACTGCTCCCCCCCCCCAACTGCCTGCCTCTCTGCCTTCTTGTGATCTCTTTCTGTCAAATAATTAAATAAAATCTTAAAAAAAAGAAAGAAAGAAAAAATAGGGATGCTAAGTACAATATAGAACACTTTGAGTTTCCTTCACTCACTATTCCGAGTAGGTTCTAAAAGGACTAGTATGAAGGTAATATATGAAATATGCTAATTTTCCTTTCAGGTGTTGCCAGAGATTGGCTTTTAAAATGTGTGTGAGGAAAATGATTCTGCCAGGTGCAGTGCAAATTATAAGTTCCATCTGAGGGGTAGCATTCATGGAGACATCTCTTAGGAGAAAAGGAGTGGCTGATGCCATTTCCCTCCCTTGCCTCTCAGCATAAACACAGAACCACCTGTGGGAAGCAGTGTAGTGTAGGCACTGGCTGCCTAACTTTCTTACCTCAAGTCCCACACCTTGCACTCTGAGACTACCCTTCTCAGTCATGCTTGCCTCAGTCTCAGCATGGCAGGCCCCTCCCCCAAAGCACCAGCACAAACTCCGGCCCACACCACATCTCTTGACCAGAGAGTGTTGCAGGGTCTCAGTTTCAGTGGAGGTGATGTCAGGTCTCATTTTACAAGCAGATGAGAGAACAGCTAGCTAAAACTTGCTACATTCAGGCCAGAGACCAAACTCTGCCCACAACAGGCAAGGAGCGCCTCATCAGAGGACTCATCTAAAGGATAGAGCATTCAGAACAGAAAAGTAGAGCAGAAGGAGTACATACTGGAGACATTCCCTGAAGTGCCAGGTCCTGGGCAGTACATGACCTCTTCTTCATAAGGCCATCCCTTTCAGGAGTAGGAGACATAACTGGCTTTTCTAAGACAGAAAAGAAAGCAGAGACATAGACAAAATGTGAAGTTAGAGGAGTTTATTGCAGATGAAAAAACAAGAAAGACCATGACTAGAGAATGAAGCAAAACAGATGCAAGTAACATATCTGATGGAGAATTTAAAGCAGCAATCTGAGGATACTAGCTGAGCTTGAGAAAATTCTAGAAGACATTGTAAGATTTTACCACATAGAGAGTTAAAAAAGAGAGATGAAAAGTGCAATAAAAGAGATTAGAAACATTGATGTTTGATGCAATGAACATTGCATCTTCTGGCAGACTAGAAGAAACAGAGGAAGGAATTAATGACTTAGAAGATAAAGTAATGGAAAGCAATGAAGCTGAACAAAAGGAAGAGAGAAGAATTATGTAAAATGAAGATAGGCTTAGGGAACTCAGTGATTCCATCAAATGTTATAACATTCATATTATAACAGTCTCAGAGGATGAGAAAAAAAGGATGAAGAAAATTTGTTTGAAGAAACAATAGCTGAAAACTCCCCTAATCTGGAGAAAAACAAAAACAAAACAAAACAACAGACATCCAGACCCAGAGAACTCCTATCAAAATCAACAAAAGCAGGCCAACACCAAGACCTATTGTAATTAAATTTGCAAAATATAGTGATAATGACAAACTCTTAAAAGCAGCACGGCAGAAGAAGTTATTAAATTAAAAGGAAAAGCCCATGAGACTAGCTAGGGATTTTTCAACAGAGACTTAGCAAGTCAGACGGGAGTGGCATGATATATTCAAAGTGCTGAATGGAAAAAGTCTGCAGCCAAGAATACTCTATCCAGCAAGGCTGTCATTCAGGTAGAGGGAGAGATCGGGGTTTCCCAGAGAAACAAAAACTAAAGGAATTCATGACCACTAAACCAGCCCCACAAGAAATATTAAAAGGGACTCTCTGAGTGCAAAGGAAAGACCAAAGTGATAGTACAAAGGAAGGGAATCCAAAGGTAGTAAAAATGAGTATTTCTATAAAAAATCTGTCAAGGAATGCACACACAAAAAAGGATATAAAATAATAATGTATACCTAAAATGTGGGGAAGAGAGGAGAAAAGAATGGATTCAAGGTTAAATGACCATCAATTTAATATACTGCTATTTGCAGAAGATGTTATGTACAAACCTAATGGTCAGCATGTATCAAAAGCCACTAGTAACCATGCAAAGAATAAAAAGAAAGAAATCCAAATATATTAGTAAAGATAATTAGCAAAACATGAAAGAGAGAAAGACAAAAAAGATCAGGGATAATCTTTAGAAACAACCACAAAACAACTAATAAAATGGCGATAAATACGTATCTATCAATAATTACTTTGAATGTAAATGGACTAAATGCTCCAATGAAAAGATAGGGAGCAGCAGAATGTACACACACACACACACACACACACACACACATATCTAAAAGATCCATCTATATACTGCCCACAAGAGACTCAATTTAGATCTAAAGTCAACTGCAGATTGAAAGTGAGCGTATGAAGAAACATGCATCATGTAAATTTATGTCACAAAGAAAGCCAGAATAGAAATACTTATATTGGACAAACGATTTCAAAACAAAGACTATAACAAGAGACAAATAAGAGGACAATCCAACAAGAAGATCATAGTAAAGGGGACATAATAAAGGGGACAATTCAACTATATAATAATCTACCTTGACTTTCCAATGATCATATTATCATAATAAAGGGGACAATCCAACAAGAAGATATAACAATTGTAAATATGTATGCACCCAACATGGGAGCACTGAAATACAGAAAAGGCTTAATAACAAACAACAGAGGAACTAATTGGTGATAACACAATGATTGTAGGGCACTTCAATACCCCACCTACATCAATGGACAGATCATCTATGCAGAAAATAAACCAGAAAACGGTAGGTTTGAATGATGCACTCAACCAGAGAGATTTAACAGGTATATTCAGAACACTCCATCCTAAAACAGCAAAATATATTTTTTTCAAGTGGACATGGAACGTTCTCCAGAATAGATCATGCTAGGTCACAAAACAGGCCTCAACAAATACAAAGAATTGAAGTTATACCATTTATCTTTTATGACCACAATGCTATAAAACTAGAAATTAACCACAATAAAAAATCTGGAAAGTTCACAAATACACAAAGGTTAAACAACATGCTATTGAACAATGAATGGGTCAACCAGGAAATCAAAGATGAAATTTAAAAAAAATACATGGGAACAAATGAAAATGAAAACATGGCAGATAAAACCTTTGCGATGCAGCAAAAGTGGTCATAAAAGGGAAATATATAGCAATATAGACCTACCTCAAGAAACAAGAAAAAGAAAAGTCTCAAATAAAAACCTAACCTTACACTTAGAGTTAGAAAAAGAATAATAAATGAAGCCTAAGGCATCAGAAGGAAGAGAATAATAGAGATTAGAGCAGAAATAAACGATATAGAAATTAAAAAAGAAAGGGTAGAACAGATCAATGAAATTAGGAGCTGGTTTTTTGGAAAAATTTAAAAAATTGATAAACCTCTAGCTAGACCTATTAAAAAGAAAAGAGAAAGGACACAAATAAATAAGAATCATGAATGCAAGAGGAGAGTCCACAACCAAGACCACAGAAATACATACAATTATAAGACAATATTAGGAAAAATTATATACCAACAAAATGGACAATCTGGAAAAAATGGACTAATTCCAGAAACATAGAAACTGCCAAAACTGAAACAGGAAGAGACAGAAAATTTGAACAGGCCCATAATAAGCAAAGGAACTGAATTAGTATTCAAAACTCTCCTAACAAAAAAAAAAAAAAAAAGTCCTGGGCCAGATACCTTCCCGAGGGGGAATTCTACTAGACATTTAAAGAAGAGTTAATATGTATTCTTTTCAAACTGTTCAAAAAATAGAAAAGGAAGGAAAAATTCCAAACTCTATGAGGCCAACATTACCTTGATTCCAAAATCAAAGGCTCCATTAAAAAGGAGAAATACAATGTCCCTGATGAAGATGGATGCAAAACTTCTCAACTAAATACTAGCAAATCAAATCCAACAGGAAATTAAAAGAATTATTCATCATGATCAAGTGGGGTTTATTCCTGGGCTGGAGGGGTGGTTCAATATTCATAAATCCATCAGTGTGATACCTCACATTAATGAAAGAGAGGATAAGAACCACATGATCCTCTTAATAAATGCAGAAAAAACATTTGACAAAATATAACATCCATCCTTGATAAAAAACCTTCAACAAAGTAGGGATAGAGGGAACATACCTCAACATCATAAAAGCCATGAACGAAAGACCCACAGCTAATAACATCTGTAATGGGGGGAAAACTGAGCTTTTCCTCCAGAGTCAGGAACAAGACCATTGTTATTTAACATAGTAGTGGGAGTTCTAGCCTCAGGGGAAAAAAAAAAAAAAAAAGAAATATAAAAGAAATAAAGCTATCCAAATGGGTAAGAAAGAACTCAGTTTTCACTATTTGCAAATGACATGATACTCTCTGTAGAAAACCCAAAGACTCCACTATAAAATTGCTAGAACTAATACATGAAATCAATAGAGTCATGGGTAAAAAAAATCAGTGTACAGAAATGTGTTGCGTTTCTATACACTAATAATGAAACACCAGAAAGAGAAATCAAGGGATAGATCCCATTTATCTTTGCTCCAAAAACCTTAAGATACCTAGAAATAAGCCTAACTGAAATATAAAACACTGATAAAAGGATGTGAAGATAACTCAAGAAGTCAATCTACATGTTTAATGCAATCCCTATCAAAGTACCAACAGCATTTTTCAGAGCTAGAACAAACATCCTGAAGTTTGTATGGAAACATAAAAGACCCTGAATAGCCAAAGCAATCTTGAAAAAGAAAAGCAAAACTGGAGGCATCACAATTCTGGACTTGAGTTATATTACAAAACTGTAGTAATCAAAACATTATGGTGCTGGCACAAAAATAGGCACGTAGATCAATGGAACAGAATAAAAAATCCAAAAATGGATCCACAATTATAGAATCAATTAATCTTCAACAAAGCATGAAAGAATATCCAACAGAGAAAAGACTCTTGAAAAAATGGTGTTGGAAAACTGGACATAACATGCAGAAGAATGACACTGGACCACTTCTTTATGCCATACACAAAAATAAACTCAAAATGGATAAAAGACCCGAAGCCATAAGAATCCTAAAAGAAAACACAAATAGTAACTTCTTTGATCTTGGCCATAACAACATTTGTGTCCTGAGCCAAGGGAAATAAAATAAAAAATAAACTATGAGGATCATATCAAGATTTTTAAAAAATGCACAGTGAAGGAAACAACCAACAAAAAAACAAAACTAAAAGCCTACTGGATTGGAGTAATGACATGCCTGATAAATGGTTAGTTTTCAAAATAAATTAAGGACTTATAAAACTCAACATCCAAAAATGAATAATCCAATTAAAGCAGGTAGAAGACATGACTACATGTTTTTCCAAAGAAGACATAAAGATGACCAACTTGTAAGAACTGTAGTAATCTATAAGAGCATAATATTTTTTATAAATCCATTGAGGTTTAAAGGGAGAGGATTGGCAGGATCATAATCTTAATAGTTGAACTCTAACATAGATGATTTCAGAGTCAAAAAAATAGTGATCCTGCCAAAATATTTTTGATTTTCTTATGTATATACATTTTAAGTTCTGTCTCATTGAACCCTTTTTGTTGTGTGAAATTTCAGTTTTTTCTTGTAGAGGTTACAGATAAAATTTCACCAGTTTTTGTAGCTTTGTATTGCACCTAAGAGCATCTTCTGAGAGCTGTTTGTACAGTAAGAATAATGGAATGTACATAAGTGGGAGAAATGGACACTACCAAAGGGATAAGGAACCAGAGAAAGAGAGTATTAGAAAGGCCAAGACAGGCGCAGTAACATTAAAATTTTGCTCAAGACCTCACTTGAGTTAGTCATCTCCGTTATATAAAGTAGGTCACAGGGGTGCCTGGGTGGCTTAGTTGGTTAAGCATCTGCCTTCAGCTCAGGTGATGATCCCAGAGTCCTAGGATCGAACCCCCATAGCAGACTCCCTGCTCAATGGGGGAGTCTGTTTCTCCTTCTGCCCCTCCCCCCACTCATGCTCTCTCTCTGAAATAAATGAAGTCTTAAAAAAAATAAAATAGGTTATATTCATTAGCAAGCCTGGTGTACCATGTGTCACTTTGGTTATTCTATCCACTTCAATTCTGTAAATACAAATCACATAACTCTTGTGAAGAAGTAATCTGATCAGGTTCTGGTCTATATATGAGCAAAGCAGGGCTATAAACGTGGACAGAAAGAAAAATACCAAATAACTTCAAAGAATATTACAGTGTCTACATCCAGCATTGTACAAGTTCTTCCCTATCAAACAAAACAAAGAAAAACATGTATTGATTCCATTGTTGGGATTGTTGACTATCTACTATGTGCGAGGCACTGTTCTAGGCGCTTGACATGTATCAGCGAATAAAAGACATGAAGATCTGGGGCGTCTGGGTGGCTCAGTGGGTTAAAGCCTCTGTTTTCAGCTCAGGTCATGATCCCAGGGTCCTGGGATGGAGCCCTGCATTGGGCTCTCCGCTCAGCAGGGAGTCTGCTCCCCACCCTCCACCTCCACCCCCTACCTGCCTCTCTGCCTGCTTGTGATCTCTGTCAAATAAGTAAATAAAATCTTAAAAGAAAAAGACATGACAATCCTTGAGCTAGTGAAACATAAGTTTTAGCAGAGAGAAAGCAATGTGAATTAACCTAATAAAAAAACATTATCTAGGATGTGAAATTATGACAGATGCTATGGAAAAGAAAAGTAGAGCAGGATTGAATGGCGGGGAGTGCAGGCTGAAGGAGAGAGATTCAGGTTACATGAGAAGATTGAGTACTAATTAATCTATAAACATGTATTCCTATGAATTTAGACTCTTAAACTTAGAAACAAAGTTGTTTTTCTTTTTTTCGGGGCAATTACAGGAAGTAAGCTAAGTAAGGAAGTAAACTATGTCTCTCTATTTTAATTAACAGCAATCAATACTTGGCCAGTTTTTCAGCTAGGAGCACTCTGCTCTGCTGTAATATATAACTAAAGGTGATGTTCACTGTATGGGTTTTTTGCGGAATGGGTTTCAAAGGCAGATCTGCAAGTAGGCCTTTAAATATGGAGAGGAAGATAATGAGATTACAAGGAAGCGTTCAAAGTCTCCTGGACAGCTCACGGAGCCTAGAGAAGGTTAAGAGTATGAGTTTAGAAGAGAGTCATTGAAAGTCTAAGGTTGTCTGAAATATGAGAAGCAGAATAAAATGGAGAACTCCTTCAAGTCATCTCAGTGCAGAGTTACAAAAGACACCGCCTTGACTTACAATGGCATGAGCTTGACACGACAGACAAGCTCTAAAGGTGATATTTCGATCTGCCCAGAAGACCCGTTTCAGTCTGAAGGGGATAGGGAGGATGTAGAGGCCTGATTAAATTGTAGGACAAAGCAAAACCTATGTTTCAAAATATCATTTGTCCTTTAAAAAAGACAGGCTGAGAGATTTTAATGTGGTAAAAGAGTGAGGACAGCTGTAATTTACACAGCCCTGAAATGATAAAGAATAAAAAGACCATATTTAGACACTAAATTGGATTTTCACCACAGAAAATGAAAACCAGGAACGTAAATTTTCTTAACATGTTTCTTCTTATCAGGAAGACTGCGAGGGGAACCTGGTGAAAATGAATTATAGATAATGCCTAAGTCTGTGTATGGAAAATAATAAATTACCAATAAATGCTTTGTGAATAAAAAATGAAGGCATGCAAACAGTTATACTTGAATCTCAGATATAACTTGATTTGATTTTTAACACATCTTGGTAAATGGTGAAACATTAGTTTTTCAAATTTGAGTTGCCAAAGACAGAATAAGAGAGGAGGAGAACTAAAATGTACAGCCATAAGACTTGATATTACATGAACTATTAAAGGATTCCCGAAGAAATTCTCTGTGATTAAAATGTTAAATGATATGAGGTCTACAACCCAGGTTTAAAATAACGGCAGGTCTTGGAAATAAAGCTTTGCTTGACTTTAAAAAAAATAAATAAATAAAATAAAATAAAATAAAATAACGGCAGGTCTGAGATGTGTCCCTGGGTCAGACTGACTTTAAGAATCCTGTTCTTTTCATATCATGCTCTCCTCAATGAAAGGAAAGGAGTTGAATCAAGACAAAAGACAGGAAAAGTCAGCTAATGATGATTTTAATTTTATTGCACTGATATATTTTTGTTGAACAAAATATATTGAAACCATGAAGTCGGGGGCACCTGGGTGGCTATGTCGGTTAAGTGTCTGCTTTGGGTCAGGTCGTGATCTTAGGTCCTTGGTGCTGGCTCCCTGCATCAGGCTCCCGCACAGTGGGGAGTTCGCGTCTCCCTCTCCCGCTGCCCCTCCCCCCTGCTCTTGCTCTCTCTCTCAAATAAATAAATAGAATCTTAAAAAGAAAAAGAAACCATGAGGTAGACCTCACAAGTGAGAAAACCCATTCACAATTTCATCACTGTACGAAATGTATCTTTTGTTCTTTCTCTTCCATCGATCATCTATCTATCATCTATTATCTATCTATCTAATCTATTTATCAATCATCTATCTACCCATCCATCCATCCACATATATGCATGTATATACACATATATATTACCTTTTATGTATAATCATGTGGTAGTCATTTTGCTTCCCTCATATAAGGTAAAATCATAAGCATTTCTAATTTTTTGACTAATCTTTTTTTTTTTTTTTTTTCCTGATCGAGAGAGAGAGAGCATGAATGAGTGAAGTGGGCTGGGGTGGAGGGAGAGAGAGAATCTCAAGCAGGCTCCATGCTAGGGGGGCTTGATCTCACAACACTGAGATCATGACCTGAGCTGAAATAAAGAGTCAGCCACTCCACTTTCTAAGTCACCAAGGAGCCCTTTGACGAACCTTGAAAACATCATTACTAATTGCTGAGCCATCTTATATATATTCATTCTTCTTTGGGGAAATTTCAACACTTAAAGATTGTTTTTTAATTCAGGATAAAATGACTTTCACATATTGTTTGTTCCCATTCTTTTCAGTTTGTTACAACAACAACAACAGCAACACGAATGAATTGCAGAGTTCCTCATTCCAAATTGTGTCATTGCTTTACTGTCGTGGCATTTAACATATTCCTGGGTAGGCTGCATTGTCTATAAATGGGTAGTTAGAGCTGTGTAGCCAGTCAGGTTAGAGCTTTCCCAGGAGCTCTCCATAGGTGTTGTGGAGTACACAAATTAGGAAGGAAGGACATGATGTCTACATGATGGTTAGAAACCATGATCATTGCCTATATCAGTTATCTCATTAGGGATTACAAAATAGTGATCTAATTTTATCTCCTTTTCATTTCATTAGTTGCTATACATCTGTAAAGGGATTTTTTTAAAGATTTTATTTATTTATTTGACAGACAGAGAGATCACAAGCAGGCAGAGAGGCAGGCAGAGAGAGAGGAGGAAGCAGGTTCCCCGCTGAGCAGAGAGCCCGATGTGGGGCTTGATCCCAGGACCCTGAGATCATGACCTGAGCCGAAGGCAGAGGCTTTAACCCACTGAGCCACCCAGGTGTCCCTGTAAAGGGACATTTTACGTTCTCAACAATTTGGTTATTTTGAATTCTTACAGGAAAAGTCATTTCCACCCATTATCATTTTCAAAATAATGAGTTGAATCCCCAACATCATGAGAAAATAATGACCTATTAGTATCCAACTGTCTATTATCGATCATCTATCTATCTATCATCTATCCATCATCTGTCCTGCATATATCTACATATACATAATTACTGTGAATTCAAGTATTTAACATTTTGATAAATTTCAATACACTGCAGTTCTTATTTCTAATGATGATCAAACTTATTCATCACTTATTAGTAGGAGCATCAAGTTGGTCCTAGAGTGCTTTTGACATATCCCTGTTATCTTTGAGATCTTTTGCTTCCTGAAATGAAAGACATAGTCTGAAACAATACTAATAATTTCCTTCACTGTATCTAGAACCAGGCATATGTCCAAGGATTTCTTATTCATTTATTGCTATTCAGAGTCAGAAATACGGCTATTGGGATGCTCGGGATGTTGGTCATTGTTTTTTTATTTTTAATTTTTTAAAAAAGATTTCATTTATTTATTTGACAGAGAGAGAGAGTGCAAGTAGGCAGAGAGGCAGGCAGAGGGGAAGGAGGAAGCAGGCTCACCACTGAGCAGAGAGCCTGATGTGGGGCTCAATCCCAGGACCCCACGATCATGACCTGAGCCGAAGGCAGAGACTTAACCCACTGAGCCACCCAGGCACCCCTGTTTTTAGATGTTTTTACTGGAGAGGGCTAGGAAGTATGTTGTTTTCTTTTATTAAATTATAATACAATATGAGTTTATGATGATGCTTTTGATGCAATACCAGAAAAGCTTTGTTTTAAAAAATATCCTTTTTTTTTCTGACTGAATTTCATCAATCATGCATTTGTACCTCCTTTTTTCCATGATCCTAAGTGTATTCTCAATGAAATAAACATGATACTTAATAACTATCTTTTATAATACACACAAAAGAATCTTAAATTAAGTCTATCAAAAATACCATGAATCATATATTATCGGAGGGTAGTATAAAGATTTTTTCAGAACTTCTTGTTTATACTTAAGGTATATCCTATTAAGAGTTGATAGTAAAATTACTTTTGTAGGTAATTTGTGTAAATTCATTTGGCATATTTCCCCTTTGGGTGGGTTTGAGGGGTATGCCACCAAACATACAGGCTTATTTTTTCATTATGTCTTTATTATTAGTGATTGCTTGTTTTACTTGACTATTTTTAAAATTCCAGTATAGTTAACATACAGTGTTCTATTACTTTTAGGTGTAGTAGTGATTGTAGTAGTGATTCAACAATTCCATACATTACTCAGTGTTCACCATAAGGGTCCTCTTAATTTACCTATTTCACCCATCCCTCCACCCACCTCCCTCCTGGTAACCATCAATTTGCTCTTTATAGTTAAGAATCTGTTTTTGCTTTTTTATTTCTTTTTTGTTATTCTTGTTCATTTGTTTTGTTTCTTAAATTCCACATGAGTGAAATCAAATGGTATTCATCTTTCTCTGACTTCTCTTAGCATTATATTCTCGAAATCTATCAAATTTATTGCAAAAGGAAAGACCATTTTTGATAGTTGAGATATATATGTGTGTGTGTGTTTATAAAATGTGTGTATGTATATAAAATGTATATATATGTATATATACATATGTATATGTATATATACATATATATAAATATTCTTTATTCATCTGTTGATGGACACTGGGCTGCTTTCATAATTGGATTATTAGAAATAATGCTGCAATAAACATAAGGATGCATTTATCTTTTCAAATTAGTGCTCTTGTATTCTTTGGGTAAATATCCTGTAGTAGAATTGCTGCATCATATGGTAGTTCTATTTTTAATTTTTTGAGGAACCTCCATATTGTTTTCCACAGTGGCTGTACCAATTTGCATTCAGAAGAAAGCAAAAGTTTGTTTTTTTATTTTAGCCATTCTGAAAGGTGTAAGTTAATATCTCATTGTAGTTTTTATTTGCATTTCCCTGATGATTAATAATGTTGAGCATCTTTTCATGTGTCTGTTGGCCATCCATATGTCTTCTTTGGAGATGTGTCTGTTCATGTCTTCTGCCCATTTATAATTGGGTTGTTATTATTAATTTGGTGTTAAGTTGTATAAGTTCTTTGTATATTTTTGATATTAATCTCTTATTGGATATATAACTTGCAAATATCTTCTCCTATTGATAGTTTTACTTTTGTTGTTTCCTTTGCTGTTTAGAAGCTTTCTATTTTGATATAGTCCCAATAGTTTATTTTATTTTATTTTATTTTTTTAAAGATTTATTTATTTATTTGATAGAGAGAGATCACAAGCAGGCAGAGAGGCAGGCAGAGAGAGAGAGGAGGAAGCAGACTCCCTGCTGAGCAGAGAGCCCGATGCGGGACTCGATCCCAAGACCCTGAGATCATGACCTGAGCCAAAGGCAGTGGCTTAACCCACTGAGCCACCCAGGCACCCATTCCCAATAGTTTATTTTTGCTTTTTTTTTTTCCTTTGCTGTACAGAAGCTATTTATTTATTTATTTGAGAGACAAAGAGAGCATGAGGGGAAGAACATATGGAGAGGGAAGGAAGAAGACTCCCCGCTGAGTGTGGAGCCTGACGGAGGGCTTGATCTTACAACACAAAGATCATGACCTGAGCTGAAATCAAGTGTTGGCTGCCTAACCAACTTCACCACCCAAGTGCCCCAGAAACTTTTTATTTTGATGCTGTCCCAATAGTTATCTTTGCTTTTGTTTCCTTTGCCTTAGGAGACATTTCTAGAAAAATGTTGCTATGGCTGATGTTAGAGTTGTTAGAGAAATGACTTAGAGAGCTTGTGCTCTCTTTTAGGATTTTTATGGTTTCAGGTCTTACACTGAAGTCCTTAATCCATTTTGAGTTTATTTTTGTGTATGACGTGAAAAGGATACAGTTTTATTGTTTTGTATGTAGCTGTCCAGTTTTTCCCCTTGAAAAAAACTGTCTTTTTCTCATTGCATATTATTTTTTTCTTTAAAGATTTTATATATTTTAAGAGAGAATGTGTGTGTGCAAGTGGAGGGTAGGGGCAGAAGAAGAGAGAGGGAATCTCAAGCAGACTCCACATCGAGTGTGGAGGCCTATGTGTTGCTCAGTCACATGACCCTGACATCATGACCTGAGCCAAAATCAAGAGTCACTTAACCAACTGAGAGAGCCAGGTGCCCTTCTCATTCTATATTCTTGTTCTCTTTTGTCAAAGATTCATTGACTATATAATTCTGGGATTGTTTTGGGGCTGTATTCTGTTCCATTGAGTTCTGTATCTGTTTTGGTGCCAGTGCCATCTGTTTTGAATACTACAGCTTTGTGGTGTATCTTGAAATCTCAAATTATGGTACCTCCCAGTTTCGTTCTTTTTCAAGATCGCTTTAGCTCTTTGGGGTCTTTTGTGGTTCCATACAAATTTTAAGATTATTTTTCCTAGTTCTCTGAAAAATGCTGTTGTTATCTTGATAGGGATTGCATTAAATTTATAGATAGCTTTAGGTGGTATGGACATTTTGACAATATTTTTTCTTCCAACTCATGAGTATGGGTTATCTTTCCATTTATGTTGTCTTTAATGTCTTTCATCAGTGCTTTATAGTTTTTGGAGTACAGATCTTTCACCTCCTTTGTTAAGCTTATTCCTATGCATTTTATAATTTTTGGTACAATAGTAAATAGGATGTTTTCTTAATTTCACTTTCTGCTTCTTCATTATTAGTTTATAGAAATGCAATAGAATTTTGTATATTAATTTTGTATCTTCTGATCTTACTGAATTCATTTATCATTTCTAGAAGTTTTTAGGTGGACTTTTTTGGGTTTTCTATATATAGTATCATGTCATCTTCAAATAATGAAAATTTGACTTCTTCCTGACCAACGTGGATGTGTTCTATTTCTTTTTGTTCTCTGATGGCTATGGCTAGGACTTCCAATACTATGCTGAATAAAAGTGTGAAAGTCAACATCTCTGTCTTGTTCCTCATCTTAGGGGAAAAGCTCTCAGTTTTGCACATTAAGTCTGATGTTAGCAATGGGGTTTTGATATGCAGTCTTTATTATATTGAAATACGTTCTTTCTAAACCTATTTGGTTGAGGGCTTTTATCATGAATGGAGATTGTACTTTGTCAAATGCGTTTTCTGCATCCATTGAAATGATATTTTTTTTCCTGTCTTTATGTGATATATAATGTTGATTGATTTGTGAATATTGAAACACCCTCGCACACAAGAAATAAATCCCACTTGATTGTGGTGAATTATTTTTTTAATGTATTGTTGGATTTGATTTTCTAATATCTTCTTGAGGATCTTTGTATCTATGTTAATCAGAGATTTTGGCTTTCTCTTTTTAAGAATTTCTTTATCTGGTTTTGGTATTAGTATAATGTTGCCTCATGGGAAGAATTTGAAGATTTCCTTCCTTTTATATTTTTTTGGAATAGTTTGCAAAGGATAGGTAATAATTCTTTAAATGTTTGGCGGATTTTGCCTATGAAACAACCTGGTCCTGGATTTTTGTTTGTTGGGAGTTATTTGATTATTGATAATCAGTCTGTTCAAATTTTCTTTTTCTCATTCAGTTCAATAGGTTGTATGTTTCTAGAAATTTATCAATTCTAGGTTGTCCAGTTTTTTGGCATATAATTTTCCATAATATTCTCTTATAATTTTTTGTATTTCTGCTGTGTCAGTTGTTATTTTTCATCTTTCATTTCTGGTTTTGCCTATTTGAGTCATATCTCCCTCTCCACTGCCACGCCCTTTTTTTAAATGAGTGTGGTTAAAGATTTCTCAGTTCTGATAATTTTTTTGTATAACCAGCTCCTGGTTTCACTAAGCTGTTCTATTGTTTTGTTGTTGTTGTTTTAGTTTTTATTTTTTAATTTATGCCCCAATCTTTATAATCTTATGCTTTCTCCTGGTTTTGGATTTTGTTTTTCTAGCTGTTTTAAGTTTAGGTTTTTTATTTGAGATTTTTCTTGTTTTTTTGAGGTAGGCCTATATTGCTATAAACTTCCTTTTAGAAGAACATTTGTGCATCTGAAAGATTTTGGATTATTTCGTTTTCATTTTCATTTGTTTCCATGTATTTTTTATTTCCTCTTTGATTTCTTGGTTGATCCACTCATTGTTGAGTAGCATGTTATATAACCTCTGTGATTTTGTGATCTTTTTAGACCTTTTCTTATGGTTGATTCCTAGGTTAGCATTGTGGTTGGAAAAGATGCACAGTATAACTTCAATCTTATTGAATTTGTTGAGACTTGTTTTATGGCTGAACATGTGATCTGTTTTGGACAATGTTCCTTGTGTACTGAAAAGAATGTGTATTCTTTGATTTTAGGATGGAATGTTCTGAATAAATGTTATATCTTCCAATATATATGTTATATGTTCCAATATATCATTTAAAGATACTCTTTCCTTGTTGATTTTCTGTTTAGTTAACCCATCCATTGATATGAGAGGGGTGTTAAAGTACCCTACGTTATTATATTACTATCAGTTAGAACCTTTGTTATTAGCTGTTTTATATGTTGGGTGCTCCCATGTTGGGTTCATAAATTGTTATATCTTCTGGTTGGTTCATTTTCTTTATGATTATATGGTTTTTCTTTGTCTCTTGTTACAGTCTTTGTTTTAATGTCCATTTTGTCTGATGTAAGTATTGCTACCCGGCCTTCCTTTTCACCTCATTTGCATAATAAATGCTCTTCCATCCCTTCATTTTCACTCTGCATGTATCTTTTGGTCTGAAATGAGTTTCATGTACGCAGCATATAGATAGTTCCCACTTTTTTACCCATTCTGTAACCCTTTGTATTTTTATTAGGGCATTTATTTACATTCAAAGTAATTATTAATAGATATATGTGCTTATGGTCATTTTATTATTTGTTTTATGGATGTTTTTGTAATTCTCTGTTCCTTTCTTCTCTTATTCTTTTCTCTCACGGTTTGCTGGCTTTCTTTAGGCATATACTTGGATCTGTTTCTCTTTAATTTTTGCATAGCTATGACTTATTTTTGATTTGTGGTTACCATTATGTTTGTATATAACATGTGATACACATAGTCTATATTAAGATTATGGTCACTTTAAGTTGAACCCATTATTTACACTTCTCCCTCCCCCATGTAGTAGGTATATTGTGTCATACTTTATATCCTTTCATTTTGTAAATCCCTTGACCAGCTTTTATGGATATACTTAATTTTGTTGCTTTGTGCTTCTTACTCTTCTTAGTCCTGCTTATGATCTTTCCTTTCCACTCAATAATTCTCCTGTAACATTTCTTGTAGGGCTGGTTTAGTGGTCATGAACTCCTTTAGCTTTTGTTTGTCTGGAAAACACTTTCTCTTCTTTAATTCTGAATGATAGATAGCCTTGCTGGTTAAAGTATTCTTGGTTGCAGGTTTTTTATCTTTCAGTACTTTGAATATATCATGTCACTCTCTTCTGGACTGCAAAATTTCTGCTGAAAACTCTGCCAATACCCTTACAGGGTTTCTCTTGTACACAACCATCTTCTTTTCTCGTGTTGCTTTAAGAATTCCCTTTTCTCGCTACTCTTTGCCATTTTAATTACTATATATCTTGGTTGAGCTCCTTGGGTTGATTTTGTTGGTGGGTCTCTGTGTGTCCTGGGTCTGGATTTCTGTTTCCTTCTCCAGATTTGGGATGGTTTCAGCTATTATTTCTTCAAATAAAATTTCTGATCCCTTTTCCCTCTTTTCTCTTTCTGGGATCTCTATGATGTGAATGTTATTATGTTGCTGGTATGGCTGAGCTCCCTAAGTCTGTTTTCTTTTATTATTATTTTTGTTCTTTCTGCTGTTCAGCTTGATTTCTTTCCATTACTCTGTCCTCCTAGATTGCTGATTCATTTTTCTGTTTCCAATAGTCTACTCTTTATTCCATGTAGCATATTTTTAATTACAATTACCAGGTTCTTCTTCTCTGATTGGTTCTTTTTAAATATTTTCTATCTCTTTGTATTTCACTGAGATCCTCCACTCTTTTCTCAAGTTCAGTGACTATTACTTTAAATTCTCTATTAGGCATATTACTTATTATATGTTATCTCTGTTTCATTTGGCTCTCTTGCTGTGGTTTTTTTCTGTACTTTCATTGGGACATATTTTTCTGTCTCCTTATTTTGCCTCTTTTTTTTCATTTTAAAGATTTTATTTATTTATTTGACAGACAGATCACAAGTAGGCGGAGGGGCAGGCAGAGAGAGAGGAGGAAGCAGGCTCCCCGCTGAGCAGAGAGTCTAATGTAAGACTCAATCCCAGGGCCCTGGTATCATGACCTGAGCTGAAGGCAGAGGCTTTAACCCACTGAGCCACCCAGGTACCCCCTAACTCTTTTTGTCTATTTCTGTGTGATAGAAAAGTCATCGCTGTCTCCTGTTCTTGAAAGTAAAGGCCTTCTGAAGAAGCTGCCCTATAGCATCCCACAATGTAATGTTCCCTATTCTCTAAAACCTGGTGCTTCAGGGGTGTCTCTATGTGTGTTGCCTGCACCTTACTATTGAGCCACATTTCCCTTCAGCCCAGTTGTCTGCAATGGCTCTCTTTGCCTGTTGTTGGCAGGGTTTTGGTCCCTTTCTTGTTAGTAGGTCAGTCTGGTGCTGCCTTGGGCTTAGCTGATTCATACCATGTGTTTTCCAGAGATGCAGTAGCACCGAACTGCTGGGTCTTTCTCTGTTATGTCCTTTGAGAAGTTTTTGTTGGTGGGCAGGGCCTGCAGTCAGACCAGATGTCTGCCCCCATCCCATCTATGCTGGGGCCACACCAAGTGTGTTTGGTTATCTTCTCCTCTCCACAAGGCAGGAGTCTCTTTGGAATGGTGCTGGCCCCTATTGAGGCTGCTTGCACAATGCCGGTCTTGTGGCACCACTTTGAGTAGGCTTTGGCCCGTGGCTTATTGGAAAGTTTGTGACCATAGGTGAACACTGGGACAGAATGCACTGTTAGCAATATAGGTAGAGATTGTTGGAGCTCAGCTGGTTCCTACAAGTGTCCATGTGTCTAGGCTGGGGTAAGAAGTTCATGCTATGAACTCTTATGTATTTGTGCTGAGCCCTTGCATGTCAAGTCCTTGAGAAATAGATCCCCTGTGACCCTATTCCAGATTATTCTTATATATAATTAACACAGATAATGGGAGGTATAGGAGTTTGAGAATATTTTGGCAGTGGATAGATGAGATAAGAGAATGATAATAATGTGAAAAACAACTCTAGTATATGTTTTTAAGGGAGAAAAACATTTAAAATTTTCTCCTGAGTCAAATCTTTGACATGTCCTTAGTCAGCCATGTAGAAGTACTAACCTCACTGGGTGCTTGATTAGAAAAACACAGACATCCTTACCAAAGAAAATAGTGAATTAATTAGAGATAATTGACCTTTTTATATACATTTTAGAGGATAAGTGAACACACTGAAGACTTATTTATTGACACCATATGGTACTTTCTCACAGTGATACTCAAATTATGTAGAACATGGCTAATCAAAACTAAATAGCTCATCAAAAGGTCTTCCATCCTAAGATGCTGCTATTTAATTCTGGAGGCTTTTAGATATTTCCTTGGACACAAAAGAACTTTATACATTCTTTTATTCAAAGCATGCCAAGTTTCTAGTAAAGTAGCCTGCAAAATTTACAAAATTTTCAAATCATAAGTATAGTTTTAGTGCTTATCATTTCTTTTTAAAAAAGATTTCATTTATTTATTTGACAGAGAGAGAGACATGAGAGAGGGAACACAAGCAGGGGAAGTGGGAGAGGGAGAAGCAAGCTTCCTGCTGAGCACGGAACCCAATTTGGGTGGATCCCAGGACCCTAGGATCATGACCTGAACTGAAGACAGGTGCTTAATGATGAACCACTCAGGTGCTCCATAGTGCTTATCATTTCTTTATTAATTTATCAAATATATGTTTTTCTTGAGATTTGATGTCTGATATTATTTATTTGTTACTTTTAGAGATATCATTTTTGACTAGACTCAGATTTGGAGCTAGAAGTTCTCAGAGAGGACAGCCTTTGTCTCTTGACAGTCTGTTCCTAGTATTTTTCTTTGGCCTCCGTCATTCTTTTAGCCAAAAGTTTCACATATTCTGCAGTTTCTTCCTTATTTTTCTTGTAGGCTGTTTTCAGAGTGACAAGGCACAGTACTATTAATGAGTTCAGGATTTTTTCACCCTGACCGATTTGAGAACACTGACATTGGTATCCACAATAGAACCCTGAACAAAATTGCACTTTCTTTCTCCAGTCTACCTTGGTCCACAACAAGAATATTGCTTGCTCAACAGCAGGAGGACATGGTAATGGGTCAAAACACCCTGCTTCATGGGGGAAACCTTGCTTGTCATTGCCACCACTGATTCTGGACAACGTAAACCTTTCCATTCTTTACTCAGAGCATCAGCAACAACATCTGTGGCCATATCCTTCTCGTAAAACATACAAAATTTGTGTTCATTGTCTACTTCAATGAGTTTTTGACAGTCAGTAACTGGGAAAGAGATATTTAGCTTCATCTTAAAGCAACCTACTGTCTCTGAGTCACCACAAAAATGAGTCAAATAAATGTTTTTTTTTTAAAGATTTTATTTATTTATTTGACAGACAGAGATCACAAGCAGGCAGACAGGCAGAGAGAGAGGGAGAGGAGGAAGCAGGCTCTCTGCTCTCTGCTCCCGATGCAGGACTTGATCCCAGGAGATCATGACCTGAGCCCAAGGCAGTGGCCTAACTTACTGAGCCACCCAGGCACCCCCAAATAAATTTTTTTAACAGTTGTACAACTACTGTCATTTCTGTGCTAAAGAATGCAAAGGTAGCAGACACTAGCTCTGCTCTCAATGAACTGACATACTTTACATTGGAGATCTGATTTGCAAGTAAGAAAAAATGTACCTGTGCAGGGTACATGCAGGCAATAAATGTTTAGAAAAGATTTTGGGTGGCTCATGGAATTTCTGAAAGCCTAGGCATTTGGAAGACCCAGGCTTAGAGAGCAGAAAGAAGAGAGGCTGTCAAGTTAGATCCAGAGTTAAAAATCACAGCTCATGATACCACTGATGGTACACTTTTCCAGCTGTTCCTCTAGGGAATGTACCTCTTCAAATAAAACAGAACAACAATAAGAAAAACTCTCCATCCCCGCTTTCCTGCATTTTTTTGGTTACTGACCCCCAAAACAATATTTTAAACAGGTACCTACGTCATGTGTTCATCCAAGCTTCAAGAAACGTAGCTTTATTAGTGGGTGGCAGGCTCAAGATTTAGAAGATGGGTAATTCCCCAAACATCAGTAGACAGTTCATAGAATATGGAGAAATGAAGACAATGAATACCCACTATGTATATTTAACATGCTGAAACAAAATTCTAGGTAATACAGAAGAATATACTGAAATACTTTCTGATCTGTAACAAATAGAAAAATATCTTCATTTGGATTTAAGACACATTATGCACATATAAATTTAATGGCATAAAGTCATTACTTACAGTTTTCTCCATGCAGTAAATGAATACATTTTGCTCGGATCCTAGTAAGTTAAAATTTTTCTTAGTATCCACAATTATCTGTAGAATATTAAATCTATATAATATTATATAATAATATATTATCAATATCATACATAATGTATATATAGCATATATTGTGTATTTTATGTGAAATATTATTTGTAGATTATGCCACATCCCATATTATTAAAAAAGATCTAATCACAATTTATCTGCCCCTGAACTATTTAAATATAAAATCTAGCTTTTTTAGAATGGCATTAAAACCTTTCGTAATCTATGGGACACCTGGGTGTTTCAGTTAGTTAAGCTTCTGTTTTGGGCTCAGGTCATAATCTCAGGATCCTGGGATGGTGGGCTCTGTGCTCAACAGGGATTCTGCTTCTCCCTCTCTCCCTACCCCTACCTCATGCTGTCTCTCTCCTCTCTCTCTCAAATGAATAAAATCTTAAAAAAAAATTTGTAACCTGTCCTCAACCTATCTTTCTGGTACCACATTCTGCTACTCTCTTCTGTAAAATTTATATTCTAACTTATTCTAACCTATTTTCTCAATGTGGCATACATTTTTATAATTCTATGCATTTGCTTGTGTTTTACCTTGACCTAGAAGATTCTACCTGCTACTTGACCTTCTAAGAGAATATAATTGATATGTTAAAACACAGCAGGATGCCACTTTCCCTGTGAGCTTTTGTCAACTTTTCTGGAGTGGAAAACAGATACTGTCTGAGTTGTTTTAACTTTTATTTTTTACACTAAGAATATATCTTACAATAGTTTCACAGGGAGTTCTTTTGCAAGAGTATGAGATCTTCAGGACCTGGAATTGTATCTTAGCTAATTTGTGAATGTGTGTGTGTGTGTGTGTGTGTGTGTGTATGTAAAAGTGCCTAGGAAAATGTAAATGTTCACTAAATTTTCGAGAAGGAGTGATCAGAAATTATTCTCTCCTATGCTCATTTTTAAAATTTTACCAAAATTCTCAGGTGGTGTATCTTTTTATTTTTATGTGAAAGTTTTCCAATAATATATGAAATAAAGAATTTCATAAAATAAAAACAAAATTGACATTCTTAAGATACTGTGTGTTCAAAGATTAAATTACTTTCATTTGAAGTAAGATATGATAAATATTAAACTAACAAGGAATTTATTGATTCTAAACATATTTAGGCATATATGTTATACATTTTTGGTGCGTTAAGTTCCCCTTCTTGTTTTAATTCAATACCTGTTTCCATACAAATTTTTGGATTATTTGCTCCAGCTCTTTAAAGAATACCGGTGGAATTTTGATCAGAATGGCATTAAAAGAAAAGAAAATAAAAAATAAATTAAAAAAAAAAAAAAAAAAGAAAAGATTGCTCTAGGCAGTATAGACATTTTAACAATGTTTATTCTTCCATTCCAAAAGCATGGAATGGTCTTCCATCTTTTTGTGTCTTCTTCAATTTCTTTCATGAGTGTTCTGTAGTTCCTCGAGTACAGATCCTTTACCTCTTTGGTTAGGTTTATTCCCAGGTATTTTATGGTTCTTGGTGTATAGTAAATGGAATCAATTCTCTAATTTCCCTTTCTGTATTTTCATTGTTAGTGTATAAGAAAGCCACCGATTTCTGTACATTGACTTTGTATCCTGCCACATTGCTGAATTGCTGTATGAGTTCTAGTAGTTTGGGGGTGGAGTCTTTTGGGTTTTCCATATAAAGAATCATGTCATCTGCAAAGAGAGAGAGTTTGACTTCTTCATTGTCAATTTGGATACCTTTTATATCTCTTTGTTGTCTGATTGCTGTTGCTAGAACTTCTAATATTATGTTGAACAAGAGTGGTGAGAGTGGGCATCCTTGTCGTGTTCCTGATCTCAACGGGAAGGCTGCAAGCTTTTTCCCATGGAGGATGATATTTGCTGTGGGTCTTTCATAAAGAGATTTGGTGAAGTTCAGGAATGTTCCCTCTATCCCTATACTTTGAAGCGTTTTAATCAGGAACAGATGCTGGATTTTGTCAAATGCTTTTTCTGCATCGATTGAGAGGACCATGTGGTTCTTCTCTCTTCTCTTATTAATTTGTTCTATCACATTGATTGATTTGCGAATGTTGAACCATCCTTGTAGCCCAGGGATGCATATACTGCCTTAGAGCCATACAGCAAGTGAAGAAATTTAGGTTATGCTAGAAGAGTAAATTTCAGATTAATTATTTTCTCAGATTATACTAGTGTTTGTTTGGTACCAGTGTGAATTTGTGCTTTTTCTCCACTCCCCCGCAAACCTCCATGCTTACCCCTGCTTTGTTCTTTTAATGTGCTGGCAAACATCATTAAATTGCCAGGCCACTTGTGAATATTTGCCAGGAGATGATGGCATTTGTTGACTTCTAGCATCCAGCCAAAGAGTCGCATTCACCATCAGTTAAAATAATAACTACCATATACTACATAAAGAGTGAGAGATAGCTATTAGATAAACATGTTACATGAATTAGCTGCTTTAATTCTTGAAACAACATTTTATTTTATTTATTTATTTTTCTAATTCCACAGGCCATATTTTATTTATTTATTTATAAATTTATTTTAAAATTATCTTCAGTTAGCCAACATATAGCACATCATTAGTTTTATTTTTTTATTTTTTATTTTTTTTTTATAAACATGCAATGTATTATTAGCCCCAAGGGTACAGGTCTGTGAATTGCCAGGTTTACACACTCTACAGCACTCACCATACATATTCCCTCCCCACTGTCCATAACACATCATTAGTTTTAATTGTAGTGCTCATGATTCATCAGTTGTATAAAACACCCAGTGCTCATCACAGCAGGTGCCCTCCTTATGCCCATCACCCAGTTACCCCATCACCCTACCCACCACCCCTTCAGTGACCCTGTCTTCTTCCCAGAGTCAAGAGTCTCTCATGGTTTTTCTCCCCATCTGATTTCTTCCCATTCAGCAATCTACATATTCAATGTAATCCCTATTGAAATACCACTGGCATTTTTCACAAAGCTGAAATAGCCATCCTAAAATTTGTATGGAACCAGAAAAGACATCGAACAGCCAGGGGACTATTGAAAAAGAAAAACAAAGCTGGGGACATCACATTGCCTGATTTCAAGCAATAGTACAAAGCTGTGATCATCATGACAGTATGGTACTGGCACAAAAACAGACACCAGAACAATGGAACAGAGTAGAGACCCTGGATATGGACCCTCAGCTCTATGGTCAACTAGTGTTTGACAAAGCAGGAAAGAATAACCAATGAAAATCGAATGTCTTCAATAAATGCTGTATGGAAAATTGGACAGCCACATGCGGAAGGATGAAACTGGACCCTTAAACCGTATACAAAGATAGACTCAAAATGGATGAAAGGCTTAAATGTGAGACAAGAAACCATCAAAATCCTAGAGAACATAAGCAGTAACCTCTTCCACCTCAACTTCAGCAACTTCTTACAAGACACATCTCTAAAGGCAAGGGAAACAGAAGCAAAAAATGGACTCTCAGGACTTCATCAAGATAAAAAGCATCTGCATGACAAAGGAAACAGTCAACAAAACTAAAAGGCAACCTACAGGATGGGAGAAGATATTTTTGAATGACATAGATAAAGGGCTGGTGTCCAAAATATATAAAGAACTCATCAAACTCAACACCCAAGAAACAACATTGTAAAAAACATCCTATGATATCATCTTAACTCATCAAGGAGATTGATAGTTGGAGTGGTTATATTTAAAAATGAGAAGGGCTTGAACCAGGTTTCTACTGGGTTTGTCCATCTGCAAAGACTTGCTCTTTTCATGCATTATGACTCGTGGGGAAAAAGGTAATTCATAAAAACAGCTCAACAGCTCTTGCAAGCATTTTCAGATTCTGATCTTTAGATAAGGCTTCTCTATTAGCTGAACTCTATGTATGGTTATTATGGGTTTGATTCTCCCTAGGCAGTTTCCCCATTGATAGTTTATATTACCACACCCATCTGGTTAATAACCACACTCATTTTTTAGTACTACAGAATGCCAAAGGATATGAAATGTCGCTAAGTTTGTTATTCCAGGTAGCATGTGAGGATGCAGAGTTTGCAAACAAAACGTTATTTGTTAACAAACGCTCTATTTAAGCGGTTGGAACAGAATAATTGAAGGATCAAAGCTATGGAAGGCTGACTTCTGATCCTGACATGGTGGAGTAGCTGATTTTAGAATTACCTCCCATAGTAAACAATTATACAACCAGAAAAGTTTATGAAGAAACCATTATTATGCAGCAGATCATGCAAAGCTGCTAGTCTTAAGAGAAAGGAGTAAGCACCACATTCACTGAAGCTTTTTGCCTGGGAGCATTTTCTAAACTATGATGCAGAGAAATAAAATATAAGAACAAAATCCAATCTCACTGGATGGAGAAAACAGAATGGAATGCGGACTTGCTAAGGCAGCTGGAATTTGCAAGACATGGTACAGGAGAGGGTTTCAAGATTTACTATAAAACTACTGTGTATAAAGCTGTGATAATTAAGAGAAGGTGGTTATCAGCATCAAAATAGAAAAACAGCTCTAAGGAATAGACCAGAGAATCCAGACATGGACTTAAAAATATATGGCCAATTTTAATTTTGCACAATAGCTCCAAAAGAAATCAATGAGGAAAGAGAATTATTTTCAAAAAATGGTGTTGTAACACTAGATATTTTATGAAAAGAATTAAGTTTGATTTCTAATGGCACCAAAGAAAAAATTACTAGAAATAAATCTTTGAACTATGCATGAGAGCTATAATTTTGAAGATTTAAGAAGAAAGCATGGGAGAATACTTTTTACATTGTGGTAAGCAGAGAGTGTTATGACACCAAAGGCATTTTTTTGAATTGCGTTGTGTCCACTTTCCCAAATTCCTTTGTTGAAGTCCTAATTCCTAGTGTTTCAGACTGTGATCTTATTTGGAAGTCAAGTTTTGCAAATGTAATTAGTTAAATTAAGATGAGGCCATTAATTGGGCTCTAATCCAAATTATTGTTGTCTCTAAAGAAGGGGACATTTGGAAATAGAGTTACTCAGAAAGATGGTGTAAAGACACAGGGAGAAGACATCTATCCACAAGGCAAGGAAGCCTTAGAAGAAATCAACTCTCTTGCTACCTTTATCTCAAATATCTAGCTTCCAGAACTCTGCCAAAAAATTTCTCTTATTTAAACCACCCAGTTTATGGTACTTTATTATGGCTGCCCTAGCAAACTAATACAGGTAATAACTATAAAAGAGGAAAACATTCTAAAATCATAAGTTGCATTTCCCATAAAAATAAAAAAAAACTCAGCAAAAGTCACATTAAGAAAGTGAAAATGAAAACAACAGGCCACAAGAAAACATCTGTGAAACATATCACATCGACTTAACAAAGGACTCATATGCAAAATATATAAAATTGTCTTATAAAACGTAAAACTCAAATAACCTAATTAAAAATGCACAAAAGCCATCAACTAATATTTAATACAAAAAAAAATAAAGATGTCAGAATGCCACAAACATAAGTAAATACATGTTCAACATCATTTGTCATCATGGAAATGCAAATTGAAACTGCAACAAGATACCACCCCATGTTCACTAGAATTGGGAAAATTAAACACACACACACACACACACACACACACACACAGAAGCACATACTCGCATTAACCATATTTAATGGTAGGAAGAATATGGTGCAAGCACAGATCTCAAAAATTGTGCCTATTTAAAATAATAGAACTTCTTTCATATAGTATCTTTAAAAAAATATTTTATTTATTTATTTATTTATTATTTGAGAGGGAGGAGTGAAAGAAGGGAGAGGGAGTGGAAGAGAAAATCTGAAGCAAACTTGTGCTCAGCTCACAGTCTGATCTGGTCCTCAATCTCATGACACAAGGTCATGACCTGAGCCAAAGCCAAGAGTCAGACACTTCATCTACTGAGCTACTCAGGTGCCCCTCAGATACTGTTTTTTAGTTTCTAATGCATTTAATCTTATGCCAACTTTGTGACACAACAATTCTATTCCTAGATTAACCACGCTTATGTCTACAAAAAGAATCATGCAAGAAAATAGATTCGTTTTTTCATCAGTACCCAACCTAGAAATAACACATCTATCCATCCATTGCAGAATGGTTGGACAAACTGTGGCATGCTTACACAATGGGATACTATTCTGCAATAACAAAAATGGTTCGCTGATATGTGTGAAGACATGGATGAATCTCAAGAGCATAAGAAATTGTGAAAGATGGTAGACACAAGAGAGTACGTATTATGCTTCTCCACATATGTGAAGTGTAATAACAGATAATATTTTGTAATGAGGACAGAAATTTGAATAGTTGTTGTCTATGCAGCAGAGGAACTATTGGCTAGAAGGGGCCCTGGGGTGTATGGCAATACATCTGCACTAACATATGAAGATCCAATATTGAGATTAAGAATATAAAATTAATAAATTAAAAAATAAAGCTAACAATGAACTAGGGTTGGGTATGTGGAGTTTAAAATTTCAAGTGTGATAACTTCTCTTTTTATGGCATAACTATTTTGATTTATCATATTTCTAAAAAATAACCTTTATATCTTACTGGGCTGAAAAACCCTTATGATAACCAATGATGACTCAAAATATTGAAATATTTATGAAGTATGGTAAAGCAGACTGTAGAAAAATATATTTAGATAGTCTGTGTATTTTATCTATTTATTATATCTACAACAATGTCCATATCTTTACTCATATGTAACCTTCTATGATTTAGAGAAACACAGAAAGCAGAAACAGCAGATCAAACATAAATTTCTTATGAATTCCCTTGGCATTGCACAAATTTATTTTTTCTTATTCTTAACACATTTTGACTTTGAGTTCTACAATCCATCTATAGTAATCCAATGACTATTTCTTGATTAATTTCTTTTTTTAGTACTGATTATATGTGTACAGACCTAAATATGTGGCCTATAACTTCAATGGTATTTATAATCAAGTGCTTTTTAAAAATGATTTGTCCAGGACCATATGTTCAGCAACTTCTGTACACAGGCTGCTGAAGACAACAGGATTTTTTTTTTATAGACATGCTCAATGACCCCAGAGTGTACTTGACACATTAACTGACATTTTGCTGTTTTTCTCATATACACCTGAAAAAAATCTGTACAAAGTTAGATGAGCTGGAAAATACTAAATATAAACTAACTTTTTTGATAAGTTTTGGTAGCACACCAAAGCTCAAGGATCACTGAGGGTTTTAGTTGGCAGGTGTTTGCCAAGGGTCATTTACATCTGATAAGGTACAAACACCTGCTTCCACTTAAATCACTTAAAAGAAGGGAGGAAGAAGGTGACTTCTGCCATTTTCCTTAAACTTCCTAATGACTTCCAGGTGTTAAAAAAGAAAGAGCACAGAATTTCATCAAAAATTGTCTGTACTCTAAATTTTTCCATTTTTAGAAGTCCTGAGTCTCAAAATTTGGAATTAACTTTTTCATATCTCTGGGAGAGTCTTTTATCACCCAGCACAAAGACATCTAAGACACTGTAAGATTGAATGACTAGATACATAACATTTGTTCATCAATATCAATAAATATGAGTTCCTATTGAAGTTTGGAATCCTGCCAATACTGAGTGCAAATTTGAGTGAGTAAAGTTAGACCATAAATGCACAGATAAATAGAATATATTCATATATTGTGAGTGTTAAAGTGTAAAATACAATAATGTGATAGTTTGAGGAAGGACTAATAACGGTTTGACTGGAACATTGAAGGCATACAAACCATTTGCCAAATCACGTATAGAGGGATTGATACTTCAGTTAACTCACAGCTGTGTGAAACAGTATCCTAACGGAAAGAAATTACAATTAACAGGCACCTGGTTGACTCAGTTGAGCGTTGGATTATTGGTTTTGGCTCAGGTCATGATCTCAGAGTCATGGGATTGAGCTGCGCGTCAATATCCACACTCAGTGCCAGTCAGCTTGAGACTCTGTCTCCCCTCTCCCTCCGCCCCCACCTTCTCTCAAATAAATAAATAAATAAACCTTTAAAAATTACAATAAAAAGTCATAGGCCAACATGAAAGAAGCCAATATGGCAACATGGGCTTTGGTGAAGCATATAAATGTTAGTCTAATAACAATGAGAAGCAATTTGAAAGTACCAGAAATGCATTAAAATTATTTCACCTCTTGGAGCACCTGGGTGGCTTAGTCTATTAAATATCTGCGTGTGGCTCAGGTCACCATCCCAGGGTCCTGGGATTGAGTCCCTTATCGGCTCCCTGCTCAGCGGGGAGCCTGTTCCTTCATCTGCCTGCTGCTAGCCCTGCTTTGTATTCTCTCTCTGTGTGTCAAATAAATAAATAACATGTTTAAAAAAATTATTTCACCACTTGAGCATTCTTTAAAACACCACCTTTCCATTTCACTACTTTTTAAGGAAACATTTTTCACCACAGCATAATCCAACAACAAATCTCTTGTGTTCTACTTTCATAATATATTGAGAATATGACCAAACCTCGCCCTTTATCACCTGAATTCAAGCCATCATCATCTCATGCTCAAATCACAGGCTGTCCTAGGTTACACGCCCAGTAAGCTGAATCCGAGACAGAGTTTCACATAGAGGAAGTTTATTAAAGACCGTCCTTGGAGTTAATACCTGTGAAGGAGTTAAGAAAGTAGGATCAGGGGGAGCTGAACTGTGCAATCAAGAAAAAGTTTACAGCGGATATTTCAGCGTTCTCTGGAGCTGAAATATCTCCATAGTTGTCTCATCTCCATGCAAGAATCCCAGGCTTTTATACTTTCTATATCTAGCAGTGACTGTTGTCACAGTTGCCTCGGAGGAGGTGGCATGACCTTGGGCAAGGTGCTACTCCTAGGCTGATAGCTATCCCTGGAGAGAGATTCAGCTGGTAGCTGTTGGTCACAAGCAGTCCACAGGAGCTGGAGCAATGAGTGCCCAGTCCTGAAATAAGGGTTTGGTTGGTATACCACAATGGTCACTTAGTCGGCTTACTTCAAAGTAATACATTCAGGAAAAAACTCTTCTAGGATTCAGCTAGTTTCTTTTCCTGGAAAATGCAACATGAGAAATATTAGTCATGAGATCATGATCTTGGGGAGTCCACAGGTCAGGCACTCTCTTTCCTGGTGCCAGTGCTAAGTGAAGAACTGCTAGTCAATTAATGTGACTCTTTCATTAAGAATAGCATGTCCTGGGGGTGCCTAGGTGGCTCAGTGGGTTAAAGCCTCTGCCTTCAGCTCAGGTCATGATCTCGGGGTCCTGGGATCGAGCCCCGCATGGGTCTCTCTGCTCAGCAGGGAGCCTGCTTCCTCTCTCTCTCTCTCTCTCTGCTTGCCTCTGCCTACTTGTCATCTCTGTCAAATAAATAAAATCTTAAAAAAAAAAAAAGAATAGAATGTCTTAGCAGCGTGCTGTGAGTCTGCATTGTGATCGTACATTTGGGCTCCCATAAATTCTGCACTGGCTCTTCCCCCCACCCTCATTGCTACAGGAACTTGCATAACAGCCTGAAGAGGCTGCAGAGCCATGACTTGCTCTGTGCCTTGCTCAAAGTGGGGAGCTGTGTGGCGGTCAGTAAGTTGGTCAGAGTGATAGCCTCAAGTGTGCAAAATGCATCTTCCCAAACCTGACAAACTGAAAAGACTTTTTCGAATACTTTGCAGTAATTATGAATGTGAATTCGACTGTGTAAAAATTTATCTTTGAAAATGATGAAAATCATAAGAAATGTGATTTTGATAGGACATAGATTTATGGGGAGTTAAGGAATGTGATATTGATGGGACATCAATTTATGAGAATGACTCTTGGTTCTCTAAAACCTAGGATTATGCATATTGAAGAATTGGAATATATTTTTAAAAAGTTTACTATATGTTTTTAACTATTTTAGCAGATTCCTCACATAAAGAGGTTATGACTGTGGTGGACCATGGCCAGGCTAATCACATGAGAGCCTCTAACATATGTGAAGACACAGTAACAAAATGTGTGATTGCATAATTATGGTCTTGTAAATATTTCCTTAATGAGAATACAGTGGATTTTTGAGTGCTGACACACTCTTCCAACCCTGTAGACAACTGCTATCATATATTTTCTCTTGCTCTTGTCCATACTCTAGAAATTTGGATTTTCTGCTTTTCCCCCTTATGTTTCCAAATCATTTCTTTATTTAGTTCAATCTTCTTTCTTCCCTAAACATTTCATTAAAACAGTTCTTGCTAAAGCCACTAAAGTTCATTTTCAGTCCTCATCTTTACCTCTCAGAGACATTCAGTGGTTTTAACATTTTTCTATTTCTTTAAGCAATGTTCTGGGTTTTTTTTTATATCAGATACTCATTTTACTTCTTACTTCATCACCTCCTCTTGATAGCTTTTCTTCCTTTCTCTAGAATTGAGGTACAGTGGTTTCAGATCTTCAATTCTTAATCTACATTCATTTCTTATAAGATCTCCTCTAAACCTTAGTTTCAAACACTCTTTCTCTGCTGATAGTCCTACTTATCAGCCCCCTGGATATTTCACAATAATTTCACATCTACATGTCCAACAAGTATTTGTTAATGTCCAAAATCTTATCGTTTAAAGCAAGATCCTTTTCAAATATTTCTTGCCTCAGTGAATGAAACTAATATCAATTTATGACAAAATACTATAGACTAGGTGGCTAAAATGACAAACATTTATTTCTCATAGTTTCAGAAGTTGGGAAGTCCAAAATTAAGGTACTGGCAAAGTACGTGTCTGGTGAAATCCCACTTCTTGGTTCTTCCTGGTTTGTAGATGGCCATCTTGTTGTATCCTCACATAGAAGGAAGAGAGATCACATCTCTCCAGTCTGTATTTATAAGGGTGCCAATTCTCATCCTGAGAGCTCCACCTTCATGACCTAATTACCTTCCGAAGTCCAACTTCCAACTACCATCACATTGGAGGTTAGGGTTTCACAAAATTTTTGATGATGTGGGGACACAAACATTCAGTTCATAGAACTGATCTTCAATGTTTCACTCTCTCAAGAACAGCAAAAGAGCTAAGCAAACAATCAAACAATACACTGCCTAGGTTCCCTTTATTATATCTATCAAATGCACCTACTTTTATGCATCTGTAATGTTGCTGTGATTTCTAGGTTATCATCTCTTTATAGACCACTGTAAGGATCTCACTACTGGGCTCTCTTGTTAACAGGACCACTCTTCAAAGCTATTACTTACAAGTAGGCAGAGCAATCTTTTAAATACAAAGCTGATCCTATTGTCCAGTTTTCAGAAACCATTTAATGTTGTCTCGTTGATTTTAATGGAAGTTCTGAAGAAAGCCTGGACAGTCCTTCCTCCCTGCCAACTCTGTCTCCGGTTAGCTACCCTGTTTCATTTTAGCCACAATGATCTTCTCATTCTTCACATACACGGATTTCTTCCATGCAGATCTTTTGTCTCTACTTTTTATTTTCTGCTAAAATGTGTCATTCTCTTTACTTCATCAGTCAATTCCAATTTGGTAATTAATTTCTATTTACCCATCAACCTTAGACTTAATTATCATTTTCATAAGGAATGACTTCCATGGCAGCATATCTGGTAAAATCTCTTTGTTTCATGGTAACATATATGTTCCTTTACTTCTGAACATTTATATCATGTTGAATATTAATGTGATTGATTGGTTTCCTTCTTTATGCCTCATTAGAATAAAAGCTTCATGAAAACAGGGTCCCTTTTGACGTTGGTGATTTATTTCCTCAAATTTAGCGTACAGTTTGACATAATGTAGATACTCAATTATTGAATTATGTATAATTCAGTCTGTGACCAATGTTTTATGTGATTTAGGGATAATTAAAATGGTTCATAATGAAAAAATACATACCAAAAATAATGCAAAAAGAACACTATACTAAAAATCTATTAAAAAGGTCTAATTAAATCCTCATAAACCTCCTGGATGGATCTTATTTTCTAGTCACAGTGCATAACTAAATTCATGGCTCTTTGAACACAGTCACTACTGCACTTAGGCACCGACCAGTGAGAGAGAGAGGATTTACAGAAGTTTGTATGGCTTAGTGGTGGAAAGGGCCAGGTGGAAAAGTGAGGTGTTAAGGGGTGCATGGGTGGCCCAGTTGGTTAAGCAACTGCCTTCGGCTCACATCATGACCCCAGGGTTCTGGGATCAAGCTCCTCATTGGGCTGCCTCCTCTGTGGGGAAGTTTGCCTCTCCCTCTCCATCTGCCTCTCTAATTGCTCATGCTCTCTTTCTCTCTCAAATAAATAAATACAATCTTTTAAAATATTTTGAAAAAATAAAGAACAAAAATGAGATGTTGAAATCGTACTCTTTATCTCTCATATATGGTCCTGGTCAGATCATTGCTTGCCATTGGTTAGGAACAAGACAGCAGAGCCAGTTAGGAAAGCAAAAAAAAAAAAAAAAAAAAAAAGTTCACCACCTGATATATAGAGCATGGAGTAGACATTCAATTGCAAAGAATTCAAGTGGGAAATATGCTTATGAGCATGCAATATAACACTGATTAATGACCAAAGAAACAAAACTGGAAAAGTCAGAATACAAGAGACTTCTAAACTTGATAAAGCTAGAATATAAGAACACTACTGCAAGAATCATTTTAAATGTAGAAATGTTCTCCAAAGAGGTTGCACCAACTTGCATTCCCACCAACAGTGTAAGAGGGTTCCCCTTTCTCCACATCCCCTCCAACTCATATTGTTTCCTGTTTTGTTAATTTTGGCCATTCTAACTGGTGTAAGGTGATATCTCAATGTAGTTTTAATTTGAATCTCCCTGAGGGCTAGTGATGAGCATTTTTTCATGTGTCTGGTAGCCATTTGTATGTCTTGATTGGAGAAGTGTCTGTTCTTATCTTCTGCTCATTTTTTGATATGCTTGTCTGTTTTTTGTGTGTTGAGTTTGAGGAGTTCATTATAGATCCTGGATATCAACCTTTTGTCTGTACTGTCATTTGCAAATATCTTCTCCCATTCCGTGGGTTGTCTCTTTGTTTTGTTGACTGTTACCTTTGCTGTACAGAAGCTTTTGATTTTGATGAAGTCCCAAAAGTTTATTTACGCTTTAGTTTCCTTTGCCTTTGGAGACATATCTTGAAAGAAGTTGCTGTGGCTGATATCGAAGAGATTACTGCCTATGTTCTCCTCTAGGATTCTGATGGATTCCTGTCTCACGTTGAGGTCTTTTATCGATTTTCAGTTTATCTTTTTGTATGGTGTAAGAGAATGGTCAAGTTTCATTCTTCTACATATAGCTGTCCAGTTTTACCAGCACCATTTATTGAAAAGACTGTCCTTTTTCCACTGTATATTTTTTCCTGTTTTGTCAAAGATTAATTGACCATAGAGTTGAGGGTCCATATCTGGGCTCTCTACACTGTTCCACTGGTCTATGTGTCTGTTTTTATGCCAGTACTATGCTGTCTTGGTGATCACAGCTTTGTAATAAAGCTTGAAATCATGTAACGTGATGCCCCCAGCTTTATTTTTGTTTTTCAACATTTCCTTATGCTGTTGGTGGGAATGCAAGTTGGTGCAGCCTCTGTGGAGAACAGTGTGGAGATTCCTCAAGAAATTAAAAATAGAACTTCCGTATGACCCTGCAATTGCACTCCTGAGTATTTACCCCAAAGATACAGATGTAGTGAAAAGAAGGGCCATCTGTACCCCAATGTTTTAAGCAGCAGTGGCCACGGTCACCAAACTATGGAAAGAACCAAGATGCCCTTCAATGGACGAATGGATAAGGAAGATGTGGTCCATATACACTATGGAGTATTATGCGTCCATCAGAAAGGATGAATACCCAACTTTTGTAGCAACATGGATGGGACTGGAAGAGATTATGCTGAGTGAAATAAGTCAAACAGAGAGTCAATTATCATATGGTTTCACTTATTTGTGGAGCATAACAAATAGCATGGAGGACAAGGGGTGTTAGAGAGGAGAAGGGAGCTGGGGTAAATTGGAAGGGGAGGTGAATCATGAGAGACTATGAACTCTGAAAAACAATCTGAGGGGCTGAAGTGGCGGGGGGGTGGGAGGTTGGGGTACCAGGTGGTGGGTATTATAGAGGGCACAGATTGCATGGAGCACTGGGTGTGGTAAAAAATAATGAATACTGTTTTTCTGAAAATAAATCAATTTAATAATTTAAAAAAAAACAAAAACAAACAAAAAAGTGTAGAAATGTTGATGAATTTCTTTCAAGAACAAAAAGAAGACAAGGTGCCTTCTTGCTTGTCACCAATAGTGTTCAACAAGATGTTGGAGATCTTGGAGTATACAATAAACCAAGTGAAGTGAAATAAGTGAAAAAAAAGTTATCAGGGCAAATAATATATCATTTTTTATTATATAGGCCCAATACCTAAAAAAAATCAATAGGATTCCTATCTTCCAATAATAATCAACAAGAAAATAAAGAAAAAATAGAAAACCATTTCCAATAACAATAAAATCTATAGAGTATCTTGGAAGTTATCTAAAATAAATGAACACAATTTTATGGAGAAAACGCTTACATTTTAGATTTTCTAAAGCAAATTGTGTAGCTCTCAAATGCATAAAAGTTTAACAAAAAGTGAAAAATGTCTAATATAGTTGTTGTTTGTAACATAATAGCACATATGTATATTAAACACACATAAAGCAAAGGAGAATATCATTCTAGCTTCACATCTAAATAAATACCTGGTTGACTTTAGGAAATCACTTTCCATACATCACAGGAGTTACTTATAGAAGCAAGGGGATGGGACTAGAGATGAATATTAAAAGAAAAATATACATTTTAAAAATAAAATCCTCCTGTTATTAATTCTTAAAAATGAATAGACCAGTAAGATTGAGTCAGAGAAACTTTGTCTCTGAATCTGAGTCTTTAGGATTCCATATTATTTATGAGTTTTTAATGTTAGACTATCAGCTGGCTTTTTTAACCATCTTCATAATATATTTGTCAATTTCAGATTGCCATTTATCAATTCTTCAAGATTTTACCCAGATTTACCCCTTTTGCTATCATGATGATCTAAATGTCCAAAACCAATATAAATCATGAGAAAAGTTTTTGCATATTTTTATAGTCATCTCTGCTACATACTCATCCATTTAGTTGTTTAACATTTTTTACTAAGTGCCATAAATCAAGTCCTGGAGTGATACTCAGAAATACTTTTGACCATATCTCTATGACATTCATCAAGTAGGTAAAGTTACAAATTACAAATTAAACATTAAATATAACAATTAAAATAATAAATTAGTATAAATCAGAAAAGCAGCATGTCTGAATGATTGTAATATATGACTCAGAATGAACAAGTATGTATTTATTTGCATAAGCACATAAAATTATGTATTTTATGTCTCACCTTGCTTAATTCACTCAAAATTCTCTGTAATGTAAGCTTTAATTTCATTCTCTATATGAATGTCTCAGAGAAACTGACTTAAATGTCTACATTTAGATTTTTAAACATGGAGTCAGAATTTAAACTCAAGAATGGTCCTAACTCAAGCATAAATTGGCTAACAGGAGGTTACCTTATATGTACAAAATAATTTGGGTGATCTGGAGCAACAAACTGGAAAATTCAAAGAATTAAGAATTATGTGACTTCCCATAGAATAAGAAATCAGACAATAATTTTTTTCCATGTAAAAATTTAAATACTAAGTAAAGTGAAATTAAGCAAAAATAATTTTTGTTGATAAAGAATGCATTTCAAATATTCTTTTCTATAGACTGGACAGCTTAAGGCAAAAATGGAAATGGAAACATACAACTGTGGTGGACCATGGCCAGGCTAGCCACATGGGCACCTCTAATTGATACAATGACTCAGTAAAATAAAATGTGTGATTATACAACTATGACCTTGTAAATATTTCCTTCCATGGGAAGTAGTGTGGACCCTTGAGTACTGACATATCTCTTCAATCATCTAGCCAAATGTGGTATAAAAAGCAAAGGTTAAGGGTCTGTACCTCTGGGCTCTCTCACCTGTGGATAAGGGTTCCATGAGTACTGCTTAGGTCAAAGAAAATTGAATATGTTTTTATGGAGACTAAAGGAAAACAGCAGTGAGTCACATCCACTTCTATTAAACTTAATGGTATGTGAATCTTTTGTGCTTCCTGTATGCTAAGCTGATAGTAAACTAAAATTAAGACAATTTGTCTTTCTCTCCAGTTCTTCAACTTGGACGAGCTTGGAACTGGTCTGCTTTGGCTGAATCATATTTTGTTTCAGGACATGTCAATCACTGCCTTGGTAACCTCCTGTGTTTTGATAATTAAAAGTCCCATGCTGCCTCTTAGATTATCCAAAAAATCAATTTCTGTTTTCTGCTGAGATCTGCCCTAACCAAATAGCATCTCATATCTGCACACTTTTGTTCCTTTTCATTTGCATTGAAATGGGTCTGCGTCATGTCCCAAATCCCTTATGGTCCCTCTGTGTGCAGTCAATTACACTGAAAAAGCTAATTTGTGCTAAGTTTTTAATGGTCCATTTTACTGCCCTTCTGAGAAATCATATTTATCTACAATACCAATCCCAAGTAATATGGTCAACCTGAAGGAATTACAGTACCAGTGGAGGATGAGACTAATGAAAGCATTTCACAGAACCACACGTATTTACTCTCTTCAATCTCAAAGTGGTAGAGAGAAGACGCATTTATAGAGAGTTACAGAAGCAAGTGGTTGATACGGTTGTTGCTGCTAGATAACTAAACATAATTTCTCAGAGGATTCGTATTATAATCTTACTCTTGTCTGCTGTAACATCTTAATATGAACCTCAATGCATAGAGTCCTTCCATCTCACTACCCAGAGCATGACCCTTCAGACTTCTGTGCCTTCTCCTACATAGACTATTCCCTTTTCTGGCTATGTCCTTTCCTTCCTTGTGAAATTGTGTTTCTTTAAGACCCAGTTAAAACATTACCTCCTCTGTAAGACACCCCTGAGAGTCTCAGGAAACTTTGATCTTGCCTGGTTGTTTTTATCATAATTTGGTATGCAAGATAAATTTGATAGTTATCACACTGTATAATAGTTAACTGATTTTTTTTTTCCTCCACCAGACCCGAACTGTTCATTAGTTGCAAGTGTTCCATGTTCAACTTTGTGTTCTTCAGAATATAGCATGGTGTCTGACTGTAGTTTAGTAAAGCAAATGAATGAATGAATGAATGGATGGATGAATGGATGAATAAATATAAGACCTTACAAAAATGTAAAATAATGAGGGCAAAGGGGAAAGGGTTTCTAGTAGTTACAGTAAGAAGGATTACTGTAATGATATGGTGCTTTGACAGGGCCATGGGGTGCCCAGATATTGGATTAAACATTTCTGAATATGTCTGTGAGGATGTTTCCAGATGAGGTTAGCGTTTGAATTGGTAGATTTACTAAAGCAGATTATCCTTCCCAGTTTGGGTGAGCACCATCCATTCTGTTGAGGGCCTAAATAGAACCAAAAGGCTCAGGAAGGGACAATTTACTCTCTTTGCCTGACTGCTTAAGCTGGATATGGGTCTTCTCCTGTCTGCAGACCGGAACTTACACCATTGACTCTGGAATCAATGGATTTAGACAGGCACCAGGCCACTGGCTTGCCTAGGTCTCTAATTTGCAGGTGGAGAGACTGTGAGACTTCTTAGCCTCCATAATCATGTGAGCCAATTCCTTAAAATAAATCTCTCTCTCTCCATATATACATACAGATGGTCCCTGACTTATGATGGTTCGACTTACTGTATTTGACTTCAGAATGGTGTGAAAGATCGAGACATTCAGTGGAAATTGTACTTTCAGTTTTGAATTTTGATGTTTCCCCAGGCTAGACACACATGGCAGGATATTCCTTCATGGTATTGGGGAGTGGCAGCAAGCTGCAGCTCCCAGTCAACCACAGGATCACAAGGGTCAACAACCGATGTGTTTACAACCATTCTGTACCCACACAAACATTGTTTTCCACTTTCAGTATAGTAGTCAATAAATTACATGAAGTATTCAGTACTTTATTATAAAACAGGGTTTGTGTTAGATCATTTTGCTTAACTATAGGGTAATATATTGTTCTGAGCACATTTAAGGTGGGTGAGGCTGAACTTTGTGTTCGGTAGGTTAGAAGTTTTCCTTCCATTTCTGTTTTTTGAAACAGTTTCAGGAGACTAGGAATTAATTCTTCTTTAAATGTTTGGTAGAATTCCCCTGGGAAGCCATCTGGCCCTGGGCTTTTGTTTGTTTGGAGATTTTTGATGACTGTTTCAATCTCCTTACTGGTTATGGGTCTGTTCAGGTTTTCTATTTCTTCCTGGTTCAGTTGTGGTAGTTTATACGTTTCTAGAAATGTATCCATTTCTTCCAGATTGTCGAATTTGTTGGCGTAGAGTTGCTCATAGTATGTTCTTATAATTGTTTGTATTTCTTTGGTGTTGGTTGTGATCTCTCCTCTTTCGTTCATTATTTTATTTATTTGGGTCATTTCTCTTTTCTTTTTGATGAGTCTGGCCAGGGGTTTATCAATCTTATTAATTCTTTTGAAGAACCAGCTCCTAGTTTTGTTGATTTGTTCTATTGTTTTTTTTAGTTCCTAGTTCATTGATTTCTACTCTAATCTTTATGATTTCTCTTCTCCTGCTGGGTTTAGGCTTTCTTTGTTGGTCTTTCTCCAGCTCCTTTAGGTGTATGGTTAGGTTGTGTACTTGAGAACTTTCCTGTTTCTTGAGAAAGGCTTGTACCGCTATATATTTTCCTCTCAGGACTGCCTTTGTTGTGTCCCACAGATTTTGAACCATTGTGTTTTCATTATCATTTGTTTCCATAAATTTTTTCAATTCTTCTTTAATTTCCTGGTTGACCCATTCATTTTTTAGAAGGATGTTGTTTAGTCTCCATGTATTTGGGTTCTTTCCAAATTTCCTCTTGTGATTGAGTTATAGTGTATTAAATACATTTTCAAATTACTTTATTTTCAATTAACAATGAGCTTACTGCGAAGTAACTCCATGGTTAAGTTGAGAATGATCTCTCTCTCTCTCTATATATATATATATATGTATCTCCTGATGGTCTGTTTCTCTGGAAAATCCTAACATAATTATTTTTTGGTCAGTTTGGGATATAACAAAATGCCATGCATGTATTGCATGGAGCACTGAGTATGGAGCATAAACAATGAATTTTGGAACATTGAAAAGGAATTTAAAAATACCATATACTCATATGGGTGGCTTAAACAACAAACATCTGCTCTCATATTTGAGGCTAGGGAGTCAAAGTCAAGGAGCCACCAGACTTGGTGTCTGGTGAGAGCCCTCTTCCTAATTTTAGACAGCCGTCTTCCTGCTGTGTCCTTATATGAGAGGACATATAAGAGAGAGAACAGGCTCTGGTTTCTTCCTCTTATAAGGACACTAACTCTATTATGGGACTCCATTTTTATGACCTTATCTAAGCCTGATTTCCTCTCAAAGGCCCCATGTCCAATTTCCATCACATTGGGGATTGGGGAATGGGGTTTCAATATACGAATTTAAGAGGGAATACACACACACACACACACACACACACACACAGATATGTATATATGTTATACAAATTTATATATATATAATACAAATATATAATACAAATTTAAGAGGGAATATATATATTTATATTCATATATATATAAATCAAATATATATATTTGATTTATAGCAGTTACTTAGGGAAAAAAATCTTATTCCTGCCATACAGATATTCTATGTATCAACATTAAGATGTGTTCATAAATTATGAAATGGGGTTAAAAAATTACAGTGAACTTTTTACAGTGAGCAATTATAGTGCAGTCTTGTGTTTGATGACAGTATCTCAGTTCTGTTTTTATTTATCAAGACAAAAGAAGAAACAAAGAAAGAAAGAAACAAACAGACAAACTGTGGCTGCATATTTCGACAAAAGAGAATGGCAATTTCATTTATGCAGACTTTCATGAGAGTAAAGAATTGAAATAGAGAAGTTTGAAAGTCTAATTGCTATTAATTTATGTCTCACTCATTTATGCCTCACTAATAAATTTGGAACAGTTTTTGCTCCAAAAATACTTGAACACAAAAATTTGTTGAAAACTAATATTAGCCAGTGAGTCAACAACCTACCAGGTTGTATGAGAACTTCATGATATATTTTGTCTCAAGCCAATGATATTAGTCTTTATTGTTCAAAGCTTTTTAAATTCACTTTTGATCAAACAAAGCTATTACTCTTTTTTATACTTTGTGAACATCTGCTGCTTAATTATTCCCATTTTTGTTATTACTCCAGTTACTTCAAGAGAAGACAAGGTATTTTAATTATAACTAGGGAGCAATCATTTTCCACATGTAGGTACAAAAGAAGATTGTATTAAAATCTGGGAGCAATTTTAAGAGAAAGGCATTATCTGTTATAAAATTTAGAGCTTTCTGTATCTTGTATAACACATTAGGTTTAAATTAATATTATAAATAAGAACATGCATTAGTTCTTAGTGGGCATAGCTCATAGTAAAAAACAAAACCAAAATTACAAGTGTTAGCTCTTGTACTATTTACGGCACATTACCAAGTCTGCAAAGATGTCTACATTCCTGGAGATGAAAACCTTTTCATTCCAAGATGTGGTATAGTCTTGAAGATAGAGCCATCCTGAAGATAGGTAGCACTCTAAAATACTGTCTGAGTATAAGATATTTGAATAGAATCACTAAGGCAAAATATCTGAAAGCTGTCTTCTAGTTTTAAAAGTAACTTGTAGTAATTTTCTCTATTAGTCTAATTAAGCATGACAAATAAGAAGATAAATTCATAACAATTTTGAGTTTGGCTTTTAAAAATACATCACTTTGTTATTGTTATATTTCTAATTACATACTGCAGATTTCTGTTCTACTTTTAAAAGTTCAAATATATGTATACTAGGAATTTATTCAGTATCGAAATCAGCCATTTAATTTTTCTGAGTATGATTCCTCAACCATTGAGCATGACATCTTGCTAATCATGCAGTTTATCAGCAGAATATGAATAGATAGCTTTACAGATTGCGGTGACCCTCAGGAATGATATTTTTGATGATCACACAAATCCTAGGAATTTCTCTCCTTCTACTCTTTCTCTGTCCATGAGTAAGCACAGCTGTGGTTATTAAAATACTGGAAAAATAATGCTCTAATACTAGCTCTGTTTATCCTAGGAATTAAGTAACGCTTACTTTGCAATAAAACCAGCTGTTAGGGAGTCACAAGACAGGAATCCTCTTTCCAGATTCCCTGTCCGTGACAAGTAGACTGAAATAAATTAATGCTATCTTTGCCATTCCAATTTGCCACACACAGGAGATATTTTCACATTTTCCTCTATCTTCTGGAAACAATGTATTGTTCCAAGATGAATTAGCAGTGCATCTATGTTCTTGGCACACACGTGCAAGTTGATATTATTTTGCTAAGATATGGTAATGTGGATATACTGGATATGGAATGCTTAAGCAGCTACAACACCTTGCGACACCTGTGGCTAGGGACTGGATTGTTTGTTTAATGTTGTTAGGAACTATCATTGCTTCCATTTGTCATGTGGGAAGGGATAAGAAGTTAAAAATTCCTTTCACCTTGATGTAAATCAGGAATAATCCTTAACTGGCAATGTAAAATAGCAGAATATTCTATATGTAGAAAGTTGACCGTTACTTCTTAGATTAAGCAAGACTGGCAAAATCATAGCCTAGCAATGTTTGAGGAAGTGTTATGATTTAAAATATGGCGGGGAAGGTAAAAATAGATGTATTTCTCTCTTTCCTCCAACTAAGCACAGTTAAATATCCCTGAAAATTATATATAAAACAAACGCTAGAATAACCTGACAGTTGGAGACAAGCAGGCAGCTTGTTTAGGAAATTCAGGAGCCAGAGACTGAAATGTAACCAGTTCCCTGGGTTTTTATTTTGCCTCATACAGTCCACACTTGAAGCTAAAGAAGCTAGCAATTCAGAAACACCAGTGTGGGCCAGATGAACAAAACAAAACAAAAAGCCAAGCCTCAACCGAAGTTTATCTGCCTTAGCCTTAAGACTGGGCACAAAGCAAAGATATCTATTCTTACCCCTCTTATTTAACATAGTACTAAAAATTCTGATGAGCAGTAAGGCAAGACTAGAAATAAATAAAGTTTGGATAGGGCTTCTCCTGCCCTTAGTGATGTTTGGTTTCTTTTTGAGAAAGGAGAAAGAAAGCTCTGAAGTATAGAGAAAGGAGACAATGCCTAAGGTCCACCAAGTGTAACAGGAAAGGATGCCCAACGGCTATGTCTTATGGGAATGGGAGCTATTCACTCTGAAGAGAGAAGCAAGAGAAAACTTGATAGATACTCATTTCAGACTTTTACTTGTTTGTTGCCTGAATTCATAGTACCCTGGGGAGTCTAACACGTGAGACTGAGAATATATTTTTAAGTGGTCCTGAGTTAGCAGCAGACCTATGAACTGAAAAAAGCGTTTGCAGATCTCTGAAGGAGTGCATGCTCAATCCAGGTCCTAAAGATGTTCTGTAGGTCAACTCCCATGGAACACAAGGTCAGAACTGAATATCCCCAAATGCATACCATATATATACTATATCATTACGAAGAACAAAGCATCATGAATGTTAGTCAACAAAAATCAAGTCAGATCTCAGAATGACAAAGATTGGAGGTGACAAAAATTATCAAAAGCAGAATATAAACTATTTATTGATTTTAAAAAATCACTATCAAAAGTATGAGTTAAGTCCAAGAGACTATAAAAATTGGCCAGGAAGATTTGAAAAGAATCCATGAAAAGATTCTAGAAATGAAAACAAATTAAATCACAAAATGATAAGATAGTGAGCAAATCAGAGACAGTGGAGTAAAGAAAAGAAACTAGTAGATGTCAATAAATAAAAATAATTGTATGAAACATACATATTATTTTCTAACTTCAGAGGTTAAAAAATAATAGAGTTCTGAGAAGCTGTAACATATAATTGGTGAGGAGTATGATCTGATTTTGAGTCTTCCTAGGACCTTGTAATTTTTAAGCAGAGAGGAAATTTTTTATTAGCTTTGGGTACTATTTAGTTTGTACATTAAACTTTCATAGCTAAACACAAGAAGAAGAAATATAACCAGCAAAATAGAAAAGTTTTAAAAATAGAGAAAAATAAAAAACACTCAAGCCAAAATAAAGCAGAATGATAGAAATATCTACAATTGGTCATTATAAGGGAAAATGTACTCAATTCTCCAGTTAAAAGTTTGAGAGAAGTATAATTGGAAACAAAACAAAACCAACTCTGGGGGCGCCTGGGTGGCTCAGTGGGTTAAGCCACTGCCTTCGGCTCAGGTCATGATCTCAGGGTCCTGGGATCGAGTTCCGCATCAGGTTCTCTGCTCCACAGGGAGCCTGCTTCCTCCTCTCTCTCTCTGCCTGCCTCTCTGCCTACTTGTAATCTCTCTCTGTCAAATAAAAAAATAAAATCTTTAAAAAAAAAAAAACAACTCTGGGCTTTTAACAATAGTTAAATAAAAGGATGGAAAATGACATAATATGTTATATCTGTCTATTATATACTACTAATATCTATATTATATATTATATAATATATATAAATACCTCTCTATATATGTAGATATTATATATCTACTAATATGTTATATCTATTTAACTATTAACCAGAAGAAAGATGGTATATAGATTAAAGAACAAAGCACAACAAAAGAAAAAACTGGGAGACAATGCATTTCTAGATTAAGAGGAATTTTATAAGAAGTTGCAACAATTAAAAATAGCCGATATCTAATCATATAAACTTAAGGTATATGAGACAAAGGTTTACAGAATTATAAAGGTGAAATAAGAATATCCCATTATAGTGATAGTTCAATACCAGCTTTCAGAACTAGAACGAAGGAAAAGGAATTAAAAAAGCATAAAATATTAGAACAAAATAATTTTAAAATTTGGTCTAATATATGTATACTTTTATACTACTTTGTACTGCAAATGGAAAAGAAGTTTCCAAGCACTACTGAAATATTCTAAACAAACAAATAGCACCTACACTTGACCATAAAGCAAGAGTCGAAAATATTTCTAAAGATTTTTACCATTGATTGCTGTGATTAAAAAATCACATCCTCTGACCAGCATACAAATGGAAATGAGAAAGAAATCATAATAGCCCCCTGAAAATGTCATACACTTGAACATTATAAAGCACAATAGTAATTAACTTGTACAAAAAAGGGGAGAAATGTTATGGAAATGAGAGCCACTCATGGAAGATAATACAAATATTATATATCAAATCTTGTGTGACAAAGCTCTAGTAGAAAAATTATAACAGACAGTACTTAGAGTAGGTAAGAGAAAAAGCTAAAAACCATTGATATTATTTAGTTGTAACTAAAGCAACAGAAAGTCAAATGAAGTAGGAGGAAACAATCCAGATAATTAAATAATTAAATCAAATTAATTAAATAATTGAATTAAAAATTAATCATGTAAGTAAACAAAGAGGCAATAGGGATCAACCCGCAAATCAGTTATTTGGAAATAATAACAAATTGAAAATCTTCTGGTGACATTGCTTAAAAAAGAAATGAGTGACAGATGACAAACAATACTAGCAGAAAACTGAGACATAATTACAGCAAATAGAGTAGTAGCTGGAACAGAAATGGAATCTATTACTTAATTATTAGAAATGGGGATATTATAGTAATTTGGAATTCATATAGGTAGTAAAGAGTTAATGCAGAAGAATGAAGAGACAATTGCATAAATAAAATCCTTGAGTAGTATATCTTATTTACTGTAAAGGAATAATTCATAAACAAAAGAATTTGAAAGTGTGCACTATTACACTGACAGAGAGGATTCTTTCATACAGAGAACAGCAGATTGATCATTTTATACAAATGATTAGGAGAAGTTTAATTTTCCTCAATAACTTTGGAAAAAAATAAATGATACATAAATTTTTCAGAATGCTGAATTAGAACATTTCTATGAAATTTAAAAGAGCAAGTAATTGGGTCTCAGATTATTAGTTACTTTACTTAGTGTTTATTTTTTTTCCACCTATGTTTTACTTTATTTGACCAATTCATCTGTTTTTTATAACAGTAATATATCATGAAATTTTATAACTATAAATTTATCTAAATATTATGCCTTTAGTAACATATTGAAGCAGCTTCTCTCATGTCCACATTGTAGAGGAAGATACTTTATGGAAAGTAGAATTAATATGTTAATATTATTCAGCAGTCTGAAGTAGGGTCAAGTATATCGTGAAAAAAATTTGGAAGAAAATTTACATGGTACTTTAAAATGTGGTAATAGCTCATATACATCTTGAGAGCTAAATAGTCGCAATTTGTAAAACAGCCTCAGATAAGTACTGTTTTCTTTTTAGCTTTCCAGTTTATCACACTTATTATGGGCCATAGCCAACATGAATAGAGAAAATAAGAGAAGAATAAATGGGAAAAGTTGCCTGAGGGTATTAGGATTTATAGAGCAGGAATTGAAATGATATATTGGAAAAAGTTTATTTGGGGAGAAACTGTATACTTAGACTAAAGTTAATTTTCTTTATTTCTCCCAATGTATCTTCAAAATAGTCTTCCATAATATTTCAGTCTGACAAATAGATCCTACCAAATTAATCTACGAAGTGATATTATGGGGATAGAATAGTAGGACTATGCAGGGAAAAACACCTTTTGACACCTTAAGATCACATTACCTGTCAGGAAACCATGTCTAGAAACCTCAAATAAGGAAAATAGAGAAGTTTGATAAATATATGTCGCAGTGTTCCATTTTCTTACTCATGAGACTAACAATCATTAGAGCCTCATTCCGAGACTGTTTGTATACAATTCTCATAAGCTTGAACATAAAAATGTACATAGCTGTAACAAATTATAATGGATTTGTGAGATAGTTAAGAGATAAAAGAACAATAAGTGATAGCAAAGATCCTGAAGGTAAGGAAATTATAAAGCGTAAGAGTAGTCAATTAACTTTAACTATAGCTTTTCTAGAGTCAGAGGCAAGAATTGTATTCAGACTCTCTAACATGTCATTAAATTATCTCAACCATTACCATGACTGAAATTTATAAAGAAACTGAATCATCACATAAGTATTAAATTATGTATATTAAATGTGTTGAGTTTATTTGGAAAATCAAATCTTATCAGTGCCAAAATAGGATAATATTCCTCCATACTATTAAGCAATACCTATTTATCTCTATCTCTATCTAATGTATTATCTATCCATCATCTTTCTAATTTCTATATACAGTGACATATTGATATCTAGATGCTTGTTTTACTTCTCAAATTAACACCACTTGTAAGAGTCATTCATCTAACCATTACTTCATGTCCCAGCTAATTATAAATGCTGTTGAGCAAGACTTGATCTAGCACTGATCCATACATGCCTTACAAAAATTTCCTTAAAATGCAGTGTACTGCCATTCATCATGAAATTTGCTTAGGAAGTGTCCTTTACATTTCATTTCATGCTACAGTGCTCATTTTCAAGCTGATCCTTGGACTAGATTTTCAGCTGGCTTGAACACAAGTCTAAGGTCAGAGAACCAATCCTCTTAACTCAGCTAACCTTTCAGGGAGCAAATCTGCTCCCTAGTCACAAGTTATACCTCTCTCTCCAGTTGACAAAAGTATGTTTATTTGTGGACACACAGAAACCTCTGGGGAAGTATTTCTAAAATTAGTTTAAAGAAATTATAATCCCCTAAAAGGAAAAATTGATAGGATTCGTTTGTTTCTTAAAACTAAAGACCTATATATAACAATTCATATATCCTCAGAAATATAGTACATCTATTAAGACCACCAACTTTGGGATGTCTGGGTGGCTCAGTTTCTTAAGTGTCTGACTCTTGATTTCAGCTCAGATCATGATCTCAGAGTTATGGGATCAATCTTTGCATCAGCTTTGCGCTGGGTGTGGAGCTTGCTTGGAATTCTCTCTCTCTCCCTCCCCCTCTGCCCTCTCCCCCCTGCCCCCACTCACACTGCACTCACTTTACCTCTCTCTCAAAAATCAAAAACAAAAACAACAAAAACGAATAACAAATAATGAAACAAAACAACCCCCCTAAAAGCAAAAACAAAAACAAAAATAACTTTTGAGTTAGTTTCTTAGTTTGGATCCTGGATCTACCACATATTAAATATCTGACTTTAGGAAATTTATTTAACCTTATCATTACAAATGAATTTTCTCATAAGTCAAGTAGAGATAATGCAGCATGTACTGCACAGAATTCTTGTAAAGATCAAATGAGTTAGTGTACATAAAGCCCTTATAACAGTGACTAAGCCCATGGCATTTTTGTTGTTATTATTATTATACTAACACTAGGAGTAGAATGTTGCCTTAATCATGTTGCTCAAATATCAGAAGTGCAGATTTTCTAAGATTGATATGATGACTCTCTGTTCTAATGGCCTGGATTTATAGTCTCAACAATTTCAAAAATGTCTTATTCCAAAATAGACACAATAGGATTATAACAACGTCTTAAAAACTATATTTAAATATAATGTGCTAATTAATTAAAGTGTAATCAACACATGGTGTTATATTATTTTCTGGTGTACAATAGAATGAGTCAACAATCCTCTCCATGTCTCAGTGCTCATCACCGTTAAATGAACCCCCTTGATCTCTTTCACCCATCCCCTTCCCACTTCCCCTCTGGCACCTACCAGTGTGTTTTCTGTATTTAAAAGTCTGCTTTTTTTAACTTCTCTCTCTCTCCTTTTTTTTGTCATTGCTTGTTCATTTGTTTTGTTTCTTAAATTCCACATACAACTGAAGTAATATGGTATCTGTCTTTCTCTGTCTGACTTATTTCACTTAGAACTATAACCTTTAGCTTCATCCATGTTGTCACAAATGGCAAGATCTCTTTCTTTTTTGTGGCCAAGTAATATTCCAATATATATGTATCTCTCACTTCTTCTTTGAGATATATATATATATATATATCTATATAGATATAGATATATATATATAGTTGCTTCTTCTTTATCCATTTACCTATTAATGCGCAGTTGGGCTTCTTCCACTGTTGAGCTATTGTAAATAATCATGTAATATGTATAAGGATGCATATATCTTTTTAAATTAGTGTTTTCATATTATTTGGGCAAATACCCAGCAGTGGGATTACTGGATCATATGGTATTTCTATTTTTAATTTTTTTTAAGGAACCTCCAAATTGTTTTCCACAGGCATGCACCACTGCATTCCCACCAACTACTATCTCCACTACTTGTTCACAACCTCAACAACACTTGTTATTTTTTGTCTTTTGATTCTAACCATTCTGAGAGGTATAAGGTGATTTCTCCTTATGGTTTTAATTTGTATCTCCCTGATGATTAGTGATGTTGAGCAACTTTTCATATGTCTGCTGGTTGCTAAATATAATGTTTCAAGGCAAACATAATTAAGTTACAAATACAATTAGTTTTACTGTCATATTTAACTATTTTATTTTCATTATGCAATCTTTTTTCCTGTTTATAAAATCCCACTTACTACATTCTTTTCTCTAACTTACTGGAAATCAAAAACTAACAAACATGGAGTGCTGTGAAGTGTGTAAACCTGGTGATTCACAGACCTGTACCCCTGGGGATAAAAATATATGTTTATAAAAAGTTAAAAAAAAATAAAAGGCAGGTAAAACAAAACAAAACAAAACAAAAAACTAACAAACAAACGAAAACAACAAAAAACCCTTCTAGCCATATATTCTCTACTGATTATGTATGGAATGATGTGGGAAAGATGAGACCCTAAAAGAGGCAAAATAAACATGTTCATCAAAGAATAAGTTTAAGAAGAATAAGAAGAGGAAGGCGGATAAGAAGGAGGAAAATTTAGAGTATTAGAATGCTATAATTGTGCCCAATGCTATTCTACCTGCCTTAGATGTCTTTACACACTTACTCCCTCCAACAACGAAAATCATTAGCAATATTCTTAACTCCATTTCATACATGAGGAAATGGAAGCATAGAGGTTTCAAATAAATTGCTCAAGATTGCACAACAGTCAAATAAAATGCTTAAGATCAAGCCTGGGTTCACACTCAGTTCAAGAATTTGTGCTCTTAGCCTCTACATACACTTTCTCTCCATGCAGAATCCACTGAATAGCTTTGCTAACCTCTGTATTTTCCCCCTGAGGAAGCACACAAAAGGTTTTACCTGGTAAAAGGTTTTTACCTGGTAAATATAGTAAAAGAACAGTTAAATGCTGGCTGGTTTAACAGATAAATCTAAAGAACCCCCCCAAAACCAAAAAACAACACTCACACTAACATAACTTAGTAATTGTACTTATCATTCAAGTTCCATTCCAATGAGGTGTTCCTGGTCAGGTGGTGCTCATCTGAGCAGTAATTCAGGTGACAAGGTTTCTTCCATACAGTGACCAGGTCATTTTCCATTTACAGCTGTCATAATGCCAAGTACTCAAAAACAGAAAAGAAAGTGTAGACTCATGTCTTCACTAGCCTGACCTGAAAGTAGCACGCATCATCACCCGAAGCTCATCACAATCTGCACTCCTAATTTCAAAGGAAGCTAGAGAAATAAAGTAGGTGAGTGCCCCAGAAGGAAGAAGTGAATGTTTTAGTGAATATCTAGTTTTCTCTATAAGAGGGAATATTAATATCCTATAATTGTATTCTTTCTAAGTAGAGAATAATTTTGAGGTTTATCTTAGTTGTTCTATTACCTATATGTCTATCTGCCTGCCTACCTATCATTCTATTCTATATTCAACTATTTTTAATGTGTGTATTGATTTATTTCATGGTTATACTTAGGCTGTTCTCTAATTCACAACCTAACAGATGGGTCCAGGCTTGTTAATAGCAAGGAATTTGTTCTAACAAAATAGGATCAAGTAATAGTATTGTTCACAAGTTTGTAGTCAATTTTTGATCAAACCTTTTAGTAGATATTATACAGGATTAATTCATTAACAAAAACTGTGGGATATTGTTGATTTTGAAGTTTGTATAAAATTTAAGCAAGATAAAGTAGTAAATTTAGTTTCCCAAATAAGAACCTTCTATATATTTTAAATATTCAAATTGTCATCACTGCCATATTCTTTTCTGTAAAGTTGAACCAAACATCCATATTCATATTGCCTCTCTTTTTTCTCTATTCCTCTGTAACAAATTACTCTCAAAGTTAGCAGTTTGAAGCAACACACATTTATTTTGTCACAGTTGCTGTGGTTAGGATCCTGGTAATGCCTAAGTACTGAAATCAAGAGGTCATCCAGGGATAAAGTCATCTGAAGGCTCAAGTGGGGAATGATACTCTTCCAAGTTCACCCACATGGCTGTTGGCAGGTATCATGTCATCCCTGGCTTTTGACTGAATATGTCAATCTCTTGCTGTGTGGACAGTTTCTTCCCCTCAGTGCAAGAGCTTCAAGAGAATAAAAGAATAAATAAGGGCTCCCATGATGAAAGTGTCAACATTTTTATGATCTTATCTGAGATTTGACATCCTGCCACTTGTACTATATTCTAGTCATTAAAAGTAAGTCATGAGAGCTGCACACAGTAAGACAAGATTTCAGAAGGGCATGAGTATCAGGAGGTAGAGATCACTTGGTACTATTTTGGAGACCTGCCAGACCATTAAAACATTCATTAAATTACTTAATACCATAAAACATGCTTGCTAGAAGAAAATTCAGGGGAAAATACTCTTAGAAATTAATCAAATAGCCTGATAGGCTTCCATTATAACTCTTTGAGTTAATCATATACCCTTTGCAGAATTCTAAATTTAATATGTCCTTCCAGCATATAGCAGAATATTTTCTTTGAAATAAATTGCTAAAACTTTGTGATTTCCTGTGGCATCAATTTATTTTTATTCCCATTGACATTTTGTATCTTACTTTTTTCTCTTTTATCCCCAGTGTTTCTCTTAATTATTTGAAAATCCCAACGTGGCTTAGCTTTGATCTTTCTTTCTGGACTGAAATTTCTCTTATCTTGGATTTTTAAGCTAATGCATATTTTAATGTACAAAAGATTATTATATTTTCAGGGACCTCATAGAATATGTGAACTTAATCATTGACCTAATTGTTTAGGAGCATTTGTTTATGTAGATAAAAGAATGAGTTATAAAATGGAAAGGATATCATGGTTTTTAGTGGCCATTCAGGAATACCTATTTCAAAATATTCTTAAAAACCTCAAAATGTATCATAAATCTATGGATACTGTATTATACTACTTAGAATATTTCTAATGTCTTTTTTCCTCAAAAGAGAAAATATTTTTATTTTGAAGTGAATTTAATGAGTTCATCATAACACTTCCCATTTTTAATTTACTTTAAATAATAATAAACTGTAATATTGCATGCAACCTATTTTAATGCTATCATAAGGCACACATATATAACATGTATTATGGGACACTTAAAGATGAAACATCACCCTAATGCAGAATATTTAACTAAGATTAGGAACATGAATCTTCCCCAAGGGGTCTGGCAATTCTTTATATTTGAAAGAGAATTAGGAGAACAGGACACCTGGGTGGCTCAGATGGTTAACGTCTGCCTTAGGCTCAGGTCATATTCCCAGGGTCCTGGGATCGAGTCCCACATCAGGCTTCCTGCTCAGTGGGAAGACTGCTTCTCTCTCTGCCTCTCTCTCTCTGTCTCTCATGAATAAATAAATAAAATCTTTTTTAAAAAGAAGATTAGTAGAACATTAAAATGAATACTAATGGTATATGTTTACAACAATGTTAATTTATTCCATAGTTGAGAAAAAATTGAATACCACATTGTAGTTGATTTCTATAAAGTAATGGTGTCTAATATATTACATATTTGTGGCATGGATCAAAAATATTTTTGATTCGTCTGTCTTTATAAATCCTGTGTTGTAGCTCACCAAAGTAAAATAAATTTTGTTTTAGTATCTATGAGAGAATAATTAACTCAGTGATAGAAGGGATTTTGAACATCATATAATCTAATCAGCTGGAGGCCAGTCTAGTGACAGAAACCATACAATAATTAGGATAGGAAAAATTAAAACAAACAAACAAACAAATAAAACTATAACAGGAATTCTAATAATAGAGGATTGGCTAGTGAGAAATAGTGAGTTGAGGAACCACAGATATAAGGAATAGCCAGTATCCATAAGGCTGAATCAGAGTGCCTAAAAAAGTGTCCCTGGAGGGCTGAGATCCATGTCTTCTCAGAGGGGGCATTTCCATGTCCACTGTATTGTGCAGAAATCAGTGAGGTACTATGCCAATGGAACTGGCTTGGAATATTCCTTCTAACTCTATACAAGAGAACTCACTGAAAAGGCACCCAGGGGAATGCTATTGATGGGGGGGGGGGGTCCCTCAACTGTGGCATTCCATGAGAAGACAGTGGGTGCGCTTGAGGAGACTGTAGGCACTAGGCTCTGGGGAAGCCCTTTACTTTAGGAGATAGATGTTGGAGAAATCATATCCTACAGGAGCTCAGTGGCTGGTGAAGTTGTTCATTGCAGGAGAAGACTTGGGAGGACTTCTGAGCTGCAGAAGTTCAGCACTGGAGGAATTGCCTGGTATAGGAATCTGGTGAGAATAGCATATTAGAATCAGGAAGAGAAAAGCTCTTTGCATCTCCAGATTCCCTTCAATACCCCCTTTGACAATATTTAACATTGTACCAGCTGGCAAAGGAACAGTCTTTAAAGGAACCGGATCCACATTTGCAGAGAAAACAATGAAGTATGGATTTGTAGTTGAGAGACAGTATGTTGATACCCGGGGAAGCCCATCCCTTTGGCTACTCAGCTTTTATATATAACCTTCTGCACACATTTGTATGACAATTAATGTCTATCCAGGTGTTTATATTCACTGAACAGGGTATAGCTATCCTTGTTGAGTGGGAAAATTATCACACTTAACCCCAAATTAGGGGAGGCATGGCCCTATAGTCATTATGTCCTCTGCTGACAATATTAACTTCCTCAAATTTCTACAGTGTTACTGAATACTTATCACCTTACCTTGGTGGTGGCATTAATGTTCAGAATTCACTCAAGGATGTCATATTGCTTCTAGTTCATGTTCTTGTGAGGGAGTAAATATTCCAGGGACTGTCACCTAGATTTTTCTAACATAATAAACCTCAGTCAAAGTTAGAGGCAATATGGGGATTCTATAGTACCCAAGTATGTTTATTTCACTGACATATTCAGGAACTAGGGAGGTAACTATAGAGTGGATCTGTGAATTAATTGGTCTCACTGAGTTAGACTTGAGCTAAGACGATAGCTATCTCTCAACTACCATAAAATTCTACCTGGGCAACACTAAAATTTTGGGTTCCCAGGAATTAACATCTTTTAAAAGTCAGTGTCTTATAATCCTCAGGAAGTCTGGGCTTTTATTTTTTCCCTGTGAATAGTTCCTCTAGTAAATGTCCATTAGCTAATTGGGAGGTTTAGAGAAAGATTTGGGTGTTATTTTTCAAGAATGGTGCAGGATCCTTCTTTAAGAAATCCTATTCTCCTTTTCAATCTCTATTAATGTCTGGAAAGTAGAGGCTAAAACTCTCCACTATATGTTATCAAGTCAGGGTTGTTTTTTGTTTGTTTGTTTGTTTGTTTACCATAAGGCTGAAGTTCTCATTGTTATGTAGTTCAAGTGCTATTCTAGTGCTTTTTTCCATCTATTACATTCCTGTGGATACCATGATCAATTAATCACTCACTGCTAAGATCTCTGAAGGTCAAGGCAGTCTGTTTACCACTACATCCCTGCTTTCCTTTATAATGTATGTTTCTACCCCATTTTTGGCAAGTTAAGTTCTGCTACTTGTCCTCTGCTCTTCTAGAATCTCATCATTCACATTAAATTAGTGAACTCATCTGAATGCTGTGATCTTCTACAACTATATCTCGCCTAAAAAGAAAAACTATCTCAGAGTTTTTTAAGGACACAGATCTCCTCATTAATGAATTTCTCAATGCCTTATTGGAGAGTATGTCTTTTGGATTTTTCAAGGAATGTATCTGGGAGCTGGGTATGCATGTCACATATGACAAATTCAACCTTTGGATTCTTTCCTCCATATCGTGCCAGAAAAGATTTGGTTCCATGACCTCATTAAATATAAGCTAGCTTGGTTCTCAAGGTTTAGTTAACCAATAAAGTAAGTAGTTACAGATACCTGCAGATGAATGAGCCAGCATTTTAGGTTCAGAGTCTCCATTGTGTACCTTCATATTAATAAAATCAGCCTGATCTAACCCTCTTAGTCTCTTTTCTCATATATGTTCTCTAAGTTTCTGCTAATATTTTATCAATTTTTTTTTTTTTTTGCTAATTCTTTTACTGTATAACATTTTTTGGGAGAGTCAGTTTGTTTACTTGTCTCCTGGAGCATAACCAGGGGTTATGGGTAAAGTGGCCACCAGAGTCATGAGAATTACTATTCTCTTTCAAGACAACTACTTCAGTTAAATATAAGAAACTTTTTTTTTTGTTTGCTTTTTAGGCATAAAAAGTCACATCTCCTAAGACATTGAAGAGAAAGGTAAAGAAGACTCAGAGGCATTTGGAAGCTCAATACCATCTTCTAGATCTAACCAGATAGCCTCATTCCAGATTTCAGGATCACATTTTTTCCAGTCAATACTCTTTCACACGAGGAATTAGTGAGATTTTGAATTCAAGTGCTTTCAATAATCCAACAAACTTCATAATTAAATCAGTTTTATTTGTAGCAATATCTACCCTGTAGCTATAAGAAATGAGAGATTAATTTTGGCTATCATGGAAGCATTCTGGTTCTGACTCTCAGATTATGACTTTAATGAAGGTTGAAAGATCTGGACTTGCCATCTTTGTGTACATGCTTGAGTGCACTGAAAGATAGGCATCTCATACTATATTTCTTTTTTTTTATATAATTTTTTAGTTTTTATAAACATATATTTTTATCCCCAGGGGTACAGGTCTGTGAATCACCAGGTTTACACACTTCACAGCACTCACCAAAGCACATACCCTCCCCAATGTCCATACTATATTTCTGATAGTCATTATCACTGCTATTATGGTCTAGTGCAGCAGACACTTGGGATCCCAAGGCACTTTCTTCATTTAGCACTTCATCACAATCAACCAAGGAGATAGCATGGTTAATTATACCATTGCACCTTACGGATTACTAGAAACCCTTTTCTGTTGTCAAGTGGCATAGCTCTATCCTCAAGTCTAAAACCACAATCAAAGATTCCCCCCAAATCTCACCTTTCGGAGATCTTCCATCACTCCAGATCCAACCAGGAAACAAAAACCACATAGTTCTTGGATAGGAAAAGTTTAGTACAAAGCAGAGATGGGAAAGCAATACCCAATGGGCCAAATCTGGCTTAGACCCATTTTTGTATAGCTAAGAATCACTTTCAAAATTTTACAGGCATTGTTAAAGATCAAACTCAAGTGAAGCATTAAAGGTATGTGAAAGGGACCATATTTGGCCTACCAAACAGGAAGAGAGAAGTCTCAAAATTAGAACTTAAAAAGGAAACATTACATGTGATGACACAGATATACAAAGAATCATAAAAGACTACCTTGGGGCACTTGAGTGGCTCATTCAGGTAAGGGTCTGCCTTTAGCTCAGGTCATGACCCAGGAGTCCTGGAGTCCAGTCCCACATCAGGCTCCCTGCTCAGCAGGGAGTCTGCTTCTCCCTCTCCCTGTCACCCCCCCTGCTTGTGCTCTCTCTTTTTTACTCTTGTTCTATCTCAAATAAATAAATAAAATATTTTTTAAAAAAGACTACCACGACCAACTATAAGCTAGTGAACTGGAAAATATAGACAAAATCAAATAAATTCCTAGAACTATATAACATACCAAGAGTGAATCATGAGGAAATAAAAAGCCTGAACAGACCTATAACTAGTGTGAAGAATGAATCAGTAAACAACAACTTCCTAAAAAGAATATCCTAGGACCAGATTTCTTCATTAGTGAGTTCTACCAAACACTTAAATAATTAACACCAATCCTTCTCAAACTCTTTCAAATAATCAAAGAGGAGGGATCATGGCTCAACTCATTTTATGAGGCCAGCATTACCCTGATACCAAAGTGTTGAAAGGACACCACAAGAAAAGAAAGCTACAGGACAATATTCCTGATGATTATAGTTGCCAAACTTCTCAACAAAATACTAGCAAGCTGAATTCAACATCAAATTCACACTAAAAAAATCCCATCCTGACGCTGTGGGATTTATCTCTGAAATGCAAGAATGATTCAGTGTATGAAAACCAGTAAACATAATATAACACATTAGCAGAATAAAGGATAAAAATAAAATGATCATCTCACAAAACAAACTGAGGGTTGCTGGGAGGAGGGGGTTTGGGAGAAGGGGGTGGGATTATGGACATTGGGGAGGGTATGTGCTTTGGTGAGTGCTGTGAAGTGTGTAAACCTGGTGATTCACAGACCTGTACCCCTGGGGATAAAAATATATGTTTATAAAAAATAAAAAGTTAAAAAAAAAATGAAAAAAAAATAAAATGATCATCTCAATATATGCAGATAAAATGTTTGGCAAAATTCAACTTTTATAACAAAAACTCTCAGCAAACTAGAAATAAAAAATAAAGTTCTTAATCATAGTAAAGGCTGTATGTGATAAGCCTGTAGCTACCATTATACTCAGTGATGAAAAACTGAATTTTCATCTAAACGAGGCAAAGATGCTCATTCTTATCACTTCTATTCAACATAGTACTGAATGTCCTAGACATAGTAATTAGGCAAGAAAAAGAAATGAAAGACATCCAAATTTGAAAGAAAGTAGTAAAATTGTTCTTGTTTGCAAATGGTATGATCTTATATATCAAAAACCCTAAAGATTCCCTTAAAAAAGCTGCTAGAAGGATTCAATGATTTCAATAAATTGCAAGATATAATTCAATATACAAAACTCAGTTGTGTAAAACAAAGATTGTTAAAGTGTCCTTACTACATAAAGCATCCTGAAGACTTAATAGAATCCCTATAAAAATAGCAACATCGTCTTTCACATAACTAGAACAAACCATCCTAAAATCCAGATGGAACCACACAACATCTGGAATAGCCAAAGCAATTTTAAAAATGGAAACTGGAAGTATTACAATTCCAGATTTCAAGTTATATTACAAAGAAGTATTAATTAAACATTATGGTACTCGAATATATAGAATAGGACAGAAAACCCAGAAATAAATCCACAATTATATGGTGAATTAATTGTGAATTATATGGTGAATATTAATCTTTGACAAAGAAGGAATGAATATATGTTGCGAAAAATTCTCTTCAACAAATGGTGCTGGGAAACTGGATAACCACATGGTTATCCAGTGGAAATTGAACCACTTTCTTTTTACCATACACAAAAATAACCTCAAAATGGATCTAAACATGAGAACTAAAACCATAAAAATCCTTGAAGAGAGGACAGGCAGTAATTTCTCTGATATCAGCCATTGCAACATTTTTCTAGATGTGTTTCCTGAGGTAAGGGAAATAAAATATAAAAATAAACTATTGGGACTACATCAAAATAAGAAGTCTCTATAAATCAAAGAAAACAACCAGAAAAACTGAAAGGCAACCTATAGAATGGGAAAGGATATTTGCAAATGACATGTCTGAGAAAGGGTTAGTATCTAAAATATATAAAGAATTGATAAATCTCAATACCCAAAACCAAATAATCCATTTATAAGATGGGCAGAAGATATGAGCAGGCCATCTTCTCTTTTCCAGAGAAGATACAGATGACCAACAGATACATGAAAAGATGCTCAATGTCTTTCTTCATCAGGGAAATATCAAAACTACAGTGAGATATCACCCCATACCTGTCAGAATAAGTAAAATCAACAACATAAGAAACAACAGGTGTTGGTGAGGATGTGGAGAAAAAGGAACCCTCTTGTACTGCTGATGGGGTTGCAAACTGGTGCAGCCACTGTAGAAAACAGTGTAGGGATTTCTCAAAAAATTAAAACTAGAGTTACCCTATGATACATTTATCACACTACTGGGTATTTACCCCAAAGTACAAAAACACTAATTCAAAGGAATACATGTATCCCTATGTTTATCGCAGCATTATTTCAGTAGTTAACTGTGGAAGCACCTCAAGTGTCCATTGGTTATGAATGGATAAAGAAGATGTGGTGTATATATACAGTGGAATATTATTCAGCTATAAAAAAGAATGAAATTTTGTCATTTGCAGCAACATGGATAAGCCAGAGAGCATAATACTAGGCAAAATAGGTCAAAGAAAGACAAATATCATATGATTTAATTCATGTAGAATTTAAGAAACAACACATGAGCAAAAGAAAAAAGAAAGACAAACCAAGAAACAAACTTAACCATAGAGAACAAAGAGAGAGTTACTAGAGAGGAGGTGGGTGGGGCGATGGGTGAAATATGGCATGAGTTTTACTGAGTACACTGTCATGATTAAAAATAAATAAATAAAATGATAAAAAAAAAAAACCAGCATGTCCCCTAAACTCAGTTAATAACAATGAAGTATGTGCAAAGGAAATTAGGAAAACAGCCCTATTTACAACAAAGTTAAAAATAATAAAATACTTAGTATTAAACTTTACTAAGTAGGTGAATGGCTTTTGAATTGAAAACTATAAAACACCGATAAAAGAAATTAAATAAGACTTAAGCAAATACAAAGACATCCATGTTCATAGACTGGAGAACTTAATACTATTAAAATGTTTATACTATACAAAATACAAAATAGTCTACAGATCCAGTGCAATCCTAACCAACATTTGAACGGTATTTTTTTTAACAGTTATTAAAAAAACCCTAATTTCATATGGAACCACAAAATGAATTGTCAAATCAATCTTTAGAAAGAATAAGCTGGAAGCATCACATATCCTGATTTTACAGAGCTCCAGTAATCAAAACCTTATAGTATGACCATAAAGACAGACAGACTAATAGGATTTGGAGCCCAGAAGTAAATCCACAAATACATGATGTGATAGTTAATTTTGTATGTCAACTGGAGTGGGCTGAAAGATGCCCACATAGCTGATAAAACATTATTTTGGGGTGTTTCTGTTTCTGGAAAATACATCATTTATTTTTCAGTAAACTCAGTAAAGGGATCCACTCTCAATAATGTGGGTGGGCATCAACTAGTCATTTCAGGGACCAACAGAACAAAAAAAGAAAGGGAGGGAAAAATCTCTCTTTTCTTAAGCTGTGACATCTATCTTTTCCTCTCTGTGCACATCAGAACTTCTCATTCTTGGCCTTTGGGCTTGGGCTGAATTATACCACCAGCTTTCCTGGTTCTACAGTTTGCATACATCAAATCATGGGATTTCTTAACCCCATAACCATGTGATCCAGTTCCAGTAATAAGTCTCCCTATAAATATATAGGAAGTCCCAAGAATATACATTGGCAAAAGGCTAGTCTATTCAATATATGGTGTTGGGAAAACTGCATATTTGCATGCAAAAGAATGAGGTGGACCCTTATTTTACTCCATACTCAGAAATAAACCCCAAACCAGTTAAAGACTGAAACATAATACCTGAAATAATAAAACTCCTAGAAGAAAACACAGGGGGAAGCTATATGATACTGGTTTTGGCAATAGTTTCATGGATGACACAAAAAGCCTTCAGCAACAAAAGCAAATACAGACGAGTAGAATACCACCACACTAAATCTTCTGCATGGCAAAGAAGAAAATCAACAGACTGAAAAGACAAACTACAGAATGGGAGAAAATATTTGCAATCTGTATATATGATAATGATTAATGTCTAAAATATGTGAGGAGCTCTTATGGTATTTTCATTGAGCAGATGTTCTTTAATATAATGAAATACAATTTATCTTTTTCTTTTTCTTTTATGGTTAGTGCTGTTGGTGTCCTAGGAAAATTTTACATATTACAAGGTCAAAATCATATTATCTTTAATTCATTTACAGATGGCTTATTGCTTTAGCTTTAACTTTTTATAAATCTATCATCTATCCATATTAATTTTACTTATGATATGTGGTAAGGAACAAGGTTTCTTATTTTTTTCCTAATGGGGCTTTTTCATATCATCTATTGAAATGACTTTCCTTATGCATTGAATTGCTGTAACACCTGTTTCGAAACTCAATTAACTGTGCATGTGCAGAACTGTTTCTGTATTATTCATTCACTCATTCATTCATCTCGATTAGAACACTATACTCTCGAGCCCAGAAATAGACCCTCAACTCTACAGTCAACTAATCTTCGACAAAGCAGGAAAGAATGTCCAATGGAAAAAAGACAGCCTCTTCAATAAATGGTGCTGGGAAAATTGGACAGCCACATGCAGAAAAATGAAATTGGACCATTTCCTTACACCACACACAAAAATAGACTCAAAATGGATGAAGGACCTCAACGTGCGAAAGGAATCCATCAAAATCCTTGAGGAGAACACGAGCAGCAACCTCTTCAATCTCAGCCGCAGCAACATCTTCCTAGGAACAACGCCAAAGGCAAGGGAAGCAAGGGCAAAAATGAACTATTGGGATTTCATCAAGATCAAAAGCTTTTGCACAGCAAAGGAAACAGTTAACAAAATCAAAAGACAACTGACAGAATGGGAGAAGATATTTGCAAACGATATATCAGATAAAGGACTAGTGTCCAGAATCTATAAAGAACTTAGCAAACTCAACACCCAAAGAACAAATAATCCAATCAAGAAATGGGCAGAGGACATGAACAGACATTTCTGCAAAGAAGACATCCAGATGGCCAACAGACACATGAAAAAGTGCTCCATATCACTCGGCATCAGGGAAATACAAATCAAAACCACAATGAGATATCACCTCAGACCAGTCAGAATGGCTAAAATCAACAAGTCAGGAAATGACAGATGCTGGCGAGGATGCGGAGAAAGGGGAACCCTCCTACACTGTTGGTGGGAATGCAAGCTGGTGCAGCCACTCTGGAAAACAGCATGGAGGTTCCTCAAAATGTTGAAAATAGAACTGCCCTATGACCCAGCAATTGCACTATTGGGTATTTATCCTAAAGATACAAACGTAGTGATCCAAAGGGGCACGTGCACCCGAATGTTTATAGCAGCAATGTCCACAATAGCCAAACTATGGAAAGATCCTAGTGTCCATCAACAGATGAATGGATCAAGAAGATGTGGTATATATACACAATGGAATACTATGCAGCCATCAAAAGAAATGAAATCTTGCCATTTGCGACAACATGGATGGAACTAGAGCATATCATGCTTAGTGAAATAAGTCAAGCAGAGAAAGACAACTATCATATGATCTCCCTGATATGAGGAAGTGGTGATGCAACATGGGGGCTTAAGTGGGTAGGAGAAGAATCAATGAAACAAGATGGGATTGGGAGGGAGAAAAACCATAAGTGACTCTTAATCTCACAAAACAAACTGAGGGTTGCTTGGGGGAGGGGGTTTGGGAGAAGGGGGTGGGATTATGGACATTGGGGAGGTTATGTGCTTTGGTGAGTGCTGTGAAGTGTGTAAACCTGGTGATTCACAGACCTGTACCCCTGGGGATAAAAATATATGTTTATAAAAAATAAAAAATTAAAAAAAAGAACACTATACTCTCTAGATTATTGCATTATCTGTCTTACCTCATTTTTAATATTTACTGAATTTACATAGTAGAAGTATGGCACAATGTGTTTATTATTTATCATATTAACAAAACTGTTAGAAAAAACTGTTAGTTGCACTCAAAATTTTTAAAAGATTAATTTTTAATTGAAAGATATTGACATATAAAGTGATAAACATGTTGATTTGATACACTTGTATGTTATAATATGATTGCCATTGTAATGATAGTTAGCACCTCTATCAAGTCATATAATTATGATTTCTTTTTTGTGGTGGGAATAATTAGGATTAACTTTCAAAATTATATTGAAAAAAAAGTAGTGTTAATATGGATATCTGACTTGGCTCATAATTTTAAGAAAAATGGCTTTGACATTTCCACTTAAGGTGGTGCTTATTTTTTCTTTTTGGTAAATATTTTGTTTGATACCACTGAGAGCTTATTTTATAGCTCTCTCCAAATGTGTCTTCCCATCCAAACTCCATCTCCCAGTATAGAGGTTAAAATAATTAGCAATTCATTTTTCCTAGGCTCTTTTGCATCTGTGGGTGGCTCTGTGTGCATATTCTGAGGGTTTCAGTCAACATTTTTCATACTCAAGGTCATAAGTGTAATGTGAAATCAAATTAATGGATGACAACCAGAATTTTTTAAAAGCAAAGAATAGAAAGGAAATAGAATATAGTGCATGTAATATGTATAACTATGATTTTTAAAACATTTGCTTCAGTTTATATGAATGGATATATGTATACACTAATACATCAGGTTTCATGGAAAAATATTTCTTTGCATGGTTTATGTTAAAAAATTGTGATGTCACTTATTTACATCATAGTTATTTGAATTTATGTCACCTGTAGCTAAATGCATCTGAACTGGTTCCAAAATTGAGACATGGCAACTGTGTGCTTTAGGTAACATCCTTCAGGATTTGGAACTAGTTGTACACAGGTGAGTAGGTGTCCCATCACCTATTCCAGCTGGAAAAACTGTGGTCCTTGGTATGAAGTGGAGAAATATTTTCTCAAATTCTTTTTCATTGTTTCTTGGGATGCATAAACCAGATGGAACACTCAAACCATGTAATTGAGGAGCACTGTATGAGTGGACCAAATCACAAATATGTTAAGGAAAACTAACAGTAAAATGTAAAGCATCCCAAGGATAGCAATAATAAGGAAGCATTACCAATGTCACACCTGAAGAAGTAGGGAAAACGTGAGACTGGAGAAGAGGGCTGTTCTCCAGGAATTGTGTCCTCTAGTAGAGAAGGACTACCCTAACCTGAATCTATTTTTGGTATCTTTATTTGGTTGGATCTAAAGTGAAACTAGCGGTAAAGGAGCTTAAGATTTTTTTTTTAAAGATTTTATTTATTTATTTGACAGAGATCACAAGTAGGCAGAGAGGCAGGCAGAGAAGGGAAGCAGACTCCCTGCTGAGCAGAGAGCCTGATGCAGGGCTCGATCCCAGGACCCTGAGATCATGACCCGAGCGGAAGGCAGAGGCTTAAACCACTGAGCCACCCAGGCGCCCCAAGATCTTAAGTTTTATCGTAAAGATTATCCTCTGCCTAAAAGCAGAACACACTTTTGGAAATGAAGAGGATCTTTCTAGACTGATCCAAAGTTCAGTAGATGAAAAAATATGCAAAAATTATAAATTTATGTGTACCTTTTATCTGCCTCAAAAATATTGAAAGAATTCACAGAACTGCGGGGCAAAGTTGACCCCTGCGCCATTTGAATAGGAGGTTTTAATATACCTCTCTTGGTAATTGATAAGTAAAGCAGGAAAAAAAATCACTAAGTATACAAAAGATTTAAATAATGTGATCAACTAATTTGATCTAGTGGATAAGTGTACATTGCACCTGACAACAGAAGAATACATTTTAAGCTTGAAAGAACATTTAAGAAAAATGACCCCATACTGTGGTATGAAGAAAAAAGCTCATCATATTTCAAAGCTTTGTTAGGCAGAAAACAATTATCTCTGCACACAATAGATTATCGATCAGTTATCAAAAAGGAAGAAGCAGCAGCAGAAGAAGGAGGAGAAGGAGAAAAGGAGAAGGAGAAGAAGAAGAAAATTAGAGGATTCAAGTTCCGTAGGAGAGGGAGAAAATGCAGTATTAAATCAGGTTGTGGTGTAAGATTCCTCAAAAAAGTAACCATTGAGGAAATACTTGAATATAATGAAGAAGACATCAAGTAGGTATCTTCTAGAATTCTATTCTAAGCAAATTGAAAAGCTACAGTAATGGCATTAAATATGGCTTTTGTAATTTAAACATGAAGGCCAGTCTGGGATAAAATGAACAAGAAGTAGTTAGAAAGTGAACACGAGGTCTCTATCACTGTAAGGGTCTTCCAGCCATTTTAAAAGACTTTGGTTTTTACTCGAGGTGAAATGGGGAGTCACTGAAAGATTCGCAAGTAACAAAATTTTACTTATGCTTTGATAGGATCACTCATTTTTGCTATAAAGAAACCACAGGGGGTGGGGGGAGTATCATTTGAGTGGTTTATTAGAAAGTTATTGCATGATCTTGATAAGCGATCTTGCAGCTCTGACAAGATAGTCACTTGGAAATAATGAAAAATGGTTGTATCTGGGTATATATTGAAGACAGTAAACATGATTACTTATGGTATGAGAAAAAGAATGACTCAAAGATGGTTGACTTGAGAAAATAGATATGAAGAGTTCTTATCAAAGAAGACATGAAATTCTGCAATTAGAGTCAGTCATGTGGGGAGGGTCAAAAGTTCAGTTTTGGGGACGCCTGGGTGGCTCAGTTGGTTGAGCAGCTGCCTTCGGCTCAGGTCATGATCCCAGCGTCCTGGGATCGAGTCCCACATCGGGCTCCTTGCTCGGCGGGGAGCCTGCTTCTCCCTCTGCTTCTGCCTGCCATTCTGCCTGCCTGTGCTCACTCTCTCCCCCTCTCTCTCTCTGATAAATAAATAAAATCTTAAAAAAAAAAAAAAAAAAAAAAAAGTTCAGTTTTGGATATATTTTGTTTGGAATGAATATTGAAGATCCAAGTTGAGATACTGAACAATCAGTGGGCAGTGTCAGTTGTCTGAAGTTAGGGAAAGAAGCCTGTGCTGGCGCATAAATTGGCATATGGACAGAAAAAAAATAGTATTTAAACTTCTTAGACTAGATAACATTACCAAAGGAATAATTATTCATAGAGGAAATAAAATATATTAGAGTCCAATATAATGAAAAGCAACCAATAAAAAAGAATGGGGATAAAGGCAACTGAAGGAAAATGAGTTAAGAGGGAGAGAGTAATCAGTTATGTGTGTTAAATGATAATAACTGGTTGGATACTATGAGCACCAAAAGTTGATGTTATATTCAGCTAATTAGCAGTCTTAAAGAACACAGTTTCACTAGGAAATTCAGTATGAAAGTTTAGATTGAAATGGTTTTAGGTGAGAATGAGAAAAAGTGAACTAGACAAACTAGAGACAAGACTTTGAGGAGTCCAAGGAAGAAAAGAATCGATCAGTATTTGGAAGACGAGCAGGATCAGGGGGATATGCATAGATAGTAATAAGTAGAACATGAAAATCTCATGATGTAGACGTTATGTATTCATTACTGCTCTTTGGATCTTGGGCACATAACAGAGGAAAATGAAGAAAAGAACAAAAATACTCACTTGAAGAAAGGAATTACTCGGGAAATACACTTACGGGGTAGATGGAAAGTCTGTGGGGATCCAAAGTCATAGATATATCTTACCCATTCTCTTAACCACTGTTCTTGGTTGTTTTTATTTGTTTGTTTGTTTGTTTGTAATCTTCCTCATCTTTTTTGAACCCTTAGTATTATATTTCTATTCTCAATATCATATTTGAGTCATTATTTTGTAATCTGTTGTATTATATTGCCAAAGGAAGAAAGGGTTTTGTAATCTGTTGCATTTGCTTCTGTGAGTCATTAAACTTGGCCTTCAACTAACTTTTAACTTTAAACTTTTAACTTTAGCTTTTTTCACACCAACAGCACTGCACTAGGAACTGCTTAGTCCTGCCATAAGGTCCCCTCTACAGAATCCACCATGCCTAGTTAAAAATTCCTGGGCTTCTACCATGGGAGAGAAACCGGTCAACACTGAAATAGGCACAATTAGCTCTTTTAAGGTTTTTCCACTCTTCTTCTTCTGGTCTTTACTAATTATTTTGGTCATCATTGAAAAACTACTGCTTGAAATATCCTTTAAAACATTTAAGGAAATTTGGGGTGCCTTGGTGCCTCAGTGGGTTAAAGTCTCTGCCTTTGGCTTGGGTCATGATCCCAGGGTCCTGGGATGGAACCCCACGTTGGGCTCTCTGTTCAGTGGGGAGCCTGCTTCCTCCTCTCTCTCTCTCTCTGCCTACTTGTGATCTCTGTCTGTCAAATAAATTTTTTAAAAAATTTAAAAAATGCTGGCTTCATAGAAAGAGTCTGGAAGTTTTCCTTCTGCTTCAATTTTTTGAAACAGTTCAGGAGAATAGGTGTTATTTCTTCTTTGAAAGTTTGGTAGACTTCCCCAGGGATATAATCAGGTCCTGGGCTCTTGTTTTTTGGGAGGTTTTTGATCAACGCTTCAATCTCGTTACTAGATATCGGTCTATTCAAGTTGTCAATTTCTTCCTGGTTCAATTTTGGGAGTTTATAGTTTTCCAGGAATGCATCCATTTCATCTAGGTTGCTTAGCTTATTGACATATAACTGTTGATAATAACTTCTTTTTTTTTTTAAAGATTTTTTATTTATTTGTCAGAGAGAGAGAGAGAGGGAGAGAGAGCGAACACAGGCAGAGGCAGAGGGAGAAGCAGACTCCCTGCCAAGCAAGGAGCCCGATGTGGGACTCGATCCCAGGAAGCTGGGATCATGACCTGAGCCAAAGGCAGCTGCTTAACCAACTGAGCCACCCAGGCGTCCCAGTAATAACTTCTGATGATTGTTTCTACTTCCTTGGTGTTCGTTGTGATCTCTCCCTTTTCATTCATAATTTTATGAATTTGGGCTTTCTCTCTTTTCTTTTGGATTAGTGTGGCCAGTGGCTTATTGATCTTACTGATTCTTTCAAAAAACCAACTTCTAGTTTCATTGATACGTTCTACTGTATCTTTGGTTTCTACCTCATTGATCTCAGCTCTAATCTTGATGATTTCCCTTCTTATGTGTGGAGTTGGTTTGATTTGTTATTGATTCTCCAGTTCTTTAAGGTGTAGAGAAGCTGCTGTGTTCTGGATTTTTCAATTTTTTTGAGGGAGGCTTGGATGTCTATGTATTTCCTTCTTAGGACTGCCTCTGTTGTATCCCATAGGTTTTGGACCGAAGTGTCTTCATTCTCATTGGTTTCCATTAATTGTTTCAGTTCTTCTATGATCTCCTGGTTGATTCTTAAGCAAGGTGGCCTTTAGCTTCCAGGTGTTTGAGTTGCTTCTGAAATTTTCCTTGTGATTAAGCTCCAGTTTCAAAGCATTGTGATCTGAGAATATGCAGGGAATAATCTCAGTCTTCAGGTATTGGTTGAGTCCTGATTTGTGATCCAGTATGTGGTCTATTCTTGAGAAGGTTCCGTGTGCACTTGAGAAGAATGAGTATTCTGTTGTTTTAGGGTGGAATGTTTGGTATGTATCTATGAGGTCCATCTGGTCCAATGTGTCATTCAATGCTCTTGTTTCTTTATTGATTTTCTGCTTCAATAATCTGTCTATTTCTGAGAGAGGCGTGTTAAGATCTCCAAAGATTAGTGTATTCATATCAATATGGCTCTTTATCTTGATTAACAGTTTTCTTATGTAATTGGCTGCTCCCATATTGGGGGCATAGATATTTACAATTGTTAGATCATCTTGGTGGATAGTCCCTTTAAGGATTATGTAGTGTCCTTCTGTATCTCTGACTACAGTCTTTAGTTTAAAATCTAATTTATCTGATATGAGAATCGCTACCCCAGCCTTCTTTTGAGGACCATTGGCATGAAAGATGCTTCTCCATCCCTTCACTTTCAGTCTGGGTGTATCTTTAGGTTCAAAATGGGTCTCTTGTAGACAACATATGGATGGGTCCTGTTGTTTTATCCAGTCTGCAACCCCATGCCGTTTTATGGGCGCATTTAGGCCATTCACATTGAGAGTGATTATTGATAGATACGTTTTTATTGACATCGAGTTACCTTTGAAATCTTTCTTTCTGTAGATTGTCTCTATATTTCTGTTCAATGCTATTCTTAGGATTTTCCTCTTTTATAGAACCCCCCTTAATATTTCCTGCAGTGTCGGCTTGGGGGTTGCATAGTCTTTTAAGCCTTGCCGGTCTTGGAAACTCTTTATCTCTCCATCCAGACTCTTTCTATGAATCCAGCATTACCCTGATCCCCAAACCAGGCAAAGACCCTACCAAAAAGGAGAATTTCAGACCAATATCACTGATGAATATGGATGCTAAGATTCTCAACAAGATCCTAGCAAACAGGATCCAACAGCACATTTAAAAGATTATCCACCATGACCAGGTGGATTCATCCCTGTGCTACAAGGATGGTTTAACATTCACAAATCAATCAATGTGATAGAACAAATTAATAAGAAAGAGAGAAGAAACACATGGTCCTCTCAATCGATGCAGAAAAAGCATTTGACAAAATCCAGCATCCGTTCCTGATTAAAACGCTTCAAAGTATAGGGATAGAGGAAACATTCCTGAACTTCATCAAATCTCTCTATGAAAGACCCACAGCAAATATCATCCTCCATGAGAAAAAGCTTGCAGCCTTCCCTTTGAGATCAGGAACACAACAAGGATGCCCACTCTCACCACTCTTGTTCAACATAGTATTAGAAGTTCTAGCAACAGCAATCAGACAACAAAGAGATATAAAAGGTATCCAAATTGACAATGAAGAAGTCAAACTCTCTCTTCGCAGATGACATGATTCTTTATATGGAAAACCCAAAAGACTCCACCCCCAAACTACTAGAACTCATACAGCAATTCAGCAACGTGGCAGGATACAAAGTCAATGTACAGAAATCGGTGGCTTTCTTATACACTAACAATGAAAATACAGTAAGGGAAATTAGAGAATCAATTCCATTTACTATAACACCAAGAACCATAAGATACCTGGGAATAAACCTAACCAAAGAGGTAAAGGATCTGTATTCGAGGAACTACAGAACACTCATGAAAGAAATTGAAGAAGACACAAAAAGATGGAAGACCATTCCATGCTCTTGGATCGGAAGAATAAGCATTGTTAAAATGTCTATACTGCCTAGAGCAATCTATACTTGTAATGCCATTCCAATCAAAATTCCACCGGTATTCTTCAAAGAGCTGGAACAAATAATCCAAAAATTTGTATGGAACCAGAAGAGACCCCAAATTGCTAAGGAATGTTGAAAAACAAAAATAAAACTGGGGGTATCACGCTACCTGATTTCAAGCTTTACTACAAAGCTGTGATCACCAAGACAGCATGGTACTGGCATAAAAACAGACACATAGACCATTGGAACAGAGTAGAGAGCCCAGATATGGACCCTCAACTCTATGGTCAATTAATCTTAGACAAAGCAGGAAAAAATATACAGTGGAAAAAGGACAGTCTTTTCAATAAATGGTGCTGGGGAAACTGGGCAGCTATATGTAGAAGAATGAAACTCGACTATTCTCTTACACCATACACAAAGATAAACTCAAAATCGATTAAAGACCTCAACGTGAGACAGGAATCCATCAGAATCCTAGAGGAGAACATAGGCAGTAATCTCTTCCATATCAGCCACAGCAACTTCTTTCAAGATATGTCTCCAAAAGCAAAAGAAACTAAAGCGAAAATAAACTTTTGGGACTCCATCAAAATCAAAAGCTTCTGCACAGCAAAGGAAACAGTCAAGAAAACAAAGAGGCAACCCACGGAATGGGAGACGATATTTGCAAATGACAGTACAGACAAAAGGTTGATATTCAGGATCTATAATGAACTCCTCAAACTCAACACACACAAAACAGACAAGCATATCAAAAAGTGGACAGAAGATAAGAACAGAGACTTCTCCAATCAAGACATACAAATGGCTATCAGACACATGAAAAAATGTTCATTATCACTAGCCATCAGGGAGATTCAAATTAAAACCACATTGAGATATCACCTTATACCAGTTAGAATGGCCAAAATTAACAAGACAGGAAACAACATATGTTGGAGGGGATGTGGAGAAAGGGGAACCCTCTTACACTGTTGGTGGGAATGCAAGTTGGTGCAGCCACTTTGGAGAACAGTGTGGAGATTCGTCAAGAAATTAAAAATAGAACTTCCCTATGACCCTGCCATTGCACTACTGGGTATTTACCCCAGAGATACAGATGTAGTGAAAAGAAGGGCCATCTGTACCCCAATGTTTATAGCAGCAATGGCCACGGTCGCCAAACTGTGGAAAGAACTAAGATGCCCTTCAACAGACGAATGGATAATGAAGATGTGGTCCATATACACTATGGAGTATTATGCCTCCATCAGAAAGGATGAATACCGAACTTTTGTAGCAACATGGAACGGACTGGATGAGATTATGCTGAGTGAAATAAGTCAAGCAGAGAGAGTCAATTATCATATGTTTCACTTATTTGTGGAGCATAACAAATAGCATGGAGGACATGGGGAGTTAGAGAGGAGAAGGGAGTTGGGGGAAATTGGAAGGGGAGGTGAATCATGAGAGACTATGGACTCTGAAAAACAATCTGAGGGGTTTGAAGTGGCGGGAGGGTGGGAGGTCGGGGTACCAGGTGGTGCATATTAGAGAGGGCACGGATTGCATGGAGCACTGGGTGTGGTGAAAAAGTAATGAAACTGTTATGCTGAAAATAAATACATTTAATTAAAAAATTTTAAAAAACATTTAAGGAAATTATATTTATTATTTGAATTTTTCCTGAAAATCAAATAAAATATGCTAACCAGTCTCTGGATTGTGGAACAATATGCTTGTCTTCATAAGCTGCCTTCTCACAAGTTTTGTGACTTGTGTTTTTGTAGTATGCCTATTGCTGAGATGTTCACCTACTCTCCATTTCCCCTTTCTTCCTTTGGCAATAAAATATCTCAGTATTAGGTGGGCTCAAACTCCCTTGTGTAATCACTTCATTTTATGTTTCCCCTCAGAGGAAGGTTTTGTCATGTGCCCTGAAATTTCTGGATAATAGAATGTGAGCAGAAGGGATTTATGTTATTCCTATATTGCATTCTTAAGGTTAAGGGTTATATTCAATACTTCCTTTTTTCTTTTTATGCATTGGTTGAAATGCAGAAACTATCACCAGACCCAGAACAGCCATCTTGGTCTATACATTGGAAGCTCAAGATAGTTTGGCAGTACAATTAGATAAAAGAATCCGTCTACCCAGACTTCTTAGTTAAAGGAGACATTAATTTTTCACCTTGTTAAATCACTTGTGTTTTGAACCTCTCAGTTTTGCTGCTGGACTGATAACCTAAATAATGTGCTCATTTATCCTCTACTTTATAATAATACTCAAAGATTACAAGAAATATTGAAGCTAAATAGAATTGGGATGTTGTCTAAGTCAGAAATTAAACACTTTCGAGTAAACAATGACATTTTCCAAACCAGAAATTTTATATTTTCTATTTATCAGCAGAGTTTGTATGTTTTATCAATAATCATTTGGATCTGGTAGTGAGTTAGAATAATGTTGGGTATTCATAGATTGCTGATTTACTGTATTTTGAATTGGGTGATTGGAGTCTGTGTATGGTTAAATATGCAATAATTTCTTAGCTGTTTCAGATGATTAATACTGGAACTGGCTGAAGGTTTCAGTCATTGCCTATGTATACTTGTCTACCAGGGTGATAAAGCACTAATAGATTCTTATTACTATCCAGGGGCAAAATGTGTTTCTCTTCCGCATTCCTCTGACTATCCTAACATTTTACAATGAATGCCCAAGGCAAAATGAAAGAGTTGGAATATAATAGAGATGAAGCAAAAAGTAAATGACAAGGCAGGGTGCAGATAGATTTTTTTTTTAGATAAAAATTATTCAATATAACTCTTTTCTTCTGGATTATTAGAGTTTTTCAAATTACTATTTTATAGAATCATAGGTGTTAAAGCTAAAAGGCATGTTGAATAATAATCTATTGCAAACCTCAGCTCCCAAGCAGGTGAGGCATTAATATCCTTGGTCCACACTCTGGTTTATAGCATTGCCCAAAATTACAAAGTAGAAAAGTCAGCATCAGATCTAGATTTCTAGACTCCTGATGTAAGAATACTTGTAACTTCTTGATAAAGTAATGATGTAAAGTTAGATTTGGTGATTCGTTTATTTTTATTTATTTATTTACTCAGTTCATTATTTCTAAGGATCTAAGGATATAGATTGGGCAACAGATAAGTAGCCAGGGAATGATGATATCATGTGGCCAGTATAACAGTGGAGTATATCAAAGTGTAAAGGAAACCTTGATAGAAGCTAGTTTAATTTGAGAAGGTAATTATTTTTTTTCCTTGAGCATCTAATAATCTTTACTCATTAATTTGGTTTTCTTATAAACTAATATTTAGATGAGAAAAAGAGAAAAACACCTTTGAAAAATGATGTCAGTCATAACAAAAGATTGAAACCATTGGAATTCAATGAATCCCTAGTAGGGTTTCAAATGGTAACAGTGAACAACTATTGGTTCAGTTTTTTCAAAAGACCCCAGCAGCGGTGAGAATGTAGTAATTCACCATATTGGGGTGACTCAGGTGAAGTCCCCGCTTGATCTAATTCTAAGAACATATCGGAAATTGATGACCATGTGATTTTTAACCTAGATTTAAATATTTATTATTTTTATAAATATTGTATAATTATAAATATTTTTAAAACCAATTTAGTTTTCTGTAAAATTTTAATTTTGTAAGTGCTCAAAGAAGTATTTAATATGATCAGGCTTTCCTTTAAGTGAAATTGTTAATTAAATTTTTACATGAAAACATAGTTCTGAGCTTATGATTAAGAATAGTTGATATGGGTGCCTGGGTGGCTCAGTGGGTTAAAGCCTCTGCCTTTGGCTCAGGTCATGATCCTGGGGTCCTGGGATCGAGCCCCGCATTGGGCTCTCTGCTTGGCGGGGAGCCTGCTTCCCCTGCTCTCTCTGCCTGCCTCTCTGCCTACTTGTAATCTCTGTCTGTCAAATAAATAAATAAAATCTTTAAAAAAAAGTTGATGTTTCAGATGGGAGAGAAGAGTAAAGAAGGCCATTCCAGCTAGAAGTATCTTGTGCAGAGGAAAGGACCATGAAAGTCCACAGTGTGACTGAGAATATTAGCAGTGTAATAATGCAGCTAAGATATTGAATGGGTTGGTGGATGTGCTCAATGTGTCAGCAGGGATACTGTGGAGCTCAATTGTGAATTACCTTGTAATGCAGCTAAGAAATCCAGATTTGTATCCTGTAAAAAATAAAGAAGCAGGAAAGATTTTAAATACGAAAAAACATGATTAGTCTTTTTTTTTTTTTTTTTAAGATGACCCCTGTTATCTTCAGAGCTGAAGGTTAATTGAAATGGAGAAATATTTGGGGTATAAATAACATACCAATTTTAGGCATAATACAAAATTTTCCTGAGGTAGGACAGTGCTGATGGAAGGAGAAGGACAGGCGGATAGAATTTCTAAATCAGAATTTACAATTAAATATGGGAGCTAGAAATTGGGGCAACAATGACATTAATAGATATTAAAGGTATGAGATGTGATAGAGATTGAGAGGCGGTGAGAACATATTTCTCCCTGCTAAATATAGATTCCCCAAATTACTTAATCCTTCTGAACCTCAGTATATTTTTGTAAGTAAGCTAGCAATAAATATCTATCTCAAAGGATTATTAAATTAGATACTATACACTAAGCAGCCAGGAATACCAGCAAAGCGGTAGGTATTGAATAAAAGGTAGTTCTTCTTATTATTGTTATTATTATTATTTTACCATTGTTACTATTACAGTGAATTTAGAAATAAGCATGTTACTGGAAATTGGAAATAAGAATCTGAACCTTGGAAGAGAGGTCAGGGAAATAGATGTCTGACAGTCATTACTGTAAACTAAAGGTGTAGTTAAAAACACATGATTAGACATAATTCTAATAGAATTTGTTCTTTAGCTGTTTTCTTGAAAAATAAATTGAGTTTTGTGAAGTTTGAATATCCTAAGTTAAATGAATAAAGCGCAAGAGACGGTTCGCTATTAGCACTGAGTCTACAAAAACAGTGGAGCAGCTGGATTTGTGCCTATGCCTGAATAAATAAATTTCAGCCTTCAAAGCATTCTCTGAGTAATAAAGTAGGCTGGCTTTGGGCCAAAATTCAAAATATGCAAAGTTTGTCTTACCATGCTGCCATCTCAAATCCATTGCAGGGAGAGGAGGGGGTGGGCTTATAGAATAAGACTTGAAAAATCCCTAAGTGTTTTTAAGTTTTAGGCATATCATAGCATATTCTATTCTTTTCATCATATATTTTCATCAACATAAAATCAAGTTAAATGAATATTTGAAATGGACTTGAAGGAAAAAGGAAATCACAGAAGGGAAACAGTATAGGTAAGCACAAAAAATTGTATAGGAGACTTGACTTTTATAGGGATGGTGGGTACTGATTATTGGTATATAGAACTCAAGTAACTTGTCACAGTGACTAACAGAATCATATCTTTTATTTTTTAAGATTTTATTTATTTATTTATTTGATAGATCACAAGTAGGCAGAGAGAGGGGGGGAAGCAGGCTCCCCACTGAGCAGAGAGCCCGATGCGGGGCTCGATCCCAGGACCCTGAGATCATGTCCTGAGCCGAAGGCAGAGGCTTAACCCACTGAGCCACCCAGGTGTCCCCAGAATCATATCTTTTGTGGAAAACAGACTCAAGTCACTGCTTAAACTTGAGATTCTGGTGAACTCAAGATATGATCTCCAACGACAACATTTCCTGCATATCTGAGGTACATACTGGATACTACAGACAAATGAAATCTCTTTCCATTCTTAAAAGGAAAAATCACCAGCATCATCAGCACTATCAATGTAATCATAGTCCCAGGCACTTATAAGTCACCATGGTTGAGTCAGATCCTCTTTTAGTTACTTTTCAATTCTTATTTGGTTCAACAGCAAACTTATGGGATAGGCACTACTGACAGCTCTGTTTTACAGAGGAGGAACCCAAGGTCTAGAGAGTTCATAGAACATTCCCATGGTCACACAGGAAAATTCCTCCATTGAGTTGGCCATCATTCCCATGGATCCAAAGCACCTTAAGGCTATTTTGACTACCGAGGGCGAGTAATCTTTTGATCTGTTGGGAGAGGCAGTGCTACAGAGTAGTTAAAGAGGATTGCTGAAGTCCTGACTGACCCCCAAGCGAACATGGATCATGCTCTGACTAGCTCTAAGGCCTTGGCAGATATATGTAACCATTTTGAACCTGAATTTCTTCACCTGCAAAATAAAGACAAGGGTAAAGGAGAAAATGGAAAGTATGTTGTCATTTCAAATGTCCCTAAGTAGACCTATGTGGAAATCCCCTAAGCAAGGGGAGATGGCCCCAGTGTTTTTATAGCAAGAATTCCCAGACCCAGAAGAACCAAATATGGTCATCATATAGAAACAACTCACGGAGTAGCAGAACTATTTTTGTAGATGACTGTAGAAGTTCTTCCTAAAAGATAATATAGCGGCCTGTAATGGCAGTGAGTCCATAGTTCCATGATTCTCTAAACTCATTAATGTCTCAATGTATATAAAAGCTGCCAAGACCCCCAAACTTCAGGGGCATTTCTTTGAGATATGAGACAGACAATGGGAAGACTTGTTCGTTCACTAGCACTGTTATCTGGTTTATGTATTTTACCTTGTTTATGAGATGACTTCCGAGAATACAAAGTTAAAATAATGAACGAAGTTGCCAAGGAATGTTTTCACTCACAGTTGGATTTGAAAAAGTTTGTGTGTTCTAATCTAGCTCAGTATATCAAGCACTTAGGACTCTACTTTTTAGTATATATCAATATACTAATATTTTAGGAGAGGAGACTTTTCAGATTATATTATCTCTGCACCTGCCTAATATAATCAGGGTGCCCCTACTTAGGAGGTGGGTTCCAATAAATAGTAAGCAACACTGTATTTGTTTTTATGGATTATACTTTTTTTCTTGGTTTGAAACTTCAGTCTGAAATTAAGGACCCTTAGCTCTTTCAACACTCTCTAGTAAACTAATGGACTACTATACATATCTACTGTGCTACCATCAAATCAGGTTGAAGCCAGTTGAGCATATCTTTTTCTTTACTACAAATATAATTTAATCAGTCACTTTTTTTTCTTGTTTTTGCCTGCTGGACTTGTGATAACCGAGATAGTATTATGATTTTTTTTTTTTTACATTCCATCTATAAAATGAGACTTTCAATTGACTATAGATTTGAAAACATTTAAATACTTACCTCATCATTTTGTATTTTCTCCAAAAACTCCCTGAAATTAGTAAACATTTTGATTTGGAGGAATTGGGAAACAGGGTTAAATTATTTGCAAAAACTTCAGTAAATTAGAGAAACAATTCACAATCAAAGTGAGGTAAACCAAATCAATCCTAAATGAATTTAAATTCATTTTTACAAATATTACCAGATTGTGATTCTAAAAATTAATTGGTATCCCATTAATGGAATCATTGCATTATTTTATTTTCACTAAATATTTTGGCACATTTAAATCTACTTCTTGGACTACTTTAATCCTAATTGCAAACCTGCCTGGGTTATATATGAATTCAGATTGCGAGTCTCAATCTAATCAAAAAAGTAGGCTTAGTTAAAGCCTGATCTTTTTTGTTTGTTTGTTTTTATAAAAACTAACACTATTTATGGATCATTTTAGCCTAGTATTAGTCTGATACAGAATGTTTATTCTATCTCCTCTAATTGTGAATATATCTTCTGTCTATTAACAGAGATATGGAAACCAAGAGCCTGAATTTTCCCTTGAAAGAATGATTCACTGGAGGGGGAGGAAGGATCTCATAATGACTTACCTACAAGTTTTCACACACTCATTGTCATTAATTAGTTTTCTCAATAATTTCTTATTGAAGCATATTTTTTGTCAGATACTCTATTAGACATTGCCTTCAAGGAGATTAATGTCAGACTGTTTGATGATTGTAGTTTAGCTTGTTTAACTTTGTTTAATGCTTTGGAGATGTATTCATATTGTTGAATCTATCTGTTCTTTTCTATTTCTGACTATTATTTGCTTGTTTGAATATTATGCAATTTTATATTCATTCATTAACCGAAGGATATTGGGCTGATTTTAGTTTTTTCTGATTATAAATAGTGGCTATAAACATTTGTACCCATGTCTTTGTGCAGATGTGTGCTTCCTCCTTTGGGATAAATTTCTAGAACAAACTAGCTGTGGTAACATGTGTGACAGCATATGGTTGAAGAGATCTGAATATATAAGAAACTGCTAAGTTTGTTTCTAAACTTACTATACCGTTTTGCATTTCTATCAGCAGTGTATGAAAGTTTCAATTTCTCCACACGCTGTGAGCACATGTTACTGACAGTCTTTTTAATGCTAGCTAACCCGGTCTTTGTAAAATAACCTCTTTTTTTTTATTATTAAAAGATTTTATTTATTTATTTCACAGAGACCACAAGTAGGCAGAGAGGCAAGCAGAGAGAGAGAGAGGAGGAAGCAGGCTCCCTGCTGAGCGGAGAGCCAGATACGGAGCTCAATCCCAGGACCCTGAGATCATGACCTGAGCTGAAGGCAGAGGCTTTAACCCACTGAGCCACCCAGGGGCCCCGTAAGGTAACCTCTTACTGTCCTTTCAATTAGCATAGCTGTAGTGGTTAATAATGTTAAGCATTTTTCATGTATTTATTTGTTATTTATATAACTTCTTTAGGTGAAATTATATTTTATTCTGCTCACTGTTTAAACTGGGTTGCTTGTCTTTGTTTTATTACATTAGAAGTTCTCTATATTCTGGTTGAAAGTTTTTCATAGGAAATGTCATTTGCAAATATTTTCTCCCAGTCTGAGTCTTGTTTCCTTATTAACCTGAATGTCTGTCAAGGAACAGCCCTTCAACATGATGTTATAGTTGAATTTATCATGGTTTTCTTTTATGTTTCATGCCTTTATTTGTATCATATATAAAAATATTTGCATATCTGAAAGTTATAAATAGTTGCCCTACTTTTCCTTCTAAAAGCTTTATAGTTTGAGCACTTACATCGAACTCTATGATCAACTTAAAATTCATGTTTGTATGCAAGGGACGGAATTGCTTTCATAGGTGTGTAGCTACATTTTCATTGTGCTTTTCCTTTCTGGGATATCCAAGTTTTTGCAACAGTGGCTTCTTGTCCATCATTAATCTTGGGAAATTGTTGTCCGTAGGTCTTCAAATGTATCTTCTGTTTCTCCAAATATATCTTCTCCTCTTTACCTTTGGGACTCCAAATGCATAGATACTGGATTCCTTAACATAGTCCCACAGCTTTTTTTTTGTTCTATTTTGCTTTGGTTTGTTTACTTGTTTGATTTTTTTTCTCTTTGTTTCAGTGTGTATATCTAGTTTTCATTGTTTAAATTCATCCGTTCTTCACCTAGTTGTTTTCATTCTGCTGAAAAGTGCATTAAAGGAATTCTTTGCCCACAATATTATGGGTTTTTAAAAATTATTATCGGTAGCATACCTAGCTGACCTTTAAAAAATAGTTTCAGTCGCTGCTCTAAAACTTCTTATTTGTTCATGGGGAATTTCCTCTTTTCACACTATATTCTTAATTTTTTAATTTTTTTTAAAAGAATTTATTTATTTATTTGACAGACAGAGATCACAAGTAAGCAGAGAGGCAGGCAGAGAGATAGAGAGAGAGAGAGAGAGAGGAGGAAGCAGGCTTCCCACCGAGCAGGGAGCCCGATGCTGGACTCGATCCCAGGACCCTGAGATCATGACCTGAGCCGAAGGCAGAGACTCAACCCACTGAACCACCCAGGTGACCCCACACTACATCCTCTAAAAACAAAACATAATTATTTACAATCCCAGTTTAATTATTCCATAATTAGGACCTTCCTGGCTCTAGTTCTGTGAATTCCTTCATCTCTTGACAGTAGTCAGCAGAGCTGCATCCAAGGATGTGTTGCTCTTTTTTCTCTTTCTTGTGTCCTATAATTTTTTACTTATGCTGGACATCATATGCAGAAAAACAATAGAACTGAGGTATAATATTTTTCTTTGGCAGTGGACACTCCTCTTCTTCCCTTAGGGTGTTGATATGATGGACTGAACCAATGCATACACTGGTTTGTCTGGCTTGGAGTTTTTTGTTATTGTTGCTGGGGCTATCTTCAGTGCTCCACAGTCTTTAAATTCTTCCAACATTGGGCAACGGCTCTTCTGTGCTTAGTGTGTGGCCTGGAGAAACAGAGTTGTTTTTGTTTGTTTGTTTGTTTTTTCAGTGTCTCTGAACCTTCTTTAGTGTGTGGCAGGCATTGCCTTCTCAAAGCTTCTGCTTTTCTCTCTTCTGACAAATAAGCTCTGCCATATATTGCTGGTAGTATAGTTTTATTTTGAAATATACCTTCTGTTTCATATTGTATTATTTCTATAAAATTTTCAGTAATATATTTAAAATATGTCCTAGCTTTCTATCTTGCTTCTATGTTTTTCTTCTTGCACTGCTATGATACCTGAATAATCTCACCATCTACGTGTTTGAAAACTACAGTGCACAAACATGAAAGCAATACACTGTGCTCTTTAGAAGCTGTGAGGCAGCTGCACATGTATTGGTTACTATGAAGTGAAAACAGCACGTTGTAGAGCAGCGTATCTATGTCACCCTATTTCTGTGAACAAAATTGATCTTTGTGTTTACATATGCATAGACCTTCTCTGAAAGACTGCAGGGGAAACCAAAACAGCAACTCTTGGAAAGGGAATCTGATAGGTACAGAAGTTAGAAGACTTACGTTTCACATCACATGTTTTGACAGCTTAACTATTTTACCATTTGTAAATATTACGTAGTCAAAATTAACAAAAGACAATAACGTAAGCAGAAAAATGGCGTGTTTAAATCCTAATGTCTCCATGCGTTGTTTATGTAAATAAATATTTCATCTAGGTCTATAGAAAGTGTGTCTTAAATCATTCCTAAAACATCTCCAAGGCCCAAAGTTTTTAGGTAATAGTCAGGAACTTCTGGCCAGATGTGTGGTTCACAACTCTGGATACGCATTAGCATAACCCAGACACCTTTTCTGAAAATGCTCAGGCTCTGTATCAGAATCTTGATTTAATTACTATTGCATATGCACCGTGCACTAATCTTTTTTTATTCAACATTCTTTGTTACTTCTTTTTGAGGGTATAAATAGAGAAAATTTCAAAAGCAAATATAAAGAGTTTAATAAATAATGATAAGGAAGGACATGTGTGTGTGGCCCCAGTCGAGAAATAGAACATTGGTGGCCTTTCCAAACAAGATTCTCCCTCTCTCTCTTTTCCTTCCAGCCACCACCTCCAAGTAATGACTATCCAGATTTTTGGATTAATTATGTCCTTGTTTTTTCTTTACAGTTGTACCACTTAAAAATATAATTTTTCATTCCTAAAATACAATTAGGTTTTACTTGGCACTGAATCTCGGAAAAAGAGAATCCTACTGTATTCTTTTAGGTCTTTTTTATTATTATTATTGTGTTATGTTAGTCACCATAAAATACATCTTTTGTTTTTGATGCGATGTTCCAAGACTCATTGTTTATGCACCACACCCGTGCTCCAGGCAATCCGTGCCCTCCTTAATACCCACCACCAGGCTCACCCATTCCCCCACCTCCTCCCCTCTAAAACCTTCAGTTTGTTTCTCAGAGCCCACAGTCTCTCATGCTTTGTCTCCCCCTTCAGTTTCCTCCAATTCACTTTTCTTTTCCTTCTCCTAATGTCCTCCATGTTATTCCTTATGCTCCACAAGTAAGTGCAACCACATGATATCTGACTTTCTCTGCTTGGCTTATTTCACTCATCATAATCTCCTCCAGTCCCATCCATGCTGATTAAAAAAAAAAAAAAAGTTGGGTGTTCATCCTTTCTGACAGCTAAGTAATATTCCATTTTAGGTCTTAATACTTTCAGTATACTTTATATTTGATTCATCTCTGTTAGGAGGTAGAGAGCAGACAGTAAAGTATCCCCCAAACTGAGAAAGAACTTTGAGACTGGAAAAATGAAACCAATTACTCCATACAGTTTACATGGTTTTTTTTCAAGGTATAAACAGTGGGAGCTCAGATGGAGGCTGATCCAAGACACCGGTATAGCTAGCTCCACAAAATCAGACTTTAGTCCACAGATCTTGTGGAGGAAGGGGATGTGCAAAAGGGCACTGTAGTGAAATCAAAGGGTTCACCTGCACCTAAGGGCTTGCATGCACCTAATTAATAGTTAATCTTTAATTAGCTCTGGTGGCACCAGGGAGAAAGGCTTTCTTACTTCTAATAGATTCACAGGAGGCCAAAACAAGCTTCCTCCATCCAGCCTTGGTGGGCATTTCTAATGTATGTATATTAATCTCTAAGAGGCCAGAACATATAACCCCAAGAGAGGCCACTAGGCGAGCATGAACAAATGCAGGGTCAAAGATAAAATCAATACAATCTTTTTATAAAAGTAACTGTATCTACATTCAGTTTTCATTACTGTATTATACTGTACTGAATGATGATGGGTATATGGATTATTTCTTGCTTGGGGTTATTACAGACAGAGCTTTTGTAAATTTTCTCATGTATTTATCCCTGTGTTTATGTGTAACTTTTTTTTTTCTAGAATTTATGTCTAGGGATGGATTTGTTAAGTGAAAGTTATGCATATGGGAAATTTTACTTATTTTTTGAAATGATTGTTTTAATGTGTGCTCCCACCAGCAGTGTATGGAAATGAGCATTGCTCCATAACTTTGCCAACTCTTGACAGTGTTAAGTTGTTTTCTTAAAAATTTTTGTGGATGTATAATGGCAAAATATAGTGCAAGGATAAGTAAAGTTGGATATAACAGAATTGCTGATTGTCTCTGGAGCCCTGAACGACTACTTTGAAAATTTTTAATTTAAAAATGGACGACGGTGACTATCAAATCATTATGAAATGTAAATGCCATTTGATACATTTGAAAGAGCGATGTCACAGTTCTGTTCCTAAATGTCAATGCAACATACCAAAAGCACATCATTTTAACTGCACTTAAAATGGACATGTTTATCTGTCAACACAAAATGTGTGAAGGAATACTATCCTTCCAAGTCAAGGATTTCTTTTGTGAAATGCATAATTATGTTTTTTTCTGTTTTTCTATTAAAGCATAATAGAAATACTGTGTTTCCCCTATTGATTTGTAGGAGTTCTTTATCCTCAATATTTATTAAGGATATATATATTTTTGGTTATATTATTCTGTATAGATTCTCAAATTTGAGATTTGTCTTTTTACCTACTTCATAATGTCCTCTGAATAATAGGTGTTAATTTTAATTAGATTAATGCATTAATGTCTTTTTTTTATTATTAGTGTTACTTTGTATCTTGTTTAGGAAATCATTCCCTACCTCAAGACTATAAACTTATTCTCCAGGGATACCTTCTAGGGGTTTTATTAATTGGTTAAACTTTTTATGTGCACTTATGATCAAACTCTGATAAAGGTTTCCATGGGATCCCAGCTTGCAAATCTGTATGAAGACTCTTCTGTAACCACAAGTTTTCCAGGGTGATTTTTTCCTTATTCCTTGTTTTACTTTGCTCCACTTGGCATCAGGGAGAGCTTATTTGAAGTCCATTCCCGCTTTGAAGCTAGAGCAGTTTTGCTTCTGGTTCACCTTAATCCAGAGAGAAGATCCCTTCAGATTCAGCTTAAAATAGAAAGATTCTTCTAAGAGGTGTTTATCTTTAGGGTCCAAGGAAAGCCCAAGCTTGCTATAGTAGCCCTCAAGGCAAAAGTTTCATTGCTTGGGTGAGTTCTTCATTCATCCTCTGTTTCATTTTTCTCTTAGATTTTTGTCTGACTAAATTCTCATTTTCTTATCATCATTGTTAGGAATTTAAGAAAATAATATCTATAAGGGTGCCTGGGTGGCTCAGTCTGTTAAGCGACCGATCCTTGGTTTGGGCTCATGTCATGATCTTAGGGTCCTAAGATCTAGCCCTGTGTTGGGCTCCATGCTCAGCAGGGAGTCTGCTTGGGATTCTCTCTCTCTGCCTGTCCCCACCCCACTCATGCATTCTCTCCCTCAAATAAATAAATCTTGGGAAAAAAAGCACAATATCTATATTTTAACCAACATATTTTATTGTGTTCAGCAGAATATTTGATCTGAGTATCTTATATATCAATCTGGCTAGGCTAGAGTATCCAGTTAATTGTTTAAGCACTAATCTATGTGTTTCTGGGAAGACATTTTGTAGATGTGGTTAATATCTATCATCATCTATCATCTATCATCAGAAGGAGGGTCCCTCAATAATGTAGGTGGGCCTCATTCAATCACTTGAGGCCTCAACACCAAGAAGTGAGGTTTCCTGGAGGAGAAGAAATTCTGCCTCAGCACGACATCATCAGCTCCTGCGTGAATTTTCACTTTGCCAGACTGCTTTACATATTTCAGGCTTGCCAGCGTTAACGAATGTTTGAACAATTCCTCAAAATAATATATGTATATTATATATCTTGTGTAATATTTTATTATATAAATGCTATATGTATTTCACACACACACACACACACACACACACACACATCATTCCATTTCTTCTCTGGAGAAGCCTGATACACTGAGCTATCTTATCATTAGTTAAATTAAACTCCTCCCCATTCTGTCTCTGGCCCTTTCTAATTTTGTCTCATGGAAATGACACAGCTTCAAACATTTCTCATAAAACTTCTTAGAGGAATTTTCCTGAATTATCTATTTTCTTTCTGGTAAGCTTTTCCATCGAATATTTCTCCTACTTTTTCATATTTCGTGATTTCTTCAAATGCAGGGTGATCCTTTTAAGGCCAATTGAGGTCTGTGTATGTGGGAAGGCAAGTTGCCTGGTAAGATTTATTTTAGAGAAAGTCTGGGAATTGGGGCATTTTTAGGGGAACCCTCAATGCTTGGGTTAGGAGGACATTACTCTGAGGTTTTACATTTCTCTATATATTATTTGATCATATACAAACTTTTTCTAGAAGAAAACCTACTGATCATTTCATTGATGTTATAATTCCCACTTCATACAGATTCCCAGATTCCTGCTTTTTTTTCTCACCTTCTATTTTTGTGCTCAGAGCTGCTCCAGGTTTAAGCAAAATAGTTTGGACTTATCTTCTACTTTCTCTCTTAGGGGAGAATTCTGCTTTATTAATTTACTTTATAAGTTTGTTGACATTTCTTTTTTATTTTTTCCTGATACTATATATATTTAATTTTTTTCTTACATTGAAATTCAGTCTCAAGAGAATATATATATGTATGTTTATATCTATATCACATAATATTATATACATATAATAATGCAATATCTTAATCTGAAAGCCAATTTTATGCATTTAAAATGATAGTAAATGAAAGCCAGTTATTGAATATTACATTACTGAATTATTGAATATTTTGCCAGAAAAATATTCTGGCATTATTGAATATTTTGCCAGAAAAAAATTCCTTTTGCTTATGCTTTCAATTTCCATGTATTTCCCATCACTTACCCTGTAGTTAAAAGCCATGAGCTGTTAAAACAGACAGCATAAATTGCTATTTTCCTGCCTTTCTAGTTTCTGCCTCTTCAATTATACAATAAAACTTAATTATCTCTGATGAAGCTAATGTAAGCATAGAAGAAGGGACTTGGTAAAGCTCCTACTATACACTTGATTAAACATAAGCCCAAAGCTGGTTATTAATATTGATTGCACTGCTGAAGTAATATGTGTCAGGAAGCATAGATTCAGTTGTAATATGTGCACTTGCAAAGGGAAGACAAGCTATGCTCCAGGAAAAACAGCCGTAAAAAATGCAATAAATGTTTCTATATGTACACTCTTAAGTCACATATAGACTTCTGAGCCCATTTGCAAAATCAGAATCTTTTAATTCAGCACTCCATAATTTCACAGTTTGTGCCATCATGTTCCAAGTTGTATAAGCATCCAGACTCAATACCCATCTCTTAAATTATTCCCTACATTACTTTGTGTTACTTAGAAGACATGGAGAAATTTTTCGGAAACCCAAGTGGTCAATGAATGTAGCATAGCTCTTATTTCCTCTCTAGAAGCATTAAAGTTAAAAAAAAAAAAAACAATTAGAAACCAATATGTGGAAGATTCTGGGAAGATGACAGCAATGGTCCTGTTTAGAGGGTCCTAGGGTTCTCTTGTTAAGCAGACAATTAGCAAAAACAATAACTCAAAGACATTACAGATATTTACAATGAAAACTGTTGATAAGGTATCCTGATGAGCCCCGAAATAGACACGTAGTAAAAACCTTCAACATTTATGACTTGTGAGGAATCAGTCTTGTGTAGAAGGAAACAGAAAGAAAAAAGGAAGAATATGAAAGATTTGGAAAGAGGAAACATTCAAAATATTCAACACGCATTCACTGAGAAGCCCAAGCTGCCACTGGGAGAGGTTTTGCCTGGTCCCATAGCTGCTGAGTGTGAAGGATCTGAGGTGGTGACTGAATCAGCCAGTGCAAGTGTGGCTCCGGTGCTTCTGCAAAGCTAACCAGCCGGGGCTGACTTCCAAGAGAAGGGCATTGAGGAGAAAGGGCTGAGCATGGCCAAAAATTAACAAGCACAGAGGGGCAGCTGCTTAGCTCCATTGGTTAAGTGCCTGCCTTTGGCTCAGGTCGTGATCCTGGAGCCCTGAGTGGGGCCGCCTGCTCAGTGGGGAATCCGCTTCTCCCTCTCCCTCTGCCACCTCCCCTACGCATGCTCGCTTGCCCTCACAAGTAAATAAATAAAAATAAATAAATAAATAAATAAATAAATAGAATCTTTAAAAAAAATTTTAAAAATGCAGAGAGATAACAGAAAGGAAGAAAGTATTTTACTAACATTAAGATAACGGAGCAGACACAGTGATCTCAGAAAACAAACCACTATGTGTGTGTGTGTGTGTGTATAATCACTACACAAATGGGAAAAAAAAAAAGGCTATACCAAATTAGAAAACCGACCTGAAAAAAGCAGGTCCTTCTAAAAAATCAGGGAAAGAAAAGTCACACACGTTAAAGGAGTCATAAAAATTGTACTTAACTCCCCAGGAAAGCGATGATGGGTTAAATGAGAATGAAAAGCCAAATGGTCTTCTTTGCTTATAGAATACTGAAAGTGGAAGACATGTTTACAAACAGAACAAAACTATAACCCATTATTTCAGAATGACTTAAATGAGCCAAAGATTCTCGAAAAGCATCTACAGACTCAGACCAATTTACATTTTCTTCCCCCGAGATGCTCCTGTTCTTCCCCCTTTGTTCCCAGCTCAGGCCATGATTAGCAGCGTCAATTAGCCTGAGCCAGATCCCAGAAAGCATCCTTTTCTCCTCTATCTTCAACACCTCCCTCTCTTTAGTCAGTCCCTAACTGCCAGAAATGTTTCCTTCTAAAGATCTGAAATGATTTTCTCCTCTCTACTCTCCCTGTCACTGACTTAGTTCAAGAATTTACCATCTTTCATATATATTATTGAATTCTGTTCCTCAGTTGTGTTCCTGACTCCAGTGATAGTCATCTCCCATCCATGTTGAAATAGATCTCATGGAAAAATGATATAAAATACACCCTACACTGGTATTGAACAGATCATGACATCAATGACCTATTATTTTCTTACTATAGTCTGTCTCTCCATCTCACCTTCTGTCATTGCTCTTAAAGCATTTTATAGAATACTTACATTTATTTGCATAAATCATACTTTTCCACACTGCTCTGGGTTCTTCTTTAACTTTGGTAGAATTCCTTCTTTTTCCTGTTTTATTGAGATACAATTGACATAAAGCAGTATATACGCTTAAGGTACAGCTTACTGGTTGGTCTTATATGTATTTTGAAATGATCACCACAATAAATTTAGTTAGCATCCATTATCTCAAAAAATATATAAAAAATAAAAAGAAACTTTTTTTTCCTTGTGAGGAGAACCCTCAGGGTTTGCTCTTAACAGTCTTCAAATATAGCAGAGAGCAGTGTTAACTGTAGTCATCATGTTGTACATTCTTTCCCTATCTCTTATTTATCATATGACTGGAAGTTTGTACCTCGTGACCCCCATCATCCAATTCCTTCAGCCCCCACCTCCACACCCCCAATCTTCACCTCTGATGATTACAAATCTTTCTATAGCTCTGTTGTGTTTTAAAAAATTTGTTAGATTCCACCTATAAGTGAGATCATATAGCATTTGTCTTTTTCTGACTTACAGTATAATGCCCTCAAGGTCCTTCAATGTTTTTATAAAGGCAGGATTTCCTTCCTTTGGGGGGGGTGCTGAATAACATTGTTACATATACTATATGTTTCACGACTTTTAAAAAATCTATTCATCCCTCAATTGACAATTAGGCTGTTTCTATGTCTTAGCTATGTTTCTAATGCTGCAATGAATATAGGGATACTGTCTTTTAAAAATGTTTATTACTATTGGGACTTCATCAAGATAAAAGCTTCTGCACATTGAAGGAAACAACCAACAAAACTAAAAGGCAACTGACAGAATGGAGTAGATACTTGCAAAGGACATATCCAATAAAGGGTTAGTCTCCAAAATCTATAATGAACATATCAGACTCAACACCCAAAAAACTAAATTATCCAGTTAAGAAATCGGCAGAAGACATGTATAGACATTTTTCCAAAAGATATATGGATGACTTAACAAGCACATGAAAAGATGCTCAATATCACTCATCATCAGAGAAATATTTTAACATTTTTAAAATATTAAGGTGTATGGCATGATGCTTGGATCTACATATGCACTGTGAAATAATTAGTACAGCCAGACAAATTAACATACTACTCCTTACATAGTTACTGTATGTGTGTTTGTGTGAGAGAGAGAGAGATGGTAACACTTGAAATCTACTTTCTTAAGAAATTTCCAGTATTTGGGGCACCTGGATGGCTCAGCTGGTTACGGGACTGCCTTCAGCTCAGGTCACGATCCCAGGGTCCTGGGATTGAGCACCCCACGTCCAGCTCCCTGTCACCTGCAAGGGACCTGCTTCTCCCTCTCCCTCTGCCACTTTCCTTACTTGTGCTCTTCTGCTCTCTCATTCTGTTAAATAAGTAAATAAAATCTTTTTTTTTTTTTTAAAGAAATTTCCAGTATTTGAGGGGTGGCTGGGTGGCTCAGTCTGTTAAGCATCTTAATCTTGTTTTTGGCTCAGGTCATGATCTCCGGCTCGTGGACTGCCCCTCCCCCCCCACCCCCGCCCCGCATCAGGCTCTGGGCCCAGTGCAGAGTCTGCTTGTCCCTCTCCTTCTGCTTCTCCTCGTGCTCATGCTCTCTCTTTCTCTCTTTCTCTAAAATAAATAAATAAATAAATGAAATCTTGAAAAAAAAGAGAGAGAGAGATTTCCACTCTTTGGTATGGTGTATTAACTATCATCACCTGTTCATTAGCTCCCTAGACTTATTCATCCTACATAACTGCCACTTTGTTACCTTTGACCAACATCTCCCCATTTTTCCCACCCTTGGATAATCACTATTCTACTGTTTGCTTCTAATTATTTGGCTTTTCTTTAGATTCTACAAATAATTGCTATAGTGAGATTATGTTGTTTCTGTGTCTGACTTATTTCACTTAGTATAATGTCCTTTTTTTAATTTTTAATGCTTCAAAATGCTCCATTTTTTATATATTCCACAGTCTCTATGCATTTTCATGTGGGATGCACTCTGCTTGGACTGCCCTATCCCCTCTTATCCACACAGCAGACCCCTGTTTAAGATTCAACTGAAATATCTTCTCCTTTAGGAAAAATCCCCTGACCTCATAGGTAAAGCTTGACACCCCTTTTCCATATTTCCTATGGTGGAAATATATAATTTTAATGATTTGTTGATATTATTTCTTTGCCTGTGGAAGGTACCTCCAGTTAGATCAGTGGTCCCCAATTTTTTTTCTGTAAAAGGCCATATAGTAAATAGTTCAGAATTTGTGAGGCATACAGTCCCTGTCACAACTTTTCAACTTTCACAGTAGCATAAAATAATATGCCCCAACAATAAACAAACAGACATAAATAATATGTAAATGTTCAAGTTCAACTTGATTTACAAAAACAGGCAGCCAGCTGGATTTGGCTTCTAACCATAGTCTGCCATCTTTAGAGTTAGCAGACTAAGACTTAATTGTGAGGCTTCCTCCAAAATACATATGATGAGGTGCTAATATTTATCATATCTTAATAAATATAGAGTCCAGTCTGTTAAAGAGACCTTGCTTCCCAGTGAAAACATTTTTTTTTTTAAAGATTCTATTTATTTGACAGAGAGAGATCACAAGTAGGCAGAGAGGGAGAGAGAGAGAGGGAGGAGGAAGCAGGCTTCCTGCCTAGCAGAGAGCCTGATGCAGGTCTCGATCCCAGGACCCTGAGATCATGACCTGAGCTGAAGGCAGAGGCTTAACCCACTGAGTCACCCAGGCAGCCCTGAAAACATTTTTTTTAAGTGGCTGTTTCTTATCATCAGCAATGAATTCTTGTACTCCATAAAATTAAAACATGATAAGTTCTATGAACAACTGTGTATACAGTCACAAAAATTAGACATAGCGCATTTTGATCTAATACCATTCAGAAAATGGCTGTGAAAGGAATTTGTCAAGAAATGTACATCCCTACTCTATGCGTGACTTCCTGTATGCAGATCGTAAGGAACGAGATTCTGTATTCAGAATACTGCTTTATCCCATTTGATCACACATCCTCTCTGAGGTTCTTCACTCTTAAGGCTATTAACAGCTTGTTCAAGAACAATGTGAGGACTAAATTTTACACACACTAAAAAAAAAAAAAAAAAAAAAAAAAGGCACTAATTTCATTTGCATGTAAATTATTTTAGTTTATAATGGGATAGTTTTACCACAGACGTAGTCTCTTTTTTCCTAATGATATCTGCACTGGGTGATTTTATGATCACAGTAAGTTATTCTTGGGTCTTGTGTCAACAATAATTTTTCTAGCCTTCAGGTAGAGATAATTCTGTCTTTGATCTAAAACTAGAACAGGAGCAATACAGGAAACATTAAAGCATGCCATATAAAACCTACTGTAACAGATTGCTTTATTTTAAAGATTAAAACCCTTAAAATCTAATATTGGTTTCATTTAAGTATAATAAAGTAGAAGTTAGTCAGAGTTTGAATTCTATAAAAACATACATTTCCCAAGACCGTTGAAAATGACCTAATAAAGGTTAAACTAATAAGGCAATCATTTGAAGACTGCTATTAAATTGAAATGAGGGAATATTAGTGTTTACTATATTTTGATAAACATAAAGCCCCAAAAGTATTTTCTATTCTACATTTAAATTACTTTTACTCCCAAGGGTGTCATGAGGGACATTAAAGTTAAGATGGAGTGGACTAGTTATCATGAGGATTTTGAGTGGATGTTTGCAACTGTGTGTTCTGCACATTTACAACCATTTATTTGACATAGGTATTTTTTACCCTTGCCTGCGATAAGGTTTAAAAGCTTTGGCTTAGTTTCCCATTGCTGCTGTATCAAATTGCAACAAACTGAACGATTTAAACAATGCAAATTTGCTATCTTATAGTTCTGGTGGTCAGAAGTTTGGTATGGCTCTTCCAAGCCTAAAAGGAAATGCCCACAGCATTCCTTCCATAATGTTCTAAGGACAAATATATGATTCTGTGCTTATTTTTTAGTAGAGTTTTGTTCCTTGTGGCCACAAAACAAAGGTCCCTGTTTTCTTGTTAGCTATCTGCTAGGACCATTCCCAGCTTCTAGAAGCCACCACAATTCTTGGCTCAGGGTCACCTCTCTTCATCTTCAAAACCAGACAAAGTGACTGAGTCTATATCAAGGTAGTTCTTTCTGCCAACCCCTGCTTCTGTTTTTAAGAGCTCATGCTATTACATGGGGCCCACCTGGATAATTTCCATATTTTAAGTTCATCCCACCTTCAACTTTCATTCCCTTTTGCTTTACAACACAACACATTCACTGTTTCCAGGATTGGGATATGGACATTTTTGAAGGACCATTTTTAACCCTCCACATTTAGTAATTCCCAGTATCAACAGCTGCAGTAGTCAATCCAGTTACTGACCACACAACACTGGGAAAATAACAACACCAATAAGCTTTTGGCTTATAATTCTCATAAAAAATTGATAAGGAACCACAAAAGCAACAGGTAATTAAAGGTCTTGGTACAGATACTGGCTATATGAGTTGTGGTCAAAGAAATTTTATTGTAATTTTATCAACTAGGTAATAACTACTTCTAACTTTTCTGGTTTAAAGGAAATAATATTTATAGCCAATAATTTCTAGAACTATGACAGCTGGTGAAGATGAAGAAAGCTTGTGTGACATGTTTTTGTTTCAGAGTGAAAGTTCCATTGTGGTGTACATGTGGATCTTGGAGATTATTTCTTAGTTAATGATGCAAAGCTTTGGTATAACTATGTGAGAAAATCTTTTACTCTGTGACATAGATTCCCAAGTATGCTTTCTCACAGTACTATCTTACTGAATCTTTGAAGGTATAGATTTGGTTTCAGTTTTCTCTTTGGATAGCTCATTTTTTCATCCTATAAAATAAACTTATAACGCTGTATATTGGAGTGTTGCCCCACTCTGGAGCTCAAGAGAGTATTAGTTAATAGTTATTTATCTGTTTACTTGAGTTTATATCCTCAGAAGACGTTTTTGCTGCCTCAGTGGCTCAGTTGTCTCTATAGCAACATAGTCAAGAGTATGACGAATGAATGAGCTAACGGGACTTTTTCTTTCCTTAAACCTGAACACTGATGGAACCACTTGTTTCGTATTGTTTTTTTAGGGTATTACATTTAAGGAAAGAGTAACATACTTGAACATATTCAGAGAGGAATCGACAACATAATTAGTACATCTGACAATTACGCTTTTCAAAGGTTTGATGAAATTAGAAGTGTCTAGAAAAAATAATAAGTGACATGTTTCTTTTCTATATTTTATTGGTTTTGTTACTGAATGTTGATGCTTCTATTATTAAGGTATTTCATTATCTCTTAATGATATGATTATACTGTAAGATTATTAAAATTGTGGAAGATCATGATCCAGAAATACTGAAGATGTATAGTTTTGGGCATTTAGCAATATGCTTAGAAAGGCCTTTCATGGATCACAAATATTTGTTGAGTGCCAACCTACACTGGACCAGAATACTCTAGGCACACAGGATAATACAGTGTTGTACTAAAACACAAAACAAACATAAATAAAATAAAATAAAATACTCCTTCCCAAAGATTACATTCTAAAAGAGAGTGAATAAAATGGATAAGAAAATTGTGTAATTATGTACTAGTGCCTAATTGTCCCTCAATATTTATTTCATGGGCTGGGAACATATCTGTCAGTTATAATCTATATTTTCCCGCTTCAAAGTCAGCAATATGGGGCCAAGTGCCTAAATTCTAATCAGTGAACTACAGGTGAAGTATATGACTAAAACTTTTGCATCCAATATCAAAAGGAAATCTCTTGAAGAGTTACACTTCTAGCAATGGGAGACCAACTAATTTAGAACAAACCTTCTCAATGTGAGAAATTATTATTATTTTTAAAAGATTTTATTTACTTATTTGACAGAGCACAAGTAGGCAGAGAGGCAGGCAGAAGGAGATGCAGGCTCTCCGCTGAGCAGAGAAACTGACGTGGGGCTCCATCCCAGGACCCTGAGATCATGACCTGAACCAAAGGCAGACCCTTAACCAACTGAGCCACTCAGGTGCCCCTCAATGTGAGAAATTAAAATAGCTGGATAAAATATACAATAAAGAGATCCATTTGTACACATCTGATCATCTGAAATGAATGATATGCTATATGTTGGCTAACTGGATTTAAAGAATTAAGGCATTGGAGGAGTTTCAAGGCCAAGAGTCCAGATAAAAGAGAACTCCAGAGAGATGAACCTTATATCCAATGCCAGTTTTCCCCTCTACATATTTTGCCATTTAAAAGCATCAGGTCTGTCTCCCTGATATGAGGAATTTGAGAGGCAAAGTCGGGGGCTTGGGGGATAGGGAAGGAAAAAATGAAGCAAGATGGGATTGGGAGGGAGACAAACCATAAGAGACTGAATCTCACAAAACAAACTGAGGGTCGTGGGGGTGGGGAGAGAGTGGTTGGGTTATGGAGATTGGGGAGGGTGTGTGCTATGGTGAGTGCTGTGAAGTGTTTAAGCCTGATGATTCACAGACCTGTACCCCTGGGGCAAATAATTTATTATACGTTAATTAAAAAAAAAAAAAAGCATCATGTCTGAAAAACTAACTGAGCAGCAGGGAGAGACAAGATAATAAACCAAACTCTGTAATTTTATAGGGAAAGGGTAACAACAGTAGGAGTTTATAGTTTGATAAGAAGAAATCTGATAAGAAGAAACAGTCTCATAAGAAAAAAAAAAAAATCTGTGCTTCCAGTCATAACCTCAAAGGGCTGTATCATAGGGTGCACTAGAAACCCACATTCTAACAACTGAAGCCCTGTTTCTTATCAGCTTAATTTCTGAATTAATTAAGTTTATCTGTTCATAGCAAGATCATCTGCAAAAATAAAATTACATCCCATCTGAGAGACAATAGCATCATCCAGAACCTCAAAGGAGCTCTATTTATTTATTTTCTCATTGAAAGGGGATATCCCTCAACTAAACCTAGCAGCCATTAAAATGAAATAGAAACAAAGAAGAAAATATACATAACAAAACAGAAATGTAGAGGGCCCTTACATTGAAGTTAGCAGTAATAGTTTTAAACCACTATATTGAAGGGACTCCTAGGCAGCTCAGTCAGTTTGAGTGTCAGACCCTCGGTGTAGGCTGAGCTCATGATCTCAAGGTGGCGAGCTACTGTTCCATACTCAGCTCGGAGTCTGCTGGAGATTCTTTTTTCCCTCTTTCTCTGCAACCCCCCCCCCTTCCCTGCTTGTGTGTGCGTGCACACTCTCTCAATCTCTCAATAAATAAATAAATAAAGACACTGTATTTAATACATCCAAAGTATAAAGTGGTGTGATGGAAACTTTCATCAGAGAAATGAAAAATATAAAAAAATAAAATACGTATACTGGGAAATAAAATTAATAGCTCAGTGATGGTTTCCATAGTAGATTAGGCACAGTTAAAGAGAAAATGAGTAAATTGAAAAAAAAAAAAAGAAAATACCCATATTAAAGCATAAAAGAAAAATATATAAATTTTTAAAAGAATGATAGATCTATGGAATATGGTTTAAAATCTAAACTGGATGTTACTAGAGTCTCTAAGTAGTAGACAAAGACTGTGGGAGATACAGTTTTTGAAGACATGAAGACCGAAAATTTCCCAAAACTGGTGAAAAACAGTTTGCCAGTTCGAGGAAGTTTATCAATTTTCAGTCAGAATAATTACAAGAGAAACTATACCCAGACAGACGTTTAGAACAACTACTGAAAATTAAAAGAAAAAAAAAAAAAGAGAAAGAAAAGATTTCTTTCAGGTTGTAAAGATTGACTTTCCACGTGTTATCTTTGATGCTTTTTTCAACCCTTAGGTCACTTGTTACAGTTTCATGCTCCCGGAACTCATTTTCAAACTTGACTTTAATGTTGTTCTTGTTGTTTTTAATGGTGAGCATTATTGATTTACAGTCTTGGTCAGAAGTCTTTATAGCTGCTCTGTTGCTTCTGCTGTTCATTCAGCACCCTCCTGTGTCTGTGCTCATTTCCCTGTGGGCTCTTCATTGTCTAGGTTATCCAGTTGGTCTCTCTGAGACATAGATGAAGATGCTATCCTCCTGAGAAGGAACTGAGTGAATTAAGTTTATTAGCCATCTAGTTTTTTCCCCCTAATTTTTGTTTATTCTGATTTTCCCAGAGATACATAATTGTTAGTATTACTATCTTTATGTTACTATTGACTGTGATCATGGTTCTTTTAGCTCTTTGGAATATATGTTGAGACTCAGCCCACACATGTGTTGAGAATTTAGTCTTGGCCTCAAGAAGCTTGATTTGGAAGAGCTACCTTATAATCATGTCTTGGGGAAGAACTGTCTTTCTCCTTCAGTAAAACCTCTATGTTCTTTGTAATTGCCTGAGGAATTCTGGGTCAACCAAACTATGAAGGATTCATCTTTTGATCTTAAAAAACTTCAGGAAAAAGTATTTTGTTTTAATTTCTGTCCTGCTTGCCTCATAAATCTACCAAAACCAAAGTTTAATGGTACCTGGTTCAAGGTAACAGTGGGTTTAATACTCCTTGTATTTCTCTGGATTCTAGTTTTCTCATAGATTTTGACTGGCTAATTCCTTTTTATACTTTCAGAATTTGGATGCACTAAGATTTATTTTAAATATTTTATCCATGTTATTAAAATCTTCATTTTTCCAGATGAACCATTAAAATTACCTCCCAAAATGTGAATTCTGCTCACAGCTTTATTACTTTTTTCTCTTAAATATTTTTAGTTTTATGCTCGAATTTCTTTGTAAAAATTATTTCTTTTTAAAGAAAGTGGATTCATGTTTGTTTTTTAAGGATTTTATTTATTTATTTGAGAGAGAGAGAGTAGTGAGAGAGAGCACAAGTTGGGCCAGGGAGAGGGAGAAATAGGCTTCCCACCAAGCAGAGATCCCGAAGCTGGGCTTGATCCCGGGACCCCAGGATTATGTCCTGAGCCAAAGGCAGACGCTTAACCAACAGTCACGCAGATGACTTTTTTTTTTTTTAATAAAAGCAGTTATAGGTTTACAACAAAACTGAGAGAAAGATGCAGAGATTTCCTGCATACCCTTTGCTGCTACATGTAACCTCCCCCATTACCAACATTACTCACCAGAATATGCAGTTTTTACCAAACATGAAACTACATTGACACACTATAGTTACCCAGGTTTCTAGATCAACCTGCAGATTCATTTTTAGTGTTGTATATTCTATGAATTTGGACAAAAGTATAATGACATAGATGTATTCATCACTATAATATAGAGAGAGTATTTTTACTTCCTTAAATATCCTGTGTTCTTCCTGTTCATTCCCTGACCCCCACCTTGAAATTCCTTTTTAATCTGTTTTTTAGTTTGTTTGTCTTTGGGAGAGATGGGGACAAAGGCATTGGCTTCAACGTACCATCTTGGCTGCATCTCCTCATTTTAAAAACTATGAGATTTCCCATTTAGTCTCTGGATTGTATTTTTAGATTTGTTTTGGGGGGGGGGGCTACCAATTTACTCCAATTTGATCTCCAACAAAAATTACCAAAGTTGACTGCGAGAAAAGAATAAATTCAGCAGGTAACTGATTATTTATTTTAAAGTTATGACTAACTTCTTGGTGACCTCTAAAATTGTCATTTTTTAGAAATAGAACAGTCCAAACTTGGGTATTCTATTTATATGTAAAGTTTGTTGTTGTTATTTTTCCATTCTGTGATTTTCTGTTTTTTGTGTCTATTCAGACTATCATTTTTGAGAAAAATATGTTAAAATCTCCTATTATGATTTAAAATATTTACTAAGACTTTGTTTTTAGTGCTGTTTAGGTTCAAGGCAAAATTGATGGGAATTTCAGATTTCCTATATAGCCTCTGTCCTCACACATGCATATAACTCTTATTATCAACCCTCCTCAACAGAATGGCATGACTGTTACAGTTGATGAACCCACACTGATACAACATAATCATCCAAATCCATAGTTTACTTTACGGTTCACTCTTGCTGGTGTATATTCTATGGGTTTGGACAAGGGTATAATAAGTCCATCCATCGTTATGTAATATACAGAGTATTTTCATTGCCCTCAAATCCTCTGTGCTTTACCTCTTCATCTCCTCCCCCACCAACCCTGGCAATCATTGATCTTTTTACTGTGTCCTGAACACACTCTGAAGGTGCACATGTGAGTTGTGTCTTTCTACAAGATCCATTTCATTCAGTCATCAAACAGTGTTAATATAATGATAAAGCAGGTTAAGAATTCCAAACTCAATGACGTGTCACCATGTGTTTAACTTGGCTTCTTACACATCACACAAAGCAAAGCATAAGACAACTCACATAGCAAGATAAAGTCAATCTTGAGCCATTGCAGACCTCTTCGGGTTCTCCTGGTTATCATTTCTGAGTGTGTCATCTCCTGGCTCTGGTCTTGGCTGCAATGCCCTTAGTGTTTGGTCATTGCTCAACACAGGCCACTGCTTGACATGAATGACTCTATCTTGCTCTCTACGTTATCTTCACAGTTTTGTCCTTTTCAGAATGTCATATGGTTGGAGTAAAAGTGTATGTAGGCTTTTCAGACTGGCTCCTATTACTTAGTAATATGCATTTATGGTTCTTACAGGTTTTCTCATGGTTTGATAGCTATCAAGATTGATTACTAAAAAGTAATCTTTTTAGTACTCAGTAATGTTCCTTTGCCTGACTATACCATAATTTATCTGTTTGTCTATGGAAGGGCATCTTGGCTGGCTCCAAGGTTTGGAAATTATAAATAAGCAGCTATAAACATCTATGTGCAGATTGTTGTACGGACGTAAGTTTTCAACTCCTTTGGGTAAATGCCAAATACACCAGTTAGTAGATTGTATGGTAAGACTAGGTTTAGTTTTGTAGGAAACTGCCAAGCTATCTTTCAAAGTGGCTATAGCACTAGCATTTCCACTAGCATTATATGGTGTATTATATGATAAGATATTCTACATCTTATCAACATTTGCTATTGTCAGTGTTCTGGATTTTGGCCAATTTAATAGGTATTTAGTGGTATCTCATTGTTTAACTTACATTTCCCAGATGACATGTCCTGGAGCATCTTTTCATATGTTTATTTGTCATTTGCTTAACTTCTTTGGTAAGGTGGCTGTTAAAGTTTTGGCCCATTTTTAAGTGGGGTTGTTTGCCTTATATTGTTGATTTTTCAGAGTTCTTTGTATATTTTGAGTAACAGCCCTTATCAGATATGTCTTTTGCAAATATTTTCTCCCAGCCTGTGTCTTTTCTTCTGATTTTTTTGATAATGGTTTTCCCAGAGTTAATTTTCATGAAATCTAGCCCATTAATTATCTTATGGATTATGCCTGCAGTATTTTATCTTAAAAGGCATTTCTACATCTCAGTCTATCTCGGTTTTCTCCTCTGTTGTCTTCCATGAATTTTACAGTTTTATAATTCACATTTTTTTTTTTAAGATTTTATTTATTTATTTGACCGAGAGATCACAAGTAGGCAGAGAGGCAGGCAGAGAGAGAGAGAAGCAGGCTCCCCACTGAGCAGAGAGCCTGATGCAGGGCTGGATCCCAGGACGCTGAGATCATGACCTGAGCCAAAGGCAGAGGCTCAACCCACTGAGCCACCCAGGTGCCCTACAATTCACATTTAGATCCATGGTCCATTTTGAATTAATTTTTGTGAAGGGTGTAATATCAGCTTGATTTTTTTTTTTTTTTTGGCATGTGGCTATCCAGTTCCAGTTATTTTGTTGAAAAGACTATCTTTGCCCCCATTGTATTGCCTTTGCTCCTTTGCAAAATCAGTTAACTATATTCATGTGGGTTGAATTTGATTTTTTAAAACATTTTTTATTCATGTTTCTGTCAATTTTTCTTTAAATGTTAGGAGACTATATTTTTAGTGCATATACATTCATGATTATAGTATTTCTAGTGGATTATTTCTTTAATCCTCATGTATGGACATTCTTAATACTTATTTATGCTTTATACCTTATAATTTTTTGTTCCTCATTCATATTTCTACTTCAGCTTTTGATTGTTGATATGATGTCTGTCTTTTCTTTATATTTTTAGTTAAACTTTTTATGTCATTTTTTAACACATATTCTTTAAATAGCATGAGCTAAATTTGAAAAGATGCAATTTAAATGTTAGTGTTTTGATGTATGATTAGCAATTTTACTTTGTTCTATTTTGTGTTTCAGTTAACTATTTTATTTCTTGTCCTTTTTCCTCCTTCTATAGTCTTTTTTTAATGGATCCGACTTAGTTGTTTTTCTTACTCTTTCTCCACTCTACCTTCTTTTTTTTTTCCCTTTAAGATTTATTTATTTATTTTGAGAGAAAGAGCATGAGAAATGAGCCCCACATCAGGCTCTCTGCTCAGTGGAGAGCCTGCTTCTCCCTCTCACTTTGCTGCTCTCCCTGCTTGTGAGCACATGCGCTCTCTCTCTCTCTCTGTCATATAAATAAATAAGAAATATTTAGTCTTTTCCCATGTCTCTTAAATTACATTTTAAAAATATATGTTTATAAAAAATAAAAAATTAAAAAAAAATTTATGTCTCTTTTCTAGGTTCTGAGTTTGCTTCCCTATTTTCTCCTTTCAATTTCTTCTTCTGATTTTATCACTGGAGATTTTGTTACATAAACTTAATTTTAGGGCAGTTTTATTTTTATTTATTTTTTAAAGATTTTATTTATTTAGTTGAGAGTGAGAGAGAGAAAGCTTGAGAAGGGAGAGGTCAGAGGGAGAAGTGACTCCCCACTGAACAGGGAGCTTGATGTGGGAAGTAATCCCAGGATCATGACCTCAGCTGAAGGCAGGTGCTTAACCAACAGCCACCCAGGTGCTCCAATTTTAGGGTAGTTTTAGAATTATAGAAAAATTGTGAATATCCTACCAAGAATTTTCTCTTCTAGTAAAACCTTATGTTAGTACTACATATGTGTTACAGTTAACAAATCAAGATTGATACATTGTTAATTGACACCACACTTTACTCAGATTGTTTTAGTTGTTACCCAATGTCCTTTTCCTTCTTCTGAGAGCCCAGGCAAGATACTGCATTAAGATTAGCTTCTCATATCTCTTTACACTCCTCTTGGCTGTAATAGTTTCTCAGACTTCCCTTGTTTTGATAATCTTGATAGTTTTAGGGAGTATTCGTTGGTTATTTTGTAGAACGTCCCTCAGTTGGGATGTCTGATGTTTTCTCATGATTAGAACACGGTTGTGCGTGTGAGAAAGGGAAGCCACAGAGGTAAAATGTGGTTTTCATCACATACTACTAAAAGTACAAACTATTAACATGATTTATGACTTGGTGTGGATTTTGATCACCTAGTGGAGGCAGTGATTGTCAGTTTTCTCCACTGTGTAGCTCTTCTTTCTACTCCCTTTCCGTGCTATATTCTTGGGGAGGAAATCACCATACAAACCCACATTTAAGGAGTGGGGGGGGGTTTCTCACGGATTCATTCCTTGGCCATATCAAGCCTACTGATGATTTTGATTTTTAATATTTCCCTTTGATTCTCTATTGGCATTCCAACCTCTATCCTTACATTACCCATGTGTTCTGGCATAGTGTCTCTTTCTCCATTTAGAGCTCTTAAACTGGACCATAGCTATTTTATTTTTTATTTTATTTTTTTTTTGCATGTTTAATTTTTTATTTTTTATAAACATATATTTTTATCCCCAAGGGTACAGGTCTGTGAATCACCAGGTTTACACACTTCACAGCACTCACCAAAGCACATACCCTCCCCAATGTCCATAATCCCACCCCCTTCTCCCAAACCCCCTCCCCCCAGCAACCCTCAGTTTGTTTTGTGAGATTAAGAGTCACTTATGGTTTGTCTCCCTCCCAATCCCATGTTGTTTCATTGATTCTTCTCGTACCCACTTAAGCCCCCATGTTGCATCACCACTTCCTCATATCAGGGAGATCATATGATAGTTGTCTTTCTCTGCTTGACTTATTTCGCTAAGCATGATACGCTCTAGTCCATCAATCTTGCCATTTGCGACAACATGGATGGACCATAGCTATTTTAAATTCTGTCTGATAATTCCAGTTCTTTGTCATATCTTGAGTCTGATCCTAATGCTTACTTTTTCTCTCAAGATTGCACTTTGTCTTGCCTTTGGCCTAACGACATATGTTGTCAAAACCTAGACATTATGTATTAGGTAATAGAAACTGAGGTGAATTGGGCTGCAGTGTGAGATTTTATATGAGTCTGGCTAGCAGCTGGGCTATGTCTAATGCTTTCTGTAGCCGTGGGTGCTAGAAGTTCCAGATTCCTCTAGTACACCCCTTTTCTTTTACTACTATTGCCGTGAGCTGCCCTAAGTACTTCTCAGAGGGTCTGCATCTCTCCACTCTTTCAGACATAAGACATTATTGCTGTACTGGTATTGTGGTAGGGTATTGGAGAGTAGAAACATGCTATAACTTAATTTTTAAATTAAACTTTAGTATTTCATTAGGTCTGTGTTTCTGGGAAGTACCTTTCACTATCTTTTTTTGGGAGGTGGAGGGGAGAGGTCCATCTCTTTAACACAAGAAGGCTAAATGAGGCTAGAATGAAATGAAGAGGAAAAGAGAAACAAGGTTCTTCCCCCAGGTGCGATGTTTCTGGTAAATTCTTTTCTTCCAAACATAAAATTTTGTTGTGGAGGATGTTCTGGGAATATTTCAAAATGATTATTTTACCCCACCCTCTGCCCAAGCTATTAGAAGTCCTGTTGGTCCTTCACCATGAGAAATTTGGTAGGAGGGGTCCTACAGATATAACACTGAAAGGTTGGGGGTCCCTAAGACTGCAATTCTAGGAGTTTCTCATGTCGGTGCTGATCCACACTCAGACTCCAGGAATTCATCAAAATTGCCATTTATGTGTTTATACCAGTTTATGACTCCAGCGACTTCTGCTCCAGGGAGGCAGATTTTGGTGTTGGGACTTTCAGGATTCATGTCTCTTTCCAATTTCAGTGCCAGTTTGCCTTGTGGTCTTAGTTTTCTGATGTATCCCAGAAGAATCATTAATTGTCCATATGTTCAGCTTTTCTGTGTAAGAAGGGAACAATGCTTTCTAGACTTCTCCCACATTAGAGCTGTGAATAAGGGTTCTCATCACTGTATTTTTTAAGGATTTAGTTGACCATGTTTTATATTTATTTTCATGTGTTGATTTTTCTTATTTATGTGGCGAAAACATTAAAAAAGTATAAAAAGAGATTCCCTCATTGCTTTCTTACTCATTACTTAATTTGTATAATTCCTTATAGGTAAGTATTGTTACTACTCAGCCTTCCAGATGTGTTTATGCCAATACACCTTTATATTATTTTCCCTTTTTTTAAACAGATGAGGATTGCTGGAGGGGAATTTGGTAGGGCAATGGGGTAACTGGGTTATGAGCATTAAGGAGGGCACTGAATCTAATGAGCACCAGGTGTTATATGCAACTGATGAATCACTAATTCTACCCTTGAAACTAATAATACACTGTTTGTTAAGCAAATTGAATTTAAATAAAAAGTTAAAAAAAAAAGAAACACTCAGAAAATATATTTTGTCTTTGATGTTACACTTAAGGTGTTGCTAATTCCAAAGCAATTTATTCAGAGTTGATCTTCATTTTGATTTGGAAAACATTCCATATTATGGATAGGCCCATCATTTATAAAAAAAAAATTGTTATTGGCATACACTGAGGTTGTTTCCAAACTTTTGCTACTACAAAAGTTCTGAATTGAGTGATCTTGTCCATAGAACATTTTCCATATGCATAATGATATCTGTGGGACAAATTCCAAGAAGTGAAATACCTGGAATGAAAAGTATATTCATTTATAATTTTGAAAAATATTGACATAAGGGTTGAACTATTTATATTATCTCCATTAATGTACAAGTTTCTTTTTGAACTACTTTTCTAATGTAATGTGTGATCAAATTTTATGTTTTTGCCAGTGTGATCGGTGAAAATTATATCTAAGTACAGCTTGTATTTGCATTTATCTTATTTAAAAATCATTTAACACAGTTAAGAGGCATTTTTATACCACTTAGCCAGTTTTTACTTACGTTGTTTCTCTTTTTCTCCCTGATATTCATGAAAATTGGAATTTTCACTATGTGAGGTGAATTGCAAATATTATCCAGTTTATCAGTTCTCTTCCATCCTGTGTATGTATATGTGTGTTTTGTATGCAGAAATATTTTAAGATATATTTATTTATTTATTGTTTTAATGATTTGATTTATGTATATGCCAGAGAGAGAGAGAGCACGCACAAGCAGAGGAAGTGGCAGGCAGAGGGAGAAGCAGGCTGTTGTCTGAGCCAAGGAACCAGATACAGGACTTGATCCCAGGACCTTTGGATCACAACCTGAGTTGAAAGCACCCAGGATCATAACCTGACCAAGCCACCCAGGTGTCCCTTGATTTAACTTAAAAAGAAAGAGGAAGGAAGGAAGGAAGGAAACTGTAGAACTTCTGGACTTCGTAGCATGATGAGATAATTCTGTTTAACTATGAAGTGATACAATAATTCTCTCGTCTTTCATTATTTGCATTTAAGTCATTGGTATATTTGGAGTTTATCCTAGTGTGGAGTGTGTAGATACAGAAGTATAGATTGAATTCTTTTTTCTATATATCTTTCCCTTTGTCCCAAAATCATTTACTAAGAATTCTGTCTTTTTCCTACTGACGTAAAGATGTAAAATATGACCTTCGTCATATATTAAGTATAAAGTCCATTTCTAGATTTTCAATTCATTGACAGTTTATACATTCATGAAATAATACTGTAATGTATTAATGACTTAAGTTTTATGTTATGTTTTAATATATGATGGGACAAATCCCCTCTTATTACTTTTATATTTTAGAATATTCCCATATATTCACATATTACCTTTAAAATTATAATCTTGGGAAATATTTTTAACTAAGATCTTATTAAATATATCAATTAAATTTTGGGAAAACTGATGTTAAATTTAGTGTTAAAAGCTGCCGTTAGGGACACCTGGGTGGCTCAGTGGGTTAAAGCCTCTGCCTTCAGCTCAGGTCCTGATCCCTGGGTCCTGGGATCGAGCCCCGCGTCAACCGGCTCTCTGCTTGGTAGGGAGCCTGCTTCGTCCTCTCTCTCTCTCTGCCTACTTGTGTTTTCTGTTAAATAAATAAAATCTTAAAAAAAAAAAAAAGGCTAAAAAAAAAGGTGCCGTTAAAAAACCCAAGTTTTTTTTTTTTTCTTAATTTACTTAAGAGAGAATGAGCAAGAAAGAGAGAGAGAACAGAAGCAGGGGGAGAGGGAGAAGCAGACGTCCCCCTGAGCAGGAAGTCTGAAACAGGGCTCCATCCCAGGTCCCTGAGATTATGTCCTGAGCCAAAGGCAGATGGTTAACCAACTAGTCACCCAGGTACTCCATAAGGTTTTTTTTTTTCCTTATTTATTCAAGAATTAGTGTCACGCTTATGTTATTTTTAGATAAGCCCTACATCCATCTTGTTTATCATATTCCTAAATAATATCTTTCATTATATCTCCTAATTGATCAGTAATATACATATAAATTTTATTTATTCTCTCTGTACTATTATAGTATTATACAATCTAACCAAAATATTTATTCTATAGAGTAACATTTAGATATTTTGTTGCATTTCCCTGATATATGATCATATTTTCCACAAATAAAAAGAATAGCTTAGAGTTTTCTTCCAAATTTTTTAGAATTTTTAAACAATTTTTATTTATTTTTAAAATTTCTTTTCAGTGTTTCAGAATTCATTGTTTATGCACTGCACCAGCGCTTCATGGCAATACATACCCTCCATAATACACACCATCAGGCTCACCCAACCTTCCACCTTCCTCCCCTCTAAAACCCTCAGTTAGTTCCTCAGAGTCCACAGTCTCTCATGGCTCATCTCCCCTTCCAATTCCCCCCAGCTCCCTTCTCCTCTCCATCTCCCCATGTCCTCTGTGCTATTCCTTATGCTCCACAAGTAAGTGAAACCATATGATAATTGACTCTCTCTGCTTGACTTATTTCACTCAGCATAATCTCTTCCAGTTCCAACCATGTTGCTACAAAAGTTGGATATTCATCCTTTCTGATGGAGGCATAATACTCCATAGTGTATATGGACCACATCTTCCTTATCCATTCATCCAAGATGCCCTTCAATGGATGAATGGAAAAAGAATTTTATTTTTATTAATATCACTATTTTTCTTCTTTGATAATGTTGCCTTGTACTTATACTAAAAATTTTAATCGTTATGTTGTTGGAACATATTTCTTTGCTGTTTTTGTCTTTATTAAAATTATTGTTTGTCAGGTTGCCTGGGTGGCTCAGTGGGTTAAAGCCTTTGCCTTCGGTCAGGTCATGATCCCAGGGTCCTGGGATCCAGCCCCACATCGGGCTGTCTGCTCAGCAGGGATCCTGCTTCCCCCCCCCCCTCTCTCCCTCTTTCTCTGCCTACTTGTGATCTCTATCTGTCAAATAAATAAAGAAAATCCTTTAAAAATATATTGTTTCTCTTTTAAACATAATGCTTTTTTTAAAAGATTTTCTTTATTTATTTGACAGAGAGCGCAGGTCGGCAGAGAGTCAGGCAGAGAGAGACGAGGAAGCAGGCTCCCTGCTGAGCAGAAAGCCCAATGCGGGGCTCGAACCCAGAACCCTGGGATCATGACCTGAGCCGAAGGCAGAGGCTTTAACCCACTAAGTCACCCAGGCGCCCCCATAATGCTGGTTTTTGATGTAACATGCCAAGGAAATTTTTATCAATTATATAATATTGGTTTATCTTGAATTGTTTTTCTGTGAAATGCGTTTTCAGCATACATGTAGTCATATGACTTCTTTAAAAATTGTTATTTTTATTTAAATTCAATTATCCAAAACATAATACATCATTAGTTTCTTATGTAGTGTTCAATGATGCATCTGTTGCATAGAACACCCAGTACTCATCACATCGCATGCCCTCCTTAATGCCCATCACCCATTTCCCCCATACCACCTACCCATCTCTCCTCCAGCAACCCTCTGTTCCCCAGGGTCAAGAATCTCTCCTAGTTTTTCTCCCTCTCTGAATTTTTCCCCAATCAGTTTTCCCCTATGATCCTCTGCACTATTTCTTATATTCCACATATGAGTGAAACCATATATAGTTGTCTTTCTCTGATTGACTTATTTCACTTAGAATAATCCCCTCCAGTTCCATCCATGTTGATGTTAATTGTAGGTGTTCATTCTTTCTGATGGCTGAGTAATATTCCATTGTATATATAAACCACATCTTTATCCATTCATCTGTTGAAGAACATCTCAGCTCCTTCCACAGTCTGGTTATTGTGGACATTCCTGCTATAAATATTGGGGTGCGGGTGTCCCTTTGTTTCACTACATCTGTATCTTTCGCATAAATATTAATAATGCAATTGCTGGGTCATAAGGTAGCTCTGTTTTTAACTTCTTGAAGAACCCACATACTGTTTTCCAAAGTGGCTCTATCAGCTTGCATTCCCTAACCTCAGCAATCAGACAACAGAAAGAAACAAAAGGTACTCAAATTGGCAAAGAAGAAGTCAAACTCTCTGTCTTTGCAGATGGCATGATACTTTATGTGGAAAACCCAAAAGACTCCACTCCAAATTGCAAGAACTCATACAACAATTCAACAATAAGGCAGGATACAAAATCGATGCACAGAAAAAAAAAGTTGCGTTTCTATACACTAACAATGTGACTGAAGAAAGAGAAATTAAGGAGTCAATCCCATTTACAATTGCACCAAAAACCATAAGATACCTAGTAATAAACCTAACTAAAGATATAAAAGATCTGTATTCTAGAAAGTACAGAACACTTATGAAACAAATGGAAGAAGACATAAAGAGATAGAAAAGACATTCCATGCTCATGGATTGGAGGAATAAATATTGTTAAAGTGTCTATACTTCCCAGAGCAATCTACACATTCAATGCAATCCCCATCAAAATACCATTGACATTTTTCACAGAGCTGGAACAAACAGTCCTAAAATTTGTATGGAACCAGAAAAGACCCCGAAGAGCCAGGGGAATGTTGAAAAGAAAACCAGAGCTGGGACATCTCAATGCCTGACTTCAAGCTATATCACTCACCAAGCTGTGATCATCAAGACAGCACGCTACTGGTACCACAACAGACACTTAGATCAATGGAACAGAATAGAGAACCCAGAAATGGACCCCTAACTCTATAGTCATATGACTTTAAAAAATTTATTTATATTAGGGATTTCCCTAAAAATGGAACTATCTTTTCACTTCTAGAATAAACCCTACTTTTTAGTAAGTGGTTACTTAACTTTTCCTAGTCTATATCTGTAATACTTTAGTTATATTGCTCTTATACTCATGTGAGTATTTGTCTGGTTTTATTTGTGAGCAATATTTTCATGGTTTGGTATCATTGTTATGCTTATTTACTTAATGATCTTTCTTAGTTTATGTTTTTAAGTGGCTCAATAGAATTTCTCAACATTATTATGAAAAATTTCAAATTGATGGAAAAGTTGAAAAATGTAAAGTGAATCAATATACTATAACCACACAAATTCTGTAATGTTATGCTAGATTTTTCTTTACACACTCACACATGTACAGATCCATATCTGCTATTCCTTGGATGCCTTTTAAAGTAAGTCTTAGATTCTGTTCAATTAAGCATTACTATTTATAATTGTTAGCAGTATTATTTAAGTATAATTGACATGTAATTAAGTCCATGTATTTAAAATGCAGAGTTTAATAAGTTTTGGATAAAGTCATTGTCACAATCAAGATAATGAACATAACCATCAAAGAAAGAATCCTCGGGGCACCTGGTTGGCTCAGCTGTTAAGCGTCTGTTTTCAGCTCAGGTCATGATCCCAGGGTCCTGGGTTACAGCCCCACATCAGGCTCCCTGCTCCATGGGAAACCTGCTTCTCCCTTTCCCACTCTCCTTGCTTGTGTTCCCTCTCTCTGTGTCAAATAAATAAATAAAATATTGGTGGGGGGAAGGAATCCTCTCTCTAAAGCATCCTCCCCCCCTTCTTCTTCCCTAAGCAAATACTGATCTTCTTTCTGTCATTGTATATTACTCTGCATTTCCTAAAGTTTCATATTACAATTCATGTATCTTGTATTTTTTGCTCTTGTTTCATTCAGTATATTTTTTGAGATTAATTTATATTGTAGGGCATACCAGTTGTTTATTCCTTTTTTATCCTGAGTATTATTCCATTGTGTGAATGTATTACAGTTTACCCATTCAATGTTGATGGAGATTTGGATTGATGCTAGTTGTTGGCTATTGCACATAAAGATGCTATGAACAATGTTGTACTAATATTTGTATGGGCAAGTGCTTTCTTTTTCTTAGATAAATCCTTAATAATGGAATGATTGGTTCATATGGTGGTATATATTTAAATTTAAAAACCCGCTCAACTATTTTCCAAAGGATTTTGCAATTGCGATATAAGAAAGTTCCATTTAATCACATTCTTTCCAACAACTTGATGTGTTCAATCTTTTTCACTGCAGTCATTCTAATAGATTTGCTGTGGCATCCTTTGATTTTAATTTGCATTCCATTAGTGACTTATGTTGTTGAGTATCTTTACTGTTCTTTTCTGTGGCCTGTAAAGGTTCCATGGCTGTTTAAGTTTTTGCTCATGTTTTAATTGAATTGTTTTCTTTTAAATTTTGATAATTTTTAAAGTAGACATTATATACTGAAGTCTTTTTATCAGATATGTGATTTGCAAATATTTTCTCCTAGTCTGTGACAAAGAGTCACTGCTTGCGTCTACTACCCATCCCACTGATGCGCTAAAATGATCTCCATTCCCTCCCCACTGGTTAAAAAAACAAAAACAAAACAGAACAAACAAAAACCAATGGCTTAAGATTGTTCAGTTTTTGTCTGGGGAGCCAGAGAACTGAGGTTTGTGAGCCAATGACTTAATAAGATTCAGATTAAAAGTTTATAATTCTGTGGAACTCAACATTAACAGCATAAAAAAGCAATGTTCCAAACGTTTTTTAAATAGTGTTATTCTTCAGTTCAAATAGGAAAAAGTGAAAGAGATTCTGGTAGCTCTCATGTCACACAAAGATAGGGCAGAGAACACTTTCAATATCTGTAATTAATCAAGTCAACATTAAGTGGGATAATGTAGCACAGGTCATTTTTTAGATACTTAAGATTTGATTGAGACCATTAATTAGATATCAAAATCAGTTTCACTCATAATAGTATAAAAGCACATTATGGCTTTATCAAGGTTGAAGTATTAGTCACATAAAAATAAGAAGCTTAGAAATTGAGTATTTCACCAGTAATGTTATCTTGGCCAGCTACATTTATGTTTAATGTATATGTACCATCAAATAAAATCATTTGAAATAGATTAATCATAAATTAAAATAAGTAGCATTGCCCATACAGCATTTGATCAAGTTGTTATTTTAGCTTTATTTATTTTTATGAATTTTTTAAATTTGAGAGACACAGCATGAGAACATGAGCCAGGACAGGGTGGGAGGGCGGGGCGGTGGCAGAGGGAGAGGGAAAAGCAGGCTCCCAACTGAGCAGGGAGCCTAATGCAGGACTCCATCCCAGAACCCCAAGATGGTGACCTGAGTCAAGGCAGATGCTTAACCAGTTGAGCCACCCAGGTGCCCCTTCTTTACTTTTTAAAAATATTATTTATTTATTTGAGAGAGAGCATGAGTGAGGGAGGGGAGTGGGAGGAGAGAGAGAGAAAGAATCTGAAGCAGGCTCCACACTCAGCATGGAGCATTACCTGGGGCTACATCCCACAGCCCCTGAGATCATGACCTGAGCCAAAACCAAGTGCTGACTGCTTAATCAACTGAGCTACCCAGGTGCCCCAAGTTATTGTTTTAGAAATCCTGTCCGTTTAACTAAAATACTCTACCTTAATATTTAACTGATGGCAAAAACCTTTATAATCTTTGCTTCAGCATTACATAAGTACACAAAATGATTGAAGACAAGTTAAATTAGTAGCTGAAACTTTGTCTGATTTTGAGTTTTTATTCAGTTCTAAATAGTGGATTTGTGTGGCTGTGGCTAATCATGAAATCTTTATCTCACTCTGTCTCTAGCATTATTCCATAGTTAGATACAGTTTCACTAGTCTTTCATCTCTGTCTCTCACCTCTTAAATTTCATATTTATTTACATGTTTAGAGTGCCTACTTAAAACTTAATAAGATAAATGATAAGATCTTTAAGTAAGATAATAACACTTATTATTCTCTTCTGAATATGTTGAATTCTTATTATCTAAAGGAAGAAATAAAAATCCATCTTACTTTTGACTCACTCTGAACTTCTATATTTTAATATCATTTTTTTAAAAGACTTTATTTATTTATTTCAGACAGAGAGAGAGAGAGAGAGAGCACACATGAACAGGGGGAGGGGGCAGAGGGAGAAGCAGGCTCCTGACAGAGCAGGGAGCCTGATGCAGGACTCAATCCCAGGACCCTGTGATTATGACCTGAGCCAAAGGCAGACATTTAAGTGACTAAGCCACCCAGGCACCTCTATTTTAACATCTTTTAACTAGAATTAAAATGATATTTCAAAATTGGATACATTTACTTTTTATTCGTATCTTAAAACCACATTATGTGGTGTTTGTCTACAGACTGATTGTAAATCCTGAACACTACTGTTTGTGTTGTTGCAATCATGCATATATTTTTCACTGAGAAGCTGAGTAGTATATGGGGAGTACATTCCTTCCATGTAGTATAGTGTCACAACCTCTGTGGGACCCAGGGAAGAACAGTATATTGTGTATATAAAATAGATCCTCTTTGCTACACATCATCAGTGACTTCAGAACACAGCACATTTCAATTTTTCTTGTATCTATATATTACTTTCTGGAAAAATTTGTTTTGTTTCCATAGTATCTAACTCCCTGCATCTTCATTACAGAAAGAAGAAATATATGTTGCCTTCACTAAATTCTAGTTCATGAAACATTTTGTCCATAGACTCCAATAGAATCCATTCCATTCTTTAAATTCAAGGCATTTTCCTTCAGCTCAGGAATTTTTTGTTTACATTTGTCCTGATTATTACCAGCCTAGAAAGGACTCATTTACTTTAGGCCCTTTTCTTAAATCCGCTATTTTGTTTTATCCCTCATTCATCTTCTGTGATTGCCAACTTTGTTTTTTGTAAATATATCCTTACATAACCTTCTCCAAAACGGCATATGGAAGGTAATTTTCTGAGTTCCTGAATTTCTCAAGTGGCTTGATTTTGCCATTTCCATTGATTGGTAGCTTGTTCAATTCTAAGTTCAAAATATTATTGCCTCAGAATTTTGAAATAGTTATCACCATTTTCTTCATTATTCAAAATTGGTGATTGAAAAGTATGAAGAAATTACACATTAATTGCTTCATAATAATTTTTCCTCATTTTATCTGGGTGCTTTTGACATGTTCTTTTTATTCTTAGTCTTCTGAAATTTCTGAATATTGTTCATTCATTATTCATTTATGCGGCTCATCAATCAGTGGATACTGTTAACTCTAGAGACAGGTATCGCTTCAGTTCTGGGAGATTTTCTTATTTTATTTTACATTTTTTCTCACTTTTTTCACAAATGCTCTCCTTTTGAAACTCCTGTTCATCACATCTTGAGTTATCTAGGTTGACAGTCTTGACCAATTTATTTTCATTTACAGACTTTCTTTTTTATGTTTTCATATATATGTTCTGGAAGAATAGCTCATTTATCTTATAATTCTCCTTCTAATTTTTAATTTGTTGATATATTTTAATTGCCAAATTTTCTCCATTTTTTGAAAGTTTTCACTCAGTTCTATTCATGACTTGTTTCATAGAAACATTATCTAGAACTTTTCTGAAGATAATGAATATTTGAAAATTCTCATCTGTTGTGAAAGACCTGTTTCCTCTTTTGGTCACATTTTTGTGTGTTTGACTTAGTTTTCCCCTTCAATGCTGCTGATTTTCTTTATATATCCATTAGTCCTGTTTTTTAAAATTCTAATTAAGGAATAAAATATTAGATAAGTTAGTTCTACATCTCTTGTCTCCTCAACTTTTGGGTATGCAGACTAAAATTTTTCAATAGCATTCTTTCTTGAATAGAATGTCTAATACATAGGTACTGAGCTGATTGGTAAACTTTCCTTCATACTGAAATGGTGAAGAACTATCTTTAAAACGGAAGGTGCCACAAATTCAGAATCAGAATTACTTTATTCTAGTAAAGTAAGGAACAATCTAACAGGCTAATTCTTTGTAAGAATTTAGGTTTTTTGGAGATGGATTGACAATTCAGTTTGTGTGTGTGTGTCTTTGTGTGTAAGGTAAACGTAAATGGCTTTACCTTGTATTTCACTAAATTTTTAGTTTTATTATTATACCTACTAAGTCCAAGTATAAAGACTTTCTGGATTTCAGCTGTGCAGTTCGGTCACCTTTAATTTTTGCATTTCTCACCTGCCATAATCTGGAATTTGAGTTACATACTTCTTCAAATTTACCAGTATGATTCCATCTGCTTCTACTTTTGCCAAAAGCATAGAGATTCCCTAATATATTTACTCTGATCCATTTTGTTCTTTTCACACTTATGGGTTTCTCCTTGTTTAATCACTTATAATTCCTTTATGGACTTTTGAGGGTTGAAGTTAGACTAATATATTTGCTTGGTCTGCCATATTTCTTTGAAACTATAAAATATGTTATTTCTAACTATAAATTGGTACAAAAGGAGAACTTGAAAGTTATTTTTCAAGATATTAAAACCATAAATGCCTCTTGAATTTGTTATTTTATGTTAGTAATTTATACTGGAGATTAACTTTTTGTTCAGCTATATTGTTACAAAGATGCTCAATGGGTGGTTATTATAAATGTTAAAATTAGAAGAAAACTGGGGCGCCTGGGTGGCTCAGTGGGTTAAGCGTCTGCCTTCAGCTCAGGTCATGATCCCAGGGTTCTGGGATTGAGTCCCACATAGGCTCTCTGCTCAGTAGGGAGGTCTCCTTTTCCCCGTGTCTCAGCTCCCACTGCTTGTGCTCTCTTTCTTTCTCTCTTCCTTTGTCTCTGTCAAATAAATAAAATCTTTAAAATTAAAAAAAAAATTAAAAGAAAACTAACAATGAGAGATTATCTCAATAAAATATGACACACATAATTTTAAGGCATACAACTTATTTTGTAGGTATATTCGATATTCTTAGAATAATTTTCAGTTATTTCTACTTTATCATAATTTTTACCACTTTATTTGATTACATTTATACTTTTTATTCGTTTAGATTTAAATTTTATTTATTAACATAAGAATTTGAGGCAGTATAAAGGCCAAATAAAATCAAAATATGGCTGGATTTAATAAATGGAAAAACAAAAAACTTGTCTTATAGAGGAAGAGAAGATTGATATTAGCAAAAATGTAAGATGCACTGATTTTTAAAATCATGAACAGAGTTAGGTTCAATAGTAAATAGAAAGTAAGATAAGAACAGACTGATAATCTTTCATGTGGAACTAAACTCAAGCAGGAATTTATCATGTGACATATTAAAAATATTATTGTGTAGTAGTTTCACTGACACAATGGTAGAAGTCTTAAGACAATTACTTGAAAAACAGTACACTAAAATAAAGTGCTATTCCCCTAAAGTGTGCCTGTATTGACTCTATTTAAGGAAAAACAAATCATTCCAAGAAGTCCTAATTCACTGAAGGGATGTCTTCAACACTCTAACAATGCCCTTCATCTACCTTGTTTTCTGAGGAAATTACAGCTCTTTGAGTCTCACGCATTCTGCTCTTTTTCTTAAAGTAGAATTTTGTTAAGGCTGCCATTTCTGGAAGGTCTTTCAAAGTAGACACAATGTTCTGTCAGGGCCTGGTGTCTCCCATGGATTTTCAAATTCCATGGTGGAATCCCAGAGTACAAACCAGATTTCTCCATTCTCTGTTGGTTGAGTTTCCATTTTGTACACTTAGTTTTCTTTTTATCCTGATCAGTCTTAATGAAAAGCACTCTAGTTTTACTTAACAGATTTCTTTAACTTAGTATCTCATGGATGAGATGTTGAAATTTAAGTCCATTTGGATTCCTTAAGAAGCCAGGTTCCTTATGAAAGTCAACTCAGTACTCATCCAGAGCTCTTTTATTGAAGAATACCATCAATCAGTTGCAATCAGTTAGAATTTTGAGGAACATTCTATGTAGACTTCAGTTTAGCCAAAATATGGAAAAGATGAAGGGGGAAAAATTATGCTTTCAGATATACAATGAAAGTGGAAATATTAGCTATGTGATATGTGATATATTTGTTATATAACATGATATATTATTTCCTATGGACTTCTTTATTGTAATAATTATTCAAAAAGGCAAAATAAAACTATTAAGAGATGTGATCCAGATAAATTAAATTTAAGATAAATCTATTTATAAAACAAATTATATGGCTCTGTTTGACAAATATCAAAAGTAATATCTAATTAAATATAGAAATCAATGATTGATATTTTGCAAAGCTACTGTATAAAAGGAAGATATAAAAATAACGAGTTAAGTGTGCCTGGCTGGCTCAGTCAAAAGAGCATATGACTCTTGATATCAGGGTTGTGAGTTCAGGCTCCATATTGGGCATGGTGCTTACTGGAAAAAACAAACAAACATAGAAATGACCAATTAAATTTCCGTATATCATCTTCAAGTTAAAACATTATGAGAGTTAATAATAACCATAGCATTATTAAATATATAGACATATTAATACTAATATCCATTGCATATAGTGAATATCTTGGATTGATCTTAAAATTGTAAGATATCTCTTTACAGAAAATTATAAAACAAATTTAAATAACTAAATAAGTGGAAAACATGTCCCAGGGATTAGAAGGCAACATTTTAAAGATAGCAATTCTTCCTAAACTGATTAATAAATTCGGTTCAAACCCAATCATTTGCAATATTTCCCCAGTTATGTAAGTCTATTTGAGTGTTTGAATATTAGTGGAAATTGATCAGCTTATTCTAACTTTTAAGTGTAAATGTCAATGACCAATGATAACTAAGTATATTAAGGTGGGAAGCCTTGCTCTAATTATAATGAAGTTGCAATGATTAAGATAATAAGACAAGAGTACAAGGAAAAACTAAAGGAACATGATAAAGGGCCTACAGTTAGAATCTAGCATATATGAACGTGTGATTTATAATAACTGTAGTCCTGTGTAGTTGTGGGAAAAGATTTTAGAGAAAATAGTTCTTGTACCGTATGTAAAATTAGCATACAAAATTTCAGGTCAATGGTACATCTGAATTTGAAAGGCAAAACAATAATCCAGAAGATAATATAGGAACTTATCCTCATTATTTTGGGGTAAGCAGACTTTATTGAACTTATTTTATCCAAAAGTTTCTCAGACTTATTTAACTCTAAAGTGTGAGTGTATGTGCGTGCATGTGTGTGTGTTTGATATATTGGAAAAATAATTTTTCCATGAAACCCTTTAGGAAAAGCTACTTTGGATCCTCTGCTTTCTTATCAAATTAGCAAAGGCCAATTCCTGTGGTGAAAGAACAATGATTATGAACTAGAATAAGTTTATAAGAACAGTTTAAACGATACAGCTGGACCCTGGTCTGGAAAAAAAGAATCGAGACAAGAATCTTACATTTTTTCGCAGTAAGATATAAGATGGGATGTATTTTTGGCTTTATGTCTTGATCCATTTCTAGTCTGAAAATAAAAGATTACTAAAGTCATATAAGTGTGTAACAATTTATGTCACCAAGAAGTATTAAGCAGAGAACTGAACAAAATTTAAGCTTTTAAGTTTTTTTATTATTAGAAAAAAACAGTGATTAAAAAGATATATTTGTATCATTTATGCATAGGTTCTTAAAAGTGCTCCATAATAAAAGTAGTTCAATTTTATCCTATTTAAAGTAGCTCATATTAAAGGAAGTTTTGTACCAGACTCTGTCTAGATACATTACTTATTTTTTCTAAAAGGCCTTTAATGGTTCTAAAACTCACACATCTACTCTATAGACTAAGGATAATGTTACCTGCCCTTAATTAAATGATAGAGATATATGTTTCTATATAGAACCTGTATTCTTTAAGTAAGCATAACACAATAACAAGTGTATACAACAGGAAGAGTAATTACCCAAATTTGCATGCACAGTGGGAGCTTCCTTTGTAAAGTGGTTGGCAGCTTGAAATAATGTATCATGGATACCATTCATGGGGGAAGTAGCCTACCTTAAAATGGTACAAATTGGGTAGTTAATGCAAGTCTTGACTCTTTCAGCTGACAGGGGAATTCTGAGAGTCAGCTCCTTGACATGTGCCACAGAAACTTCTTATGGGAAAAGAGCAGTTGGTTTACCTGGTGCTAATAAGAGGACCAGCACATATGTCTTTCAGTTACCACTAAGCCATGGAATTGAGAAGGACATTTCCTTTCTATTAATGCTCCATGCCCGGCAATGGGTCACCCCCACCTCCAGATTAGATGTAACTGTTTTTTTTTCTTCTCTTACTTCTGAGTTTTATTTGACCTCATGTAAGTATAATATGCTTGAAATATGGATGAGACACAAATATGGCTTTTATTTCTTGTTTTGATATTAATAATTGTGAGGTGTTTTGTAAGTATGTGAATGTGCCTAAAGTAGTGCCTCATAAAGAATATAATAAAAGCTAAATTTATTAAGCATTTATCATGTGCTGAATACCAAGCTAAGTGCTTTACATGTATAATTCCACTTAATCTAACCTAATTTGGAGCAGCACAATATTTATCTTCATTTTAACAAATAAAATATGAGTTTCATAGGAATTGAATATGTTGTGTAGAGTAACATCACTTTTCTTTTTGAGATTTAATTTATTTATTTGACACAGAGAGACACAGCAAGAGAAAGAACACAAGCAGGGGGTAGTGGGAGAGGGAGAAGCAGGCTTCCTGCCAAGCAGAGAGCCCATGTGGGACTCAGTCCCAGGATGCTAGCTGGGTTCATGACCTGAGCCAAAGGCAGACGCTTAACAACGAAGCCACCCAGGTGTCCCTAGAGTCACTTCACTTTTAAATAAAGTTAGACTTAATGTTCAGATTTGTTTAAACCGAAATTCCAAATTTGTTTTGTTTGACCAGTAGGTCATTCAGAAACCTTTAGAACACACAGTGAATATGGGCTTTATGAGACTATGTGGGAACCCAAATATATGCAAGAAAATTCTAAAACAAATTGGGATAATCATAATTTATTCATATGATACTAACAGCTCACTATATTGTTGGATATGCTTTTCAAAAATTTTAAATTTGAATTTTGATTTCAAAATACTAGTTTCCATTAATAAAATAATATAGCTGATAAATGAATTAAAAGATTTAGGTCATAATCTCTGAACTTGACCAACTTAATTAGAATCTATATGTCTAAAAGTGACACAAGGGAGACAAACCAGAAGAGATTCTCAACTCCAGAAACAAACAGTTGTTGGAGTGGAAGGGGGGCTAGAGATAGGGTGATGGACATTGGGGAGGGTATGTGCTATGGTGAGTGCTGTGAAGTGTGTAAGACTGATGATTCACAGACCTATACCCCTGAAACAAATAAAAATTTATATATTAATGAAAATTTTTTTAAATAAATAAAAGTGACATAAGGTTTTTGAGATGCTATGCATATAATTAGAAATTTGTATATATAACTATTACTATCTTTTTTTTTTTTTAATAGCTGAAAGTTTGTACAGTTTTACTAACCTCTCCTTGTTTTGCCCATTTCCCAGCCCCTGGAAGCCACTTTTCTCCCTTTTTTCAGTGTGTCTGACTTTTTTTCACATTCCTCATATAAATGATACCATCCAATATAGTCTTTCTCTGTCTGGCTTATTTCACTTAACATAATGTCCTTAAGTTCCATCCATGTTGCTGCAAATGTCAGGATTGTCTTCTATCTTATGGCTGAAATAATATCCCATTGTGTGTGTATACCACAACTTCTTTAACCATTCCTCTGTCAATCATCTGTGATTGTTTCCATAGTTTGGCTATTCTGAGGTGCATTTATCCTTTTGAGTTAGTGTTTTTTTTTCTTCAGATAAATATCCAGAAATAGAGTTGCTAGATTATGGAGTATTTCTGTTTTTAACTTTTGAGGGAACTCCATACTCTTTTCCTTAGTAGTTGCATCAGTTTACATTTCCTACGGACAGTGGACAAGTGTTACCTTTTCCCAACATCCTTCCCAATGCTTCTTCTTTCTTCTTATTTTTTTTTTTGATAACCAGTGTGAGGTGATAACTCACCACAGTTTTGCATTTGCCTGATGATCAGGGAGGTTGGGTATCTTTTCATGTACCTGTTGAGGTTTTATTTGTTGTAAAGAAGTTTTTAGGCTTGATGTAGCCTCACCAGTTCATTTTTGCTTTTGTTGCTTTTACCTTGGTGACAAAATGAATGAATGAATAAATAAATAAATCATTGTTAATACAATGTTAAGAAGCTTACCACTCATAATTTCTTCTAGATTGTTATGGTTTCAGGTCTTATGCTCAAGTCTTTAATCCATTTTAATGTTGGAGTATGGTGTAAGAGAATGGTCCAGTTTCATTCTTTTGCATGAGGCTATCCAGTTTTCCCAAAACCATTTACTTAAGAGACTAACCCTGGGCGCCTGGGTGGCTCAGTGGGTTAAGCCGCTGCCTTCGGCTCAGGTCATGATCTCAGAGTCCTGAGATCGAGTCCCACATCGGGCTCCCTGCTCAGCGGGGAGCCTGCTTCCCTCTCTTTCTCTCTCTGCCTGCCTCTCCATCTACTTGTGATTTCTCTCTGTCAAATAAATAAATAAAATCTTTAAAAAAAAAAAAGAGAGAGAGAGACTAACCCTTCTTCATTGTATATTCTTGTCTCCTTTGTTGAAAATTATATAAACAACAATTTATTTCTGAGCTATTCTTGCCTTCGTCTGTCTGTTTTTATTCTAATACCATATTATTTAGTTTAACATAACTTCGTAATAGAGTTTGAAATCAGGGAGAGACCATGGCTCTTCCGGCTTTGTTCTTTATTCTCAAGATTTCTTTGGTTATTTGAGGTCTTTTGTGGTCCTATACAAATTTTTAAGATTTTTTTTCTATTTCTGTGATAAAAGAATTTTGATAGAGATTGCATTGGATATGTAGACTGCTTTGGGTATTATGAACATTTTAACAATAATAATTCTTTCAATCCATGAGCATCTTTCCATTTAAGGAATCTTTCCTTTTATTTTTATCTTCTTCAATTTTTTTCCCTTAATGTCTTATAGTTTTCAGTATATATGTCTTTCAAATCCTTGGTTAAATTTATTCTTAGATATTCCATTCTTTTCAATACAATTGTAAATAAGATTGCTTTCTTCATTTCTCTTTCCAATAGTTATTAATGTATAGAAATACAATAGATTTTTTGTATTGGTTTCATAACCTCTAAATTTACTGAATTAATTTATTAATTCTAATAGTTTTTTGATGGAGTCTTCAGGTTTTCTATGTATAGTATCTTGTCATTTGAAATAGTGACAATTTTACCTCTTTCTTTAAAATTTGGATGCCTTTTATTTCTTTTTCTTCTCTAATTGCTCTGGCTAGGACTTCCAATACTATGTTCAACAAAAGTGGTGAGTGTGGACATTCTTGTCTTGTTCCTGATCTTGAGTATAATGTTCGCTCTGGACTTACCACATATGGCCTTTATTATGTTGAGGCATATCCCAATTGTGCCTGCTTTCGTTGTGTTTTGGTTATAAATGCATGTTGCATTCTATCAAATGTTTTTTCTTTGTTTAGATTTTGTTAATGTGATATATCACATTGACTAATCTGCAGATGCTGAACCAGCAATGTATTCCTGGAATAAATCCCACCTGATCATGGGATATGATCTTTTAATGTATTATTGAATTTAGTTTGCTAATATTTTTTGAGGATTTTGCATCTATATTCATCATGGATATTGGCTTATAATTTTCTTTCCTTGTGGCATTCTTCTCTGGTTTTGATATATGGTTAATCCTGGTCTTGCAAAATAACTTTGGAAATTTTCCCTCCTCTTTAATTTTTTTAGAAGAGTTTGAGAAGGATTAGTATGAATTCTTCTTTGAATGGTAGGACTCATAATAAAGCTATCTACTCCTAGACTTTTGTTTGTTGGAATATTTTTTTTTAAGATTTTATTTATTTATTTGACAGAGAGATTACAAATAGGCAGAGAGGCAAACAGAGAGAGAGATGAGGAAGCAGGCTCCCTGCTGAGCAGAGAGCCCAACGCGGGACTTGATCCCAGGACCCTGAGATCATGGCCTGAGCCGAAGGCAGCGACTTAACCCACTGAGCCACCCAGGTGCCCCAATTGTTGGAATATTTTTGATTACTGTTTCAATCTCCTTACTAGTAATAGATTTCTTCAGGTTCTTTATTTATATATGATTTAACTTGGTAGGTTATATTTCTGGAAATTTGTCTATTTATTTTAGGTTGCCTAGTTAGTTAACATATAATTGTAAATAATAGTCTTTTTTAAAATTTTTTATTTTTTATAAACATATATTTTTATCCCCAGGGGTACAGGTCTGTGAATCACCAGGTTTACACACTTCACAGCACTCACCAAAACACATACCCTCCCCAATGTCCATAATACCACCCCCTTCTCCCAAACCCCCTCCCCCCAGCAACCCTCTCCGTTTTTTTTATTCTACTCATTGAAGTCCTCCCTCTTTTATCTTGGTGAGTTTAGCTGAAGGTTTTTCAATTTGGTTTACCTTTTCAAAGAATCAACTCTTTCATTGACCTTTTTTTATTATCTTTTTAGTCTCTATTTAATTTACTTCTGCCCTACTCTTTGTCATTCCTTCCTTCTACTAACTTTGAACTTCATTTGTCCTTTTTGAGATTGAGGTGTAAAGTTAGGTTGTTTATTTGAGACGTCTCTTGTTTTTTGAGGTAGGCCTGTGTTGTTATGTGCTTCTGTCTTAGAACTGCTTTAGCTGAATTTATACATTTTGGTATATAATATTTCCATTTTCACTTGTCTAAAGGTTTTTTTTTTTCCCTTTCTTCTGATATATTTTTTGAACTGTTGTTGAATAGCATGTTGCTTAATCTCAACATATTTGTGAATTTTCCAGTTTTCTTCTTGCAATAGATATTTTTTGTACCATGGTGGTCAGACAAGATGCTTAATATGATTTCAATCATCTTAAATTTATTAAGACTTGTTTTATGGACTAACATACAATCTACACTGGAGAATGCTCCATGTATACTTGAGAAGAACGTGTATTCCGCTTTTAGATAGAAAGTTCTGTAAATATCTGTTATATCCATCTGTTCTAACAAGTCATTTAGGGTCAATATTTCCTCATTGATTTTATCACTGTATGATATATTCATTGGTGAAAGTGCCCTAATATTATTATGTTTTTGTTCTTCCTTTAGGCCTGTTAATATTTGCTTTGTATATTCAGGTGCTCCCATATGGGGTACATAAATGTTTACAAACATTATATCATTTTGTTGGATCAACCCTTTTATCATTATGCAATGCTTTTCTTCACCTTTTATTACATAGAGTCTTTGTTTTAGAGTCTATTTTGTCTGGTGTAAGAGTAGCTCCTCCAAATTTCTTTTGGTTTCCAATTGCATGGAATATACTTTTCCAACTTTTCTCTTTAAGTCTGTGTGTATTCTTGCATTTAAAAGTCCTTACATTTCTTCTAAGGGAACATTTAGATGGGTTTTGTTTTTTACTCATTTAGCCGCTCCACATATTTTGATTGAAGAATTTAGTTCATTTGCATTTAAAATAATTATTGATAGATGTGTACTTATTGCCATTTTGTTTATTGTTTTCCACCTGTTTTTGTAGTTCTTTTGTTCTTAACTTGCTCTCTGTGGTTTGATGACTTTCTTTGGTAGTATGTTTATATTCCTTTTTTTTTTAATCTTTTGGGTATTTACTGTAGGTTTTTGTTTTGTGGTCACCATTAGGGTTATATATAACAACTTATTTCTAAAATATGTTAGATATTTATATATATCTAAGTTTTTATAACACTATAACAAATATTATTGACACTGTTAGTAATGAGAGCCCAAGATTGTACATGTTAGTTCAAATACAGTGGTATAAAAGTTGATAAAAATATTTAATAAATGATTAACTGTGCATGCTATACTTTAAAATAAAGTATTGACTCACTGAGAACTGTTTACTGTTGTTTTCCATTTTTTTTTTTTAAGATTTATTTATTTGACAGAGAGAAATCACAAGTAGACAGAGAGGCAGCCAGAGAGAGAGAGAGAGGGAAGCAAGCTCCCTGCTGAGCAGAGAGCTGGATGCGGGACCTCATCCCAGGACCCTGAGATCATGACCTAAGCCGAAGGCAGTGGCTTAATCCACTGAGCCACCCAGGCGCCCCTGTTGTTTTCAATTTAACAAAACTTCACTTACTATGCCTCAAAAATGGTTATCTTTTGTGAAGCAGAGAGATTGAAAAGTACTAGATAGATAAACAATACATATATACATATATAATATACTTTAAAATATAGGATTATATTTATATATAGCTCATATAAATTAATACAAACCCAAGTTTATATCAACATTCTTGTAAGTTTCCATCTTGATATTGAAAGTAGATTTTGTATTAATGCCTACAAGGTAGATTTCTATGACTCAAAGTCATATTCATCATTTTCTAAAAAAATTGGGAGAAGCATAAGTTTAAGTACTATGATATATACTCAAATGGCTTTAGATATATTTCAAAATGTCACAAGAATTATGGGCATTTTTGGTGACTATCATAGTTTGAATATTTTGAGGTATAGTTCCTTTTCTTATACTAATGTTTAGGGTATTATATTCACAGCTGAAGTCATAAAAATTAGTGGCCAGAAGCTACTAATACAAAAATACTACCTAGATATAAATTAGATGCTTTGATATGAGTATTATTACCTGAATATATCTAAAATAGAATTAAAATTGCAGGAATAGTAATGCATTACTTGACTCTTAGAAGTTTGGAAGTTTTCTAAAGAACTAAACCATTTACTTTCTGAGTTTTCAAACTAATTTAAAAATGTGTTACATTAGTTTATGGAAACTGTCTAATAGACCTATATCTTAACACTTCATGATTTTTTATAGTTAAGCAGTTATCTGGAAAACCCAAAGCAAGCAAGGAAACATTCATTTCAAACTTATATATACTCATACTATAAACACATTGACTATCTAAAGGTCATAATATACTTAAAGATTCTGACATTTTGGAAATATTTTACAAAGCATTTTATATATTTAAACATTTCAGGTAAGGGAAAAAATTTAAAACAGACATTTTTTACTAATAAAATGCGTTTGACAAGCTTTTGATTAAGCTAAATCCACTGATGATTTTAAGTGCTTACCATGTTTTAGGAACATGAAAAATACAGATATGGCATATGTTCTAGTGTCAAGGAGTTCATGGTCTGGTGAGAAAGACTGTAAAACAGAGTGAGTGATATGATGGGAATACAAAGTGAATGATATCACAGACTAAAAGGCAGCAACTAATGTAGACTAAGGATAAAGTAACTAGGATGGATTTTGAAATAACCATGTATTATCATAAATTCATACAGCTGGAGACCCAAATCAGTCACTGTCCCAGATGCAGCCATTTTTCTAGAGGATATAGAGAGTCCCTGGTACCTGGCAGGCAACTAATGGTCCAATGAATGCTTGTGTAACTCTTTTCCTATAAATATATACAATGAGACCCCATTTGATTTCACATAGAAAGGGGAAAAAAAGTTGTGTTCACTTTCTTTAGGGATCTATCAACTCTCCATATCTTTCCTAAATGTAGGATATAGGGAGTTCTTTGATTTTACCATTTCACAAGACATCATGCTGGTCCATTCTATTAAGAATACCATTATGATGCATTGAATGCCCCCAGAAGCCTTGGTAAGATATATGCCTGCATAAGGATGCAAAATAAAGCCCCATGAAAATTCAGGTTCTGACCCCTTGATTAAGTTTCAGGATTTTCCTTGATCTGAGTCATGAAAAGATACCTCCAATAAGCAAATGACACGGGACTTATCTGGAATCTCCTAGCACCAGGAAAATAGCATAATGCCTTTTGTATTTTAAAGGCAACATATAACACAAATATATGACAGCAAGCTGCCACAATACATTTACCAAATAACCCTAAAACTTACTGTTTTGACTGGGATCGGAACAATAGAAGGTTCTCGAATTCTGAAAAAAAGTTGCACGATCAGTAAGATCTATGAACCAGGATATTTAGGTGCACTTAGGATATTAGGTGTCTGTGGCAGTTAGGTTATTTTATAGAAACTATAGCACATATTTTTATAATTTGAAGCAAATGCACTCCATATTTTGAAGATAATCCTTTGCTTGAAAATAACAGAAGTAGCAAAATAATTGATGGATTAATATTAGTCCTACTAAAGAAGGAAAATTTGACCAGGACCTCTAAGGTATCTTCCATCTGAAATGCCTATCATAACCTGGATGTTTTCTGACCACAGAAGCCATAAAATTTGGGATTTTCAGTAGCACCCTATCATTAAGTGGAAGAAGTATAGATTATATTGGGCTTGAACAGATTCTGAAGACATAGTCAAGTTACATGAGCAAGAGGTTTAGATTTTTATGCATCTACTTTGAAAGTACTGCCTCCTTTTTATGAACCCACATGTGTGGTTTTATGAGGAATTGTCATGTCAGCAACTATGACAAATTGTTTGATGAAGAAAAATTTTTATTTAGTTTAAGGATGGTTCTACATGATATAATAGGAACATTTAAAAGTGGATGACTATAGCAGTCTCCCACTTTGGTGTGATACATAAGAACATGGGTGAAGGGAAATTTTCTAGAAAGCAGAAGGTAGAGGAGTGTACCTGTTTATTTATTTTTTCTGTAAAAAGAGGTAGAGAAATACCAGATTCACACTTTTTTTTTTAAACAGTGCCTAATGATTTAGCTAAGTGGTTATGAACTTAGAAATGTATTGGAAAATTGGTGACAAGACAACTTGAGCAGACCTCATAGAATGGGCCCAAAGTGTGAGGGTATTTTTGTCTTGTGTAAATGTTCACCAAACAGCAAACACAGCAGACAAGGTTCCCAATAATCATCTGGACAAGGTAACCCATTATGTGGTTGTCAGTGAATCACTTTGCTCGGCCATTCTAGTCATTGCTAAAAAGGCTGATGAACCAATTGGCCATAGAAGCAGGCATGGCAGTCATGCATGGACTTAAACAACATGGCTTCGACTCACTACAGATGATGTGGCTGTAACTATTGGTGAGTACCCAACATGTCAACAACAGAAAATGACACTGAGTCAACAATATGGTAATGTTTCCCAATGTGCAAGCCAGCCACCTGGTGACAATTTGATTGTATTCAATTATTTCCATCACAGAAGGGAAAGCAATTTGTTCTTTTTGGAATAGACACATTCTGGAGATAGATTTGCCTTCACTGCCAATAGTTATCCTGTCCAAACTACCTTTCATGATTTTAGCAGTTGTTTTATATCACTGTCAAGAAATTCGCCACAGCATTTCTTGTGAACGAGAACCTACTTTTATAGCAAATAAAATATAACAATAGACCAATGGCCAATGCAATTCACGGTTCCTTCCCTACCTGACAGAATGGTAGGGATGACCTAGTAGCCCAAAAGAATGGTAGAATGGGTTTCTGAAGACCTATTTAGAACACTTTGCAAGTATTTTACATTATATCTTAGGATTTATTTCTGAATCTCCTATACTGATATATATTTCTATTTCTTTTACAGATAGAATTTATGGGTTTGGGTTCTAAAAAATAAAAAGAGAGGAGTCATTCCACTTATCATTACACATAAGAAAATACAACTTAGGCCTCTGATGGTTTAGAAGTCTTAGTTCCCTAAGAAGAAATGTTCTCACTAGAGACAATTTCAAGGAAAAGCTGGCAACTGGCATCTCAGAATGCTTTTTCCTTAAAATCTGTGAATGAGAGGAAATTGGATGATATTCTGAAGGCAGGAATGGAACAGAATCCAAGATTCTATGGTGGTGTTTTTGCCCAGAAAAGTGTATTTATTCAATGTGACTTCTTTTTTATTTTTTTAAAAGATATTTATTTATTTGACAGAGAGACACAGCAAGAGAGGGAACACAAGCAGGAGGAGTGGGAGAGGGAGAAGCAGGCTTCCCACTGAGCAGGGAGCCCAAAGCGGGGCTTAATCCCGGGACTGGTATCATGACCTAAACAGAAGGCAGGTGCCTAACTGACTGAGCCACTCAGGTGTCCCTATTCATTGTGACTTCTTAAATTCCTTAGTTCACTAATTTTCATTGAAAACTATTATTCATTGTGCTGTGACATTTTATTTGACCATATTCTGACATTTCAACTTTTTATGACTTGTGGATTTGTTTTATTGAAGGATAATAATTCAAAAAAAAAAAAAAGTTATGAGACCCACATAGTAGCATTCTGATTCGATAATTCCAATTATTTTAGTGGTTATTTCTTTCTTCTCCTTCTTCTTCTTCTCTTTCTTCTTCTCTTGTTTTTTTAGTGGTTATTTCTACATAAAAAACTTAACCATGCTTATAATATGCTAAATTTAAAATTATCTTTCACTGAAACCACTCATTTTCTTTGTCTTCAGTTGTACCCTAGTCTATTAAACAAAATATCATAAGAGGCCCAGTCAAAATGCTACACCTTCCATGAAAACTTTCCTTACCGGGTTTTTCTCCCAAAGCACACAGTCTATATTATACGACACAGTGCTTACACTTTTCTTGGAACATCTGGAGCATAGACTGTGTTACTGGCAGGCCAGCTGCATCAAACATTGCATGTAAGACTTGACAAAAAATTGGGGTCCAGCATATCCCCTTGAGAACTTCTTAAAATCCATCCTATTTTCCCCACTGATGAAGTTATGAAAAAAGCAACAAAGATTGACCGGGAGGAAAATAATTTCTAGAAGAACTCTCTGATAATCTTCTTGGAGAAATTTTAAGTAAGAAATGAGTGACAAAGGACCAGAAAAGTGCAAATCCACCATACAGACTTAGCTCACTGAAAGCAAGATATTGAGAAATACAGAGTCCTGGCACTACTCCGTCAACTTCCCATTCTATTGGACTCTGAGGCTTCCCAGTGAATCAAGGTAGGGATATTCTCTAAATTGGAAGGCATATGCAGTGTATTCACTGGAGACCACAGGATGCTTCCACTGCTAGGATCTGAGCTCTGCCTCAGGCATTGGCAGCAACTACAGAGGCAGTGCATTGACTTTACAGAGGGGAAAAAAGCCCCTGACATCACCTGCTTCTTGATTTTGCCTCAGGCTGATCGTCAACATTTATCTATTTGTAAGTAGTAATGATTGAAAGATTTATCTTAAGGATTTCAACATTGCCTTGTCATTCTTCGCAGAGGTAGAAGTCTAAGAGAAAAATTTTAGGTAAACCGATCCAACCTTGAGGAATGATATTTCATTTCCAGTTATTCCTCATAGATAGTTTTTGAAATAAAAGCAAGTTCAGTCCAGGAACTACCAGAGAGCAGTGGGAAGAAAGAGCAGGCTGTGGTTAGCAATGGACACTTAAAGAGTTTGACCAATTCCTTTTCCTGGTTTTAGCAACACACATTTGCTCACATCTTCAAACAGCTTTCAGGCTTCACAGGTAAGTGTTAGACTACCAATTGCAGAGCAACAAAAGTTACTGTCATGGTTACCACATATCACGGACAATAAAAGTATGTTTTGACTGCTAATAAAGCTCAGAGTACCGACAAGACAGTTTTTTGGGGAGAGTTGACCTAAAAGGTAGGGGATACTTAGCCACTATCCCAAATTGCCTCTTTCATAAATTTTCCATTTTCTGGAGAATAACCTTTTGTTTTTGTGATATGACAAATGAACAAAACCCTGTGATAACAACACAAGCCAAGAGAGGTGCCTCTGGCAACAAGCTTTGGGTCAAGGAATTTAAAGGAGAAATAAAACAACATAAAATAAATCAACAGCTAGTTGTAAAGCATAAGTGGGATTTTGTTCTAAGTTTAAGCTCCACTGCGGGGAAGACCACACTGAGTCATTTCATAAAATTCACTTTTTAAAATGCTGCCAACTCACACATAAAATAAACCAGCACTAATTAGAGTTTTGTCACCATTTATTCTAAGTAGGACTTGATGTGCATAATGAATTAGCCAGCAAATATTTATGTTTTAATAGTTGCAAATGTTATCCTAGGTGAAAAAAAACAAAAACCTTGTCTCCAAATGTAATAGAATCTAACAAAGAGTCTAGAACTTGGAGATTTAAACCGAAGTCTTAGAAATGGCTATAATAAAATTTAATTACATTTTTAAAGTACTTTCTAGTTTTAGGTCCTCTTGGTTTTCTCCTTCCTTTTCCTCCTTCTTTTCTTTTGTCCGTCTTCTCCTCTATATCACTTTATTCCTTCCTCTTTCCTCTTCTTTTTTAACCTTTGGTTGCTGATAGGCTATGATGTAACCCCTCCTTCCTGTACAGTATTGTACTGTTCTAGATATGTTCAAATCAATTAACTTTCCATGTTCAAAATAATTCATTGGATTGAAATGAGATAACATGATAGACAGATGGACATACAGATAAAGACAGAGAAGTATGAAAGGCTGAGAGGCACTTTAGAATTTATCTCTATGATTACATTACATAGGTGTGCAGTAACCTTCTGGTGCCCTAAGTGTTTAAATGTGATACTTTGAAAATAACTGTCTTAATGTTGGTTACCATGTGATTAATTGGGCCAACAGCAAAAATGACTTTAAAGATAGCTCAGGATCAGTATTGCAGTGTTGGGAACTAGGTTATGTAATTTATAGGGTTCTTTCTCTTCTGTAGGATCCTTCCATCGCTTCCCCTAAATCACAAGTGTTCATTAAATCTTTAAATCCATTTAATTTGTCCTCTTGCTTTTTATTTATTTTTTTTAAATTTAATTTTATTTTTTTCAGTGTTCTAAGATTCATTGCTTAATTACCACACTCAGTGCTCCATGCAATACGTGCCCTCCTTAATACCCACCACCAGGTTCATCCTTTCCAAAGCCCTCCTTTCCAAAACCTCACCCCTCCTTTCCAAAACCCTCAGTTTGTTTCTCAGAGTCCACAGTCTCTCATTGTTCATCTCCCCCTCTGATTTCCCCCAATTCACTTTTCCTTTCCTTCTCCTTATGTCCTCCATGTTATTCCTTATGCTCCACAAGTGAAACCATAAAATTGACTTTCTCTGCTTGATTTATTTCACTCAGCATAATCTCCTCCAGTCCCGTCCATGTTGATGCAAAAGTTGGGTATTCATTCTTTCTGATGGAGGTGTAATATTCCATTGTATATATGGGCGATATCTTTATCCATTTGTCTGTAGAAGGACATCTTGGCTCTTCCCACACAGTCCTCTTGTTTTTTAAATTACTCTTTCCACTTTTCCCAAATTCTCCTGTCCTGTTGTTAATTGATCTTAGATATGTTTCTTGGTTACTTTTTACTGTCCCTTCTCATGCCTTTTCATTCTCTGTGTTAAGTAGTCAATACATTCTGTTCAAGATGGAAATTCCATACTTACTACTTGGAAGGCACTGCTTATCCGTAGCTTTGCCTAAAGCCCAGGGTTCCCAGGTTTCTAACAACTTTGCAATATAAAGTTTATAACAATATGTAATAACTGAACCTCATGGGGTTAGAAGAAGATAGAAGAATGATTACACACAGATCCAAAACCCAAGGTAGGAAAGATCAGAGTATATTAAAAAAGCAGTGTCACCTCATTTTTTAAAAGAAATAATTTCCTATAAAAGCATATGTTTATTGTTTTGCTCAGAATTCATAAAGTGAGAGAAACATGAAGGTACCTCACTTCTCTTTTTAATGTCTTATCCTATCACATTTCATATTTATTGACTAAAAAATTTTCTGGACACCCATTATTTCATGGTTACAGTAAACTATCAGATATTGGGCAATCACTATAAAGTTGAGTGCATATATCATGGTAATTATATCTTTCTGGTGAATTGACCTTTTTATCATCTATAATAGCACTAAAAATAATAAAATACTTTGGAATAAAATTCCCTAAACAGGCAAAAGACTTTTACAATGAAAACCACAACACACTGATGAAAGAAGTTAAGACCCAAACAAATGAACAGACACCCTGTGTTCATGGATTAGAAGACAATATTGCTAAAATATCCATACTACATAAATCAATCTGCAAATTCAGTGTAATACTTCTAAAATTCTAAGGGCAGGGGCATCTGGGTAGCTCAGTTGGTTAAAGTTCTGCCTTCTGCCCAGGTCATGATCTCAGTGTCCTGGGATCTAGCACCACACTGGGCTCCCTGTTCAGTAGAGAGCCTACTTCTTACTCTCCTGTCCTCCCCCCTGCTTATGCTCTCTTGCTCTCCCTCTCTCTCTCTCTAAAATAAATAAAATCTTAAAAAAAAATTCTAAGGGCATTATTTATAGAAATAGAAAAACAATTGTGTATTCATATGGGAACACAAAAAATCATGAACAGCCAAGTCAGTCTTGGGAATGAACAAAGATAGCGATTTCACATTCCTGATTTAAAAAAATATATCACAAAACTACAGTAATTAAGAGTATGGTAGTGGTATAAACATGGATATATGGACCAATGGAACAGAATAGAGAACCTAGAAAGAAGTCCTTGCATAAATGGTCAATTGTTCTTTGAGAAGGGTGCCAAGAATCCACAATAAAGGAAGCATGTCTGTATGTTTTACAACATACACAAAAAATTATCAAAACAAATTGAAGAGTTAGAGGTAAGACTGAAATTGTTAGGGGCCTTGAAGAAAACATAGAGAAAAACCTTCATGACATTGGACTTGGTAATCATTTCATGGATATGACACAAAAAACATAGGCAACAAAAACAAAATTGGGTAAGAGGGTCCACATCAAACTAAGAAGCTTTCAGCAGAGTGAAAGGCAGCCTTAAGAAATGGGAGCAGAGAGAGTCAATTATTCTATGTTTCACTTACTTGTGGAGCACAAGGAATAGCATGGAGGACATTGGGAGATGGAGAGGAGAAGCTGGGGGGAATTGGAGATTGAGTCAAACCATGAGAGACTGAGGACTCTGAGAAACAAACTGAGGGTTTTGGAGGGGAGGTGGATGGGTGTTGCGTGAGCCTGGTGTTGGGTATTATGAAGGGCATATATTGCGTGGAGCACTGGGTGTGGTGCATAAACAATGAATTCTGGAACACTGAAAGGAAATAAAATGAAAATAAATAAAAAAAGAAATGGGAGAAAATATTTGCATACCATAGATCTGATAAGATGTTAATTTCCAAACTATATAAGAAACTCCTGTAATTCCATAGCAATTAAAAAAAGCCCAAACCTAATAACTCATTAAAAATTGGCTATTAAATTAAAAATTAAATTAATGTTAAAGCGTGAATAAACATTTCTCAAAGAGCACACTCAAATGGCCAAGTATATGCAAAGATACTCAATGTCACTAGTAACAGGGCAATGTGAATCAAAATCATGGTAAGCTGTCACGTCGCACCACTCAGGATGGCTATTATCAAAACAAAACAAGAGGCAAGCACTGAGGACATGTGGAAAAATTGGAACCCTATGTACAACTGGTGGGAACGTAAAATAGTGTAGCTGCAAAATGGTGAAAATCACGTGAAAGTTTCTCAAAAAACAAAAACTGGACTACTGTGATATCCAGCAATTCCACCTCTGGGTATTTTTTCAAAATGAATTGAAATCAGGATTCTTAAAAGATTGATTGATTGATTGATTGATTGAGGGAGAGGAACAGAGGGAGAAGGGAAACAGACCCCCTGCTGAGCAGGGAGCCTCAGCCCCAGGGGAGCTCAATTTCATGACTCTAAGATCATGACTTGAGCTGAAACCAAGTCAAATGCTTATAATTGGCTGAGCCACCCAGGTGCCCTTGAAATCGGAATTTTGAAGAACTATTAACACTACTATGTCATTACTATTCACAATAACCAAGGCATTGAAACAACATAAATGTCTATTGAGTGGGGACAGATAAAGAACATGTGGCATATGCATGCAATGGAATATTACTCAGCTTTAAGAGAAATCTGCAGCATATGACAACATAAATGAACCTGGAGGACATTATGCTAAGTGAAATAATACAGTCACAAAAAGGTAAATAATGCATGATGAAGCTTAGATGTTGTATGAGTTCAAGTCAAACAAGATGAATAAGTTCTAGAGATCTTATGTACAACATTGTTTGTTTATAGTTAATCATATTGTATTGACATTTAAAAAATTTTAAAAGTTAGATCTCATGTTGAGTGTTCTTATCACAAATAAATTAGGTTAAAACACATATAGACACACATGCACACACACAGAAAGAGAGAAAGAGAGAGAGAGAATGCACTCATAAAAATGAATCCCTTAGTTCTGGGCTCACTTTAGTCATTTTCCTATCCTTATGTTATGGTAGTAAGACCTCATCATTAGTTTACCTTTTTAATGATCTTTGGGTGAATTCATTTTACCTTTTATGCAGATTTTCTGTTTGCCCTCAAAGCAAAAAGGAGAGAGGTTGGCCTGATACATGATACTCTGCTATCATCAAAATGGTACTTTTACTTTGTTTTTGCAAATTTGGGGTTGTTGTGGTTGTCAGTAAAAGTTTCTTCTCCTAAATTTGTTTTTAGAATCACCTTTTCCCTTATTGCCATATTAATACCACCATAATCATAAAATAAGATCTATGGTAAACCACAGCTCTCATGTTATGAACAATTCTTTGTACAAAATCATCTCCAAGTGGAAATGATTACTTAATTACCATCACAGGAGGCAGCCACAAGCTTTTTCATTATGATCAATTGTTTCCTCGCTTCACCTCTGCTGTGAGCTAGCATTTCAGGAACTTTCTATCCAGAGAAATATGGAATAAAGTACCAAAGGTTCATAAGTTAACTAATATCTTTCTTCATACATATTGACATTTTAAAATTCTATTTATTAATTATGGCACATCTCATAATTAAATACTAAGGGCAACTCCAACCTCTGAAATCATCAGGCTTCAAAAGAAGGTCAAATTATGGTGATAATTAACTTGTTCTCAGATGCAAGACATTTCCTCCATGCCACCTAGTCATTCCCCCATTTTTCATTTTGCCTGGAGACATAGAGAACAATGCTAGTTGGAAAATAAAGTTTGATCTCTTATAAGAAACCCTAGAAAAATGCCATTTTCTCTAATGATTAAATTATCCATTCTCAATGCTTCTGAAAAATAGGCAGAAATGAACAAAGCAATCATCGAAGCAACAATTTTAATATCCTCTCTGATTTTCAGCCTCCACCAGAAGTTGGATTGCCACTTTCTAAACCCCTAACTGCTTCGATCCAAAGCCAATGCAACATGTTTTGGAACTTTATTGGGTCATTCCACTGTTGGGGATATATAGCCATTTTTCTAATGCTCTGTAATAACTACACCAAAACTTAATGCCTTAATAAGCACGGTTTTATTTTTTGCTCATGGTGGTTTGTCCACCTGCAGGTCTTTTTCAGTAAATGGAGCTGTGGCCGTCTAGCTCATCCATAGGGATGGGTGTCTGTAATGGCCTCATTCACATGTGTGGCAGTGAGTGCTGGCTGAGCTACATTGTGGTACTACTGAGTCACGGTAATGGTGCAAGTTCCAAACATTTTAAGGTTTAAGTTTAGAAACTGCACAGTTTTACCTTGCTCAATTAGTCAAAACTTGTCACAAGGCCAGTCAAGATTTAGGTAGTGGGTACACCAAAGCCCCTCTACTGAAGAGAGGAGGTTTAAAGAATTAGTGGATATTTTTAATCTATCTATGTCCCATTTACATTAGGTGATCTTATTCTCAGAACTCCACTTCCTTGTATCCACAAGAATACTAATTAATAGGGAATGTTCAAATCCTGCTTAAGGTGGATATTAATTTCATTTGGTGCTCTTAATCTGTTTTGTAACATTAATTTTTTTAAATTTTTATTGTTACTGTTTTCAAAATTCCTTTCATTTTAATAATTCCTAAAATTAATATTTTTAATTTATCTCCCAATATAAACATTCTTGAAATCATATTTAATTCCTCTATATCCTTTATTTCCTGTATTTAATGTGGCAAATCCATTTGAATTTTTTTTTTTTTTTTTGACAGAGAGAGAGATCACAACCAGGCAGAGAGGCAGGCAGAGAGAGAGGGGGAAGCGGGCTCTCTGCTCAGCATGTGTGAGATCAATGTGGGGCTCGATCCCAGAACCCTGAGATCATGACCTGAGCCGAAGGCAGTGGCTTAACCCACTGAGCCACCCAGGCACCCCAGCAAATCCATTTGAAATAACTCTTGAACTCCTCTACTATTTTAATTACCTTGCTCCACCATCATCACAGACATACACTCATCAACACAAGACTTTGATATCTGGCTTTTCTTTTTCTACCTTCTCTGAATTCTACCCATATTATTTGATTAAACATCCTAATCCGCTGATACTTTATCCCTTTTTCTTGATCAGAATACTTGATCTGTTCTCATTCATAATGCTAGATATTCTAAGGATTTCCAGGTTTTTAGATTTTTTTTTTTAAGATTTTATTTATTTATTTGACAGAGAGAAATCACAAGTAGTCGGAGAGGCAGGCAGAGAGAGAGAGAGAAGCAGGCTCCCCGCTGAGCAGAGAGCCCGATGCGGGACTCAATCCCAGGACCCTGAGATCATGACCTGAGCCGAAGGCAGCGGCTTAACCCACTGAGCCACCCAGGCGCCCCTTTAGATTTTTTTTTAATGATGTGGTTTCACCTAACCAACTTAACTATTAATCAGTATGTATTTTTATGTCCAAGTTTTATTACTTTATATATTTATATATGGTGTTTTCATGTCTGAATCTTTATATTTGTTATTCTTTTAATCCCAAATGTGAAATTTTAATTTGTTTGCATATATGAATATAGAATCAATGCCCATTTTAAGTAGAATATCTCCTCTAAGCTTTCCCTTACTACTCAAACTAAAACAGATATAGACCCTTCTTAAAGTCTCAGTTTATTTATACTTAGAAGAATACAGCTTAATACTAAATTTTCATAGATGTGTGTTTTCTTTTCATTTTGAAAATGTTTATCCAGTTATCACTACGTGACAGGCATTGAGATACGGATTCGGGACACAAAGGTGGGCATAAACACACAAAAAAATTGACAGTGCTCTTTTGCATACCATAATCTAGTGTAGTGGGGATATACTAATAACATAATCACATAAATATATACTCATAAGTTGATAATTTCTTTCAAAAATTGTATAATGTTATAAACACACTTTAATTTGGAGCTGACTTCATCTTTGAGTTAAGGAAGGTTCCCTGAGGAAATGTTAGTTGATATGTGAAAGTTTAGTTACAGCCAAAGATAACTAAGCGAAGAGAAAAGAAAACAATATTGAAAAAATAGAGAAGAGTGGTCAAGTCTCTGTGCTGAGAAGGGAAGAGTAAAGAAACTCAATGTACAGATCAGTGTGATCTCAGTACACAAGGACTAGCGTGATATTCTGAAGTGGGGCTGGAGTGAGAGGCGAGTCTTTGTTCAGTAGAGTTCTCTAGACTATGTTAAGAATTTTGGTCTTTCTGACAGAAATGGGAAAATACTGGGTGATTCATGTAGAGAAATGATAAGGTTAGATTTGCATTTTGAAAGGCCACTAGAGGTGTGGATTAGGGCAATAATCAGAGGGGGTCATACCTGTAATCAGTGTGGGAGCTATTTTACTCGGTTGCGTAAGTAAGGATGGAGAGGAATGGGAAACATGGTGAAGTTGGAATGCTAAACATTCCAAGGCCAGAAGAACAGTGTCGACATTTACTCAGGAGCAAATAGGAAAAGGGTGGGAATAAAAGGAGGAAATCTGGGATGCCTGGGTGGCTCAGTGGGTTGGGCCGCTGCCTTCGGCTCAGGTCATGATCTCAGGATCCTGGGATCAAGCCCCGCATCCGGCTCTCTCCTCCACAGGGAGCCTGCTTCCCTGTCTCTCTCTCTCTCTCTGCCTGCCTCTCTGCCTACTTGTGATCTCTGTCAAATAAATAAATAAAATCTTTAAAAAAAAAAAGGAGGAAATCTTGCTGGATGTAACTCAGTAGAGTGAGTTCTTATCCGATGGCTTAGGTTTTATTTTTTTAATAGAAGGTATGTCATATGCCTCTGCTGCCCCCAGTTCTCATCAGTAGTCAATGACCTACCATAGCTTTGACACAGTTACCTTGGGTTCAATTACACTGACAGTGTCTCAAATATGCACTCTTTACTTTCTTCCAGGACTCCATGATGTCCATGAGCATAGGCTAGAGTCTGTAGGACAAGCACATCGACCAGTCTTGAAAGGTAGAATTGTTAACAACCCTAACAATAACCTTAGTCAATGTATTAAGAACACCCCCCCCAAAAAAAAAGTAAAAGAAAGAAAACAAAAAAACAAATTTCTTATTCAATTATAGGGTAGACAATTTCCAGATCACAGGCCCAGTCAAGTCTCTGTTGCCCACAGCTTGGAACTTCATAATATATTCCTATTTTTGTTTTTCTTAATTTCCTCATATTTCTGTTACCTCTATGTTATCTTCAAATGGACTGTGTGCACATATAACTTTGACTACAACTTGAGTAAAACCCAGACTAAGACTATAAGTAGGCTCTTTTTGTGAAAATGAGAAGTGTATACTACAGTGAGAGATTTGAAATAGTTGATTTGAATAGGAAAAATAGGGAAAACCAAATTGTACAGAAAAACATAATAGAAATAAATGCAATATTTTTCTAAAATGCACATTTGTTAAAAAAAAATGCACATTTGTATTTTCTCCTGTTAGCTTATCTCCCTGAAAATAGACTTACACCTAATAAATCTTGTATTTTTTCTTATAGCATGTTGCTGAGTATATGACAGATACTAATAGATACTTGTTGATTTTCTAATAAAACTGATTGATAATGAATTACTATATTTTGGTAGGGACTATAAAATCCTATACATGTCAGTATTGTATTTTTATTAAGGAAAAAACCTACACTGAAAGATAAATGTTGTTAATCCAAAAGGATATATATACATTAATATAGAATGATGAATTTAGAATACTTGCAATTTGTGGCTATTATGATTACCTTTTAAATCCTGGGAAAATATAATAGTTATAAATTCAAAAGATTGAACTGTTTTTACATTTACTTTTTCTGTCCTAAAGCAATTGATTTTGTTTAGTGGTATTGTGAGACAATGTGAGAGAAACAATAAGGCATTAATGAAATAAAACTAAATGCACTCAATGAATTATTTCAGTATGCCCAAATAGTGGCCCATTTTGTATTACATAAAAAATACTGTGAAATTAAGAGTCACTTATGGTTTGTCTCCCTCCCAATCCCATCTTGTTTCATTGATTCTTCTCCTACCCACTTAAGCCCCCATGTTGCATCACCACTTCCTCATATCAGGGAGGTCATATGATAGTTGTCTTTCTCTGGAGGGTATGTGCTTTGGTGAGTGCTGCGAAGTGTGTAAACCTGGTGATTCACATTCCTGTACCCCTGGGGATAAAAATATATGTTTATAAAAAATAAAAAATTAAAAAAAATTTTTTTTAAATTAAAAAAAAAAATACTGTGAACACTTTGTTAGCGGTTAAAAAAGTAAACCTGGGGACAATTTCCAGAATAGTGTTAGATACTTCATGGATCCTCTCCTCACAAGTAACTATAACTGGTGAAATTTATTTTAAAAATCTACCATATGAAGTCTGTGGAAATTGTCCAAAGGGCATAGAGCAAATGACAAAACATTCACTCAAGAAAATCTACTAAATCTCAGAAGAATAGTGAGAATCTATGGTGCTTGAGCCATGACTTACTCCTTCCCATCCAACCCATCTCAGTATGAATGAAGACTCTATTCAATATGACTGAGAAGTTGGGGCTCCCTCTCCCAAAAGTTCCCATCAAGGCCTAGAATATCACCCTGAGATGTCTAGGTGGCCAACATTTTTCTTTATCTTCCCCTACTTCTGTGTTGCAGAGGCTAAATATCCAGTGACTACAACTGAGAGGCCTAAGGAGCCCTTTCTCAACCTATCCACCATTTTGGGGAGATGGTAGGCCAAGAATAGTGGGGTCCTGATTGCCCTTCTTCGCTCATGAGACGAATGTTCCAATCTAGAAGAGATAAATCAAGGAGGCCATAGGCTATCACTCTGAAGAAGCAGGCCATTCTTCCCCATCCCAGCTCTGGAACAGTGGTGCAGTATTGGTACATGGTACAATATGGATGAACCTTGAAAAATTATCTTAAGAAGCCAATTACATGGTAGTGCATATTGTTTGATTCTCTATCTATGAATTTATGGAATAGGTAAATCTATACAAGAGAGAAAGTAGATTAATGGTTTCCTTCTGGAGTGATGAAATTGTTTCAAAATTGATCGTGGTGATGGTGACCCAATTCTGTGAACATACTAAAAACATTAAGTTGTGCACTTTAAACAGGTGAATTATATACTATGTAAATGCGATCTCTCAGTTGTTATATAAAAAGTCATCTTAAAATGGCTATGACATATTTTATTTGGAACATTTAATGTAATAGCTAAGCATATAATGATCTTAATAATTTTTTTGATTTTTTACAACATATGGCTGAAAATAGAAAGGAAGTTTAGAAAGTTATATATCTTAAATGTATAGTAGACTTGAATTTTAGTAACAACTTAGCACAGTTTTTGTACTCTAGAGTATTTTTTTTACTAAAATTCGAATCAAAATAACTACTTTCAATGATAGCATATAATTAATAGCTTATTATATAATTTTAAAAAATAATAAGATTATTTTAATTCCAGTATATTTAACATATAGTGCTGTATTAGTTTCAGGTGTACAATATAGTGATTCAGCAATTCTATACATTATTCAGTGCCCATTATGTTAAGTGTATTCTTAATCCCTATCACCTATTTCACCAATCCCCCCACACACCCCCACCCCATTCTGGTAACCATTAGTTTGTCTCTATCAATTCAGCATATTTTAAAGATAAGCTATGGAGCCTTTATATCAATAAAAATACATGGTAAATATTTGCATGTGACTGTTACCCAATGCATAAATCAACTGAGGAGTTCAGCTCCTGGTTAAAAGCCTATGTGTGGCTTTTCACGCCTGAACACAGGTGATTTCAAAAGCTTTACCTGGTGGGCCTCATGGCAGGAAAGCTGCACTTGCACACCACACTTGGTGCCTAGCCAGTGCACTGCAGTTTCGGAAGGGAGTTGCCGTAAAGAACTCAGGCATCCCTGGCTGGTCATGCTCTGTCACAAATTCACATTATTAACCCTGAGACTTTATCCTTAGGACTCTTTATTTGAGATCTTGGGCAGAGGATCTCTATGAGAGGAGGAGGGAAACTCTGATGACACTTTCCCCTACTCTGACTCAGTTTCCAATACTTCTCTACCCCCAGCATCCCCTCTTGCCCTTTTCCTTTGACCACAGGATCCAAAAACCTGCTAGATTCTCTTGCTCCTGCAACAGGAAGATGACCTCAATGTCTTTGTTGATCTACCTGACCCTTGACCAGTGAACCAATGCATGAGGGAAACTGAACAGGAAGCTTTAGCCCCTTCTCTGGTTTTAGACTCTTGCCTACCACCACTGCAGTAAGTGATTAGAGGCTTAACTCTTTCATTTTGGCTCCTGCTTTTTAATTGTCTACTCTGACACCTGGCAGCCCAGCTCTCTCTCACAGCTCAGCTGAACGGACATCAACTAATTGACTTGATCACCCTGTTGTATTTCTTCGAATTATGATCTGTTCATTCTTGGTGGTTTCATCTTCACTGGGCCTGTAACCCATTATTTCTGAGCCTTTCCTGAGTTTCTGAGACTGATTATCTGTTGAGTATCATTACACTCTTGCCAGAAAGGTGCACTAAAATAAAATTATGCATCTATTGTTAAGTACTTTAGGATTTGCAAATATGGAGTTGCTTCTATTATTGAATATTCTTTTAACTGCAATAAGTGGAAGTTTCAAGACACTAGTAAAAGGAAATTACTCCAAGTTTAATTGTCCCTTGCTAAACAACATTCACATATACCTGGAATTCTTCCAGTCTGCCACTAAAAGTAAGTTTTCTGCGATAAAAAATTTCAGGACCCTAGGCTGCCATAGAATTAGAGACAGACACAGCCAAGACCTTGAGATAACATTCTGAGACAAAACAAAAGTGGATAAATATTTCTTCTACATTCATCATTCCCTCCAGTTAAAAATAATATGTGAATCATTAATATTACTTGAGTTTGATTCATTTGTTCCAATTGATTATAAATGCCTTATCTCCACTGAAGAAATAAGAGTGAAATTCTTCTGTTTTCTCTAGAAGTTAAAAAATAGATGATAATTTTTTGACATAGAATACACAAAGAAAGTTTCTATACTTCAACTATTCTCTTCCTTTGGTGTAATATGCACGTTTTATGTTCTGTTTGTTGTTTGTGGTTCAATAGCTGTAGTAATTATACCAAATTATCCAAGAAAAACGAAAGAACAAAAACTGCATGGTAATGTCACAACATGGAGTATTACGGATCCTTTAAATCCCATCTGTGGATGGAGTTCATTGAATCGAGGTCAAAATCCCTGTTCTAATATTTCAGGTTAGGTTTTCCAAAGTATAGTTCCTTGAACATTAGTCCCTTGAAACTACATACACTTAAAAGTATATGTGGATGTAAATAAAAAGAGCAATACCCAGAAACTTGAGTTTGGAAAGTGCTTTCACATTAGAGCTCCATATTGGAGATTCACAATGCATATTCATAGATAAAGGCTTTTAATTGTATCCCTTTAATGCTGAATACTCAATTCAGTAATGAAGACATACAATCCTTTTATCTACTCCAAAGGGAACAATAGTCTTATTGGTTTGTTTTTCCCATGCCAGATATTAACAATCAACAGTTTAGGATAAACTATTTAAACTATTGAAAAGCTGATTTTTCAACACTATCTGTTAATAGTGAAGTGTATTGTAATGAGATGCTCTCAGAACAACCTCAGATGACTGCTATTTAAGAATAAAGACTTTGCTTATCATAGGTGTCAATTAAACATGGCAGTATTTTTTTGGAGTGGGAATAGAGATATATAGTAGTCAGAATAACAATTTCTTACTGGTTTCAAAAATATTCTTAGATGCTGATATGCATGAAGACATGACTAGTCTCGTTAAAAATGGCCAAATGGACAATTGCTGGAATATTAAAATGTTTTTTTTTAAAGATTTTATTTATTTATTTGACAGAGAGAAATCACAAGTAGGCAGAGAGGCAGGCAGAGAGAGAGAGAGGAGGAAGCAGGCTCCCTGCTGAGCAGAGAGCCCGATGCGGGACTCGATCCCAGGACCCTGAGATCATGACCTGAGCCGAAGGCAGCGGCTTAACCACTGAGCCACCCAGGTGCCCTATTAAAATGTTTTTAAGTTGATATGAAATATGGATGGAATAGTTTAAAATATTGTAAAGAACTAATAAGAGTAACAGCCATGCCCCCAAATGATCTGGGCTAACTCCAGCAATAGAGTCTTTATTTTGTTCAATGACAGATATTGCAATGATCAAAATACTAAAATGAAAAAGCTGTGAAAGTGAAGACTCAGTAGTGTGCTTTAAAAATACATGGAATCTTGTTACTTTTACTATTTTGATTTTTCTATGTATTTTAAGCAAAAAAAAAATACACATATGTTCTCATATTTGTAGTCCTGAATCCAATGAAAGTGCTTAAAAATAAAATGAGATTCAAACAGTTAAAATTACAAACTCTTGTTTGGGAAACACAGAGATTTTAAAAAAATAGCACAGTAACATGTTTGGTGTGGAAAAATCAGCATACTTTCAAACAAATATTTGCAATATTCTATCTGATATATGGTAGTCAATTTCTTCCCAATGCTGTTGCTTTTTATTTTACTTTTGATGTCTGGAACTAAGAAAGCAAGGAGCTTCAGTTTTTATGAGGAAGTTAAAATGCTTTGGGAATTCTTGGGCTATTTTCAAGATTATTGTGGAACTAGGAAGCACCCACTAGACTAGTGAAATGACATTCGTTATAGTCCCCTGTCTTCAATTTATTTCTCACTACTCTTATTGACACATGTTAGTTTCCTCAGTGTTTGATTCTCTTGTGCTTTCTCTCCATTGAACGTTGTCTTAATTCCTTTACTGGTAATTATTTAGTCATGTTAAAATTGACATTGTCCAGTTAGGGAGTTGGAGAAATACAGTATTTAATCAACAGAGTAGAAACAAAATTCTAGCCTTAGGACTGTTACTGTCTTTTTCTATGATTTAGGGGAGACTCTCTATATCTCAAATTGACTATAAAATAGTGGGAAGAGAATTCATACTTGTTGAAATATTGATGCCTATATTGAAGGGTGTATAATAAGAAAAGAGTTTTATTTCTTTCATTTTTAGTGGAACACTATGTGAATACTCTTGTATTCTCCTATATTATTAAACGAATACCTTTTTAGTAAGTTTCAAATGGTGTCAAATTGCGTGCTCCACTGGATTTTATTGACTAGATTTGGGGTATTAATTTATCACACATGAATATGAATGCTTTAAATTAATTTACTTTAAAATTCCATCTGTTCAATTTTAGAGAATTCAGTATTTGAATTTTAGAGAGAAATACTGTTCTTTGATAATTTGCAGTTAAACTTCTTTCAGCAGCAGTATCTTTAATAGTAGTTTAATGTGTACTTTTTTTTTTTTGCATTTTTCTCAAAGCTTGTCATCTGAATAATTGAAACTTTTTACAATTAATTTATTTTTCTGGGCTAGTATCTGATCAAGTTTTATAAACCCATGAATAATTAAAAGTGATATTAGCCTTTGACTCTCAAAGATTCGTGAAAAGGTGAAAGTGGGTAGAAAAAATGCAAATTAATCTTCATTCTTTAGCTCAGTTGGCTTGTCAGTGAGGTCCTGATTGCCCAAGGCAAAGTTGTCCATTGAGCTCAGCTCCAAGGCTCCAATTCTGTGACACTGAAGGCTTAACCACACCTAGTAAAAACTCTTATCAGGAATTCTGTCATGTGATAGGGCACTGAGGAGGTATAAGGCAGACAGAACTTCTGGAGAAGAACAGCTATATCTGACGCAACACAAGAACATGTGTGTTTAATTTAGAAATTAGCATGAACTGATTTTCTCAATCCATAGTCATCACTCTCTCCTACTTACCTGGGCTCTACAGTTTGGGTGGCAGGATCTTCCTGATCACATCTGTGAACTTTTCTCTCTTAAAATAATAGACTGGGATCTGCTCACCAGCCATACAGTGGTGGAAAAGGAGCCTTGAGGTTGGCCAATAGACCAGAGATTCTTCTGGGTACTCTCATGGTATTTCTGAAATCATTCTCTTTCACTCCCAAGATCCGGGCCAACAGGTCCCACAAAAGGCTTAAAAATTCTTCCTAAGACCAGGTTCATATGGAAACAGGGTAGCCGCCATCCCGTTCCATTTTACGAAAGGTTCCAAACAGCCCCTCCTTTTGCCTAATAAGAGATTCTCTTTGGAGTATTGGAAGCCATAAGATGCGCATTTCCACATAAGACAAGAGGAGGAAGAAGCCCTTGTACTTCCTTAAACTGAGCATGACTATTTTTGAAATCTTTCCTCTTATTAACATGACAAAAATATTCCAAATTTTGCTACAGATGTAAATCGTCTATTTCAGGTTACAGTCTCTCTGCCTGTGTCTGAGGCCCTCACATCATCAGCTGATAAGAAACGCACATACTGCCCATGTTTGCTCCTATATCATAGAGTCGTTGTATGGATTAGATGAGGTAATTATGCAAAATTGCTAGAGAGTGCCTGGTGCAGGATAAACTCCATATAGGCATTTGCTATTATTATCTATAATGTTATGGCTATAGCTATTAAGAGGATTCATTCTCTGTATGGTGTCTCCCATATGCCCTAAGAGCAGGTGTTTATACTAACCCTGCTGAAATGCCATAAAGTCAAAACTAGAGTCTTGACTACTGGGATAATTCCCAATCTGTTTTAGGTCCAGAGCTGAATCCGTTCTTGCAGCTGGTTCCTGTGCCTCATGGAGACACTGTGCCACGTGTTCCTTCTCTTCTGTCTTTGCCAGCTTCAGAAGATGGTAAAAGTGAAAAAAAAAAAAAAAAGATCAGAATGGGCTTGGAGTAGAGGGCCAGTCTGCATTTACTCTCCATATTCCTGCTTTAATAGTTCAGATCCACCCTCCTTCGATTTAAATATCTCCGAGGCAGCACATTCTGTAACAATTTTCCAGTATGGGTATAAATTCAACCCCTGAAAGTGATTCACAAGGGTGATCTGTAAATCTTCCCCTTTGATTAAAAAAAAAAAAAAAAAAAGCTTTTCTGAATGTCTCAGATACGCAGTCACGAGATGTAATTCACCTAGAGTGAACATAAGACCTTAAAAAGGCAGTTGGCCATTTCTTCAGGTTTTAACCCTCTGAACATCAAAGCAGTATTCTTATTAAAGCTTCTTGGTATTGTGTCTTACCTGGCACTCAAATGCCTATGAGTTGCATATCTAATTTCTAGAAAGCATCTCCTATACCTGACAATTCATTGTTTCCATTTCTGGAAGGTATACAACCTTTCCCACAGCTTGACTCAATATTACAGGCTGTCTGTAATCAGACTGAGTCAGGTTGGATATCATTAGCCACTGTGTACTCTTTTCACTATAAGGAGAAATTTCACTTATTTTAGAAAATCAGAGCTAAGGGTCTTTTTTTTTAAAAAAAAAAAAAGATTTTATTTATTTATTTGACAGAGAGAGATCACAAGTAGGTAGAGAGGCAGGCAAAGAGAGAGGGGGAAGCAGGCTCAATCCCAGACTCTGGGATCATGACCTGAGCCAAAGGCAGAGACTTTAACCCAATGAGCCACCCAGGCACCGCGAGATAAGGGTCTAAAAATCACTTTCAATTGCCATCATTTCTCAAGGTCTAGGAGTGCCTGAGAAAGCAATTTTGCAAATTTCACTATGACTGCAGTGGCCCTAGCTTATTTCTTTAAATGAATATCAATTATTCTGAAATTTCCCAAGATTTTTGAAGCATATATTAGTATACTTTCAAATTCAGTTTCCTTTGAGTCTACTGTTTTCTCCAAACATGAGATTTTGAGAACCTTTGTATTTTTCCTGAATTCAGTTTTCCATGTACCTTAAGTCTACTATATCAAAAAGTCACTTGGTTTAAGTCCTGGGCATTAGTAAGTATGCCAGATACTTTCTCTTCATGGTTTGTCCATAATCTAAGACAACAATTCCCCTCCCTTAATGTAAACACTATAGCTCTCTACCATAAAACAAATGTGTAAGAAACATCTCCTTATTAATTTTCTAAAACAAATAACTTAATTCAGTATCAACCTTCCCATCTGGGAAGTTCACCTGGTTGGGATAGGGGAAGACTTACATTTGGTCATGAAAATGCGAACTCTACTTTTCTACTATTCCAACAGCATTAACTAATCCCCCAATTTTGAGAATTGTCCTTTGCTTCTGGGTCAGCTATGATTGCCATTAAAGCATTTATTATCTATATCCTCAAGGTCTATTTAATAATTATATTGGTCAGAATACACATTGCATACTTGTTCAGCCACTGGTATGTGCTGCTTTTCAAGGTCAACAGGACTATCAGAAATCCTGCCACTTGAAAGGTGCATATATCCACCTGTTTTAAAATTTAATAACTTATAAGAGATCCTTATCTCAGTGTGTACTAGTTACCGAGGGCTACAATTTAAAAAAAAAAAAAAAGTTTCCAAAACTAGATGGAAATTTACTGTCTCACAGCTCTGGAGACCAGAAGTCTGAAATCAAGGTGTTGGTCTGGCTGTGCTGTCTCAAGGGTCTAGTGAAGCATCCTTGTCTTCTCTAGCTTTTCTCTAGCTTTTTCTGGTATTCCTTGGTTTGTGGCAGCAAGCTGCAGTCTGCCTGCATCTTCACATGGCCACCTTCTCCTGGGTATCTGTGTCTTGGTGCCCAAATTTCCCTCTTCTTATAAACAAAACAGTTATACTGGACTTACGGCCCACTGCTTCCATGTAACCTTATTTTAACCCAATATCATGTGAAATGACCCTGTTTCCAGCTCACATGGGTCAAATGCATAGGTTCTGCAGAGATGTAAATTTTGGAGAGACACTCTCCAAACCAGTATACGGGAAATCCAACTATTTCATAATTTTGCATTTCCCAGTCTCTGCTCAAGACGGGAAATTTTCCTCTTCTCAGATAATTTTGTTTGTCAGCAAAGGTCAATTTTCAAAAAAAAAAAAAAATTCTGCTACATTTCTGCTAGAGTAAAGGAAAATCACCCTCTAGGATAATAGACTGCAAACTAGGGCACTGATTCTTGAAGTACCATTTTGTTGCACACAAAAACATTCCAAGGAGTCTACAGACAAGAGTATTTTAAATATATTACATTCCCGAAATTCAAATTCCTTACTTGTTCTTTCCTAAAATTCATCAGCCTGATTGTACTATCCAAAGAGATGTAATGGTGATTTTCTTTCTTTATTCCTACTTGAAAAAAGAAAGGATTTGCTAGAATATAAAGCAAAGCAATAGTTTGAAATAAGAATTATTTTTCAGAAGGATTCCTTTAATTAAGGCACGATTGTTTTCCCCTGTCTTATGTAACCTCTCTGTCTAAAGTGGCCTTAGGAACAGTGTATTTTGTTGGAGATATATATATATATATATATATATATATATCAGAGCAGGCAGTGGAGAAACAATGACAATTTTAATTTGAAGAACTTGCCTCTTCCACTCACCAACTATTGTGAAAAAATTAAGTTCTCCTGGGAGAATCCCATGAAGAAAAGTAAGGGAGCTTTAGTAAGAAATACTAAATAATAGAAATAGTAATAGTAATACTATTTCAGTAAGAAATACTAAAGTAGTATAATGTTTCATCCATCCAAAAAAATTCATGGGAAGACTGTCTTATCTATCTTAGAACTAAATTCAGAAATTAGATGGTTGTCATAGAAATGCATTTTCAATATGTTTATTTGAATTGAAAAATGGAGTCAGATTTTCTGACAGAAAAAAATTCTGATCTGGCTGATTAGTTTTGAAAATATTGACTGGCTTTGTCAATTAGGTTATATGGCTGACATTTTCTAAATTAAAAAAGGTAAATCTGTAGGTCCAGGTTTTGACAAACATGTATAATAAAAAATGTGATAAGATTAAAACATTTTAGAAGTGCCTGGGTGGCTTAGTTGGTTAAGCAACTGCCTTCAGCTCAGGTCATGATCTTGGAGTCCCGGGATCGAGTCCCACATCTGGCTCCCTGCTCAGCAGGGTGTCTGCTTCTCCCACTGACCTTTCTCTACTCATGCTCTCTTTCTCTCTCAAATAAATAAAAATCTTTTTTTTTTTTTTAAAGATTGTATTTATTTGTCAGAGAGAGTGAGCGAGAGGGAGCACAGGCAGACAGAGTGGAAGGCAGAGTCAGAGGGAGAAGCAGGCTCCCTGCGGAGCAAGGAGCCCGATGTGGGACTCGATCCCAGGACGCTGGGATCATGACCTGAGCCGAAGGCAGCTGCTTAACCAACTGAGCCACCCAGGCGTCCCAATAAAAATCTTTTTTAAAAAAGATTAAAACATTTTATCCAAAACATTTATTGGCAAAGACATATTAAAATTAATAATATTTCAGTCTTCCCAAACATTTCTGAGTATATAGGGTTAATTGAGGATTGTCCGCGTTAAAGATTAACATATAATTAAGAGGCATTTGGTAAGTCTCAGTAAAGTTTTTGTTTGTGAGGGTTTTTTTTTTTTTTTTGCATAATCTTAAGAAATCGAAAACAGGATGACTGCAAAGTAATAAATTCATTTACCGATAAAGTAGAAGTTTCTACAAATTATGTCCAACATAATTTAAACTTGTCCATAAAACTGTCTGTACAAGATTATTTAAACTATTTATTTATTAAAAACTATAAATATATTACAACTATTTAAACCAATGATGGATAAGTTAAGATTCCAACTTAAAAAAGACACACAGTACAATATTTTAAAGTACAAACTAGCAAAAAGTTTTGAAAAACTGCTGTTCTGGAAAATGGAAACTGGGTTATTATCTACAAATGGGAATGTGGAGCAGGAAAGAGGTACAGGGAAATTCTTCCATTTTTCTATGATGAACCTGTATCAAACAGTTAGGTGCACATACTTATTAATCAGATTATTCAGTGTCATTGTGTTACTTGGAAGATTTTTTGTGACTTTTTGACTATTTTTGTTCTTGTTTTTCCCTATAACATAATTCCTATTCTACTTAATTCTTCTTAGAATCTACTAGGACTATGCTTGTTTTTTTGCCTTTTTTCTTTTTAAAGCACTCCATAAGAAACATGTCTGTGTTTCTTGTTTTTAACCTAGGTTTGACTATCCTGAGACAAAGAATTTTGATTATAATAGTCAAGTAGGACCTACCAAGGCCCAATATTGCTATATTGTGAAATATATAACTCATGTATTAAATGGGCTAGCATTAGTAGAATATACCCAGCAAATAGTTCTACCAAATATACGTCACTGCATTTGCTTCTTCTACCACTTGGTGACATCTTGGATAAATACAACTGACTTGGGGGTGCCTGGGTGGCTCAGTGGTTTAGGGCCTCTGCCTTCGGCTCAGGTCATGATTCCAGGGACCTGGGATCGAGCCCCGCATCGGGCTCTCTGCTCAGTGGAGAGCCTGCTTCCTCCTCTCTCTCTCTCTGCCTGCCTCTCTGCCTACTTGTGATCTCTGTCTTTCAAATAAATAAATAAATAATCTAAAAAAAAATCCAAACTGACTTTTGCCCCATTTGCACTTACATAAGAAGATAACACAGATTCAGGTATTTAAAGTAAAATAAGACATAGTTGAACTTATATTTTAAAAAACCCTATAAACTAAAAAAATAAATAAATAACCTCTAGACTAAGTCAAATGACAAGAGACAAATAAAGTTTGTCAATCATACATACTGCAAAGGACTAATCTTACTACTCACAGACCACCTAGCAATCGAGAAGAAAACACTATTAAACCAACAGAATAATGGTTTATTCTGCAAAGTTATTAAAAGAGAGTTCTCTGAAGTGCAGGGACCTTAAACTATGAAGAGGACTCATCTCACTCTTAACTGGAAAAATGCAAATACAAATGAGACTAAAATATAATTTCTGTTTTAGCAGATTGGCAAAAATCCAAAAATTCAACATTAGTGGTTACATAGGGTGGTGGGAAATAGACCTACTGATGTGCTCCTGGACTGTGAAATGGTACTATTTCTATGAAATGAAATTTGGTAATATTTATCAAAATAAAAAATTGCATTTACCCTTTGACCCAGAAATCTCAGTTCTGGGAATTAGCCTAAATCCACTAAGCTGGTTTTCGTAGCAGCAATAAACAACTTGGAAGTCTCAGTAGCTTACAGCAAAAACATATATTTATTGCTTGTATTACACCGAGACCGCAGGTCAGCTTCTATTCTGTCTGGTGGCTTCTCATTCCTGAACCAGGCTGAAAGAGCTCCCACTCTCTGGTACATTTTGTTCTTATCGCAGAGTCAAACTAAAGGGGTGTAGAGGAGACACAGAAGACTTCCTGAAGTCTTTCTTGACACTAGCGCGCAGTTACTTCCGCCCGCAAAGAAGTCAGAGGATTGAGACCAAAGTCATCAAGGCAGTGAAATATACTCTACCCACCAGGGAAGCCTTGCAAAGTCACGTGGGCAAAAGTCTGGGTGTCTAATCCTATTACAGGGAGGAAGCAAAGCATTGGAGATTATGCCTGCCTGCCCACGGATGATAAGAGATACATACAAGGTTATTCGTGGCAGCATTGTTAGTAATAATAAAGGCACTGATTTGTAAACATTTGTGGAAAGGTATCTGACAGTCTCTCCCTCTCTATATATCTATCCTGTCTCTCAGAAGAGTGCATGCTTGGCAGTAATGCTCTCTGTGTTAAGAATTCCTCTTTCCGGCAGCAATTGTTCTTGAGTTATTTCAAAGCGCAAAGTGATCTTTCCTGGACTACAGATCTTCCATCATTTAAAACATGAAATTGTGCTTCCAATTCATTCATTCGATAAATATTTATTGAGGACTTGGTATGGTTCAGGTTGATTTATGTTGAGGAGTTCTGATGGATTGGTATGTATGATAAGCATAATTAACCCACAGAAAAGACAAATTTAGTATTTCAATCCCAGATTTTTCTGCTAGTCTGCCTCTCTCAATCTGTCCTAGCTCAGGTCATAGGTACAGGAATTTGAGGGTGTTGAAAGAAGGTTAGGTTTTTGGCACCGGAAATGAGAAGTCTTTGAGAAGAAATTATTTTATTTTATTTATTTATTTTTAAAGATTTTATTTATTTATTTGACAGACAGAAATCACAAATAGGCAGAGAGGCAGACAGAGAGAAAGGGGGAAGCAGGCTCCCTACTGAGCAGAGAGCCCGATGCGGGGCTCGATCCCAGGACCCTGAGATCATGACCAGAGCCGAAGGCAGAGGTTTTAAACCAGTGAGCCACCCGGGTGCCCGAGAAGAAATTATTTTAAAGAAAATTAAGTTAGCTTAAAAAAATGCACTTGAGGGGTTCCTCGGTGGCTCAGTGGTTAAAAGTGCATCTTTGGGTCAGGTCATGATCCTGGGGTTCTGGGATTAAGACCCACATCAGGCTCCTTGCTCAGCAGGGAGCCTACTTCTCCATCTCTCACTCCCCCTGCTTGTGTTCCCTCCTTGCCAAATGTCTTTCTGTCAAATAAATAAAATCTTAAAAAAAAAATGCACTTGAAGATGTTTGGACCTAACATTACTGCAAAAACAGCTGTGGGTCCCTGTTATGAGAAGATAGCCTAAACCTTTTTTGAGAATTCTGGGCCTGAGAGGCCTCTGAAGGAGCATTCAAACTTGGAAGGCAAGCAAAAATATTTTATAGAGCTATAGAAATAGGGATTCGGGCAAAATTTAGCTTGTTTTGCATGTACTTGTCCAAGAATGGTTCTCAAGACGGAGAAATTACACGTGTTGATTAGTAGCCATCTCTGGGGTAGAGAACAATTAGAGGTTAAAGGCATGAAAACGCAGGTATGGAAGAGAAGATGTTGCAAATAAGAACACAGGAGGACCACAGTACAAACGTTCTCAGTCCCTCAGTGTCTCACACACTTTACTGGAAGGAAAATATTCAAGTTCCCTTAGTAATATTGGTAATGAGATTTTAGGTGTCTGCCGGAAGCAGATGCTTGGGATTTATTGATTCAAGGTATTGTTACTAAAAGATGTTTTTTCTTTTTCTTTTCTTCTTTTCTATTCTTTTTTTTTTTTTTTTGGCCAGGGTTTGGCAAACTGTAGGCTGGAAGGGTCAGAGGGAGAGAGAGAAGGTCCAGAGCGTGACACGGGATTCAATTCCAGGACCAGATCATGACCTGAGTGAAATCAAGAGTCAGATGCTTAACCAACTGAGCCACCCAGGCGTGCCCTGACTTTTTTTCCTAAATAAAGTTTTATTGAAACACAGCTATACCTAGTCATTTACATACCCTATATGGCTGCTTTCACAATAGAATGGCAGACTTGAATAGTTGACACATTTTCTCATGATCAACAAAGCTGAAAATATTTACTGTTTATCATTTTGTAGAAAAAGTTTGAAGATCCCTGTTCCAGTGGTATGCTAGTGGTTGCATTAATCTACTAGGGTTTCAATAATAAAATACTATAAACTGGGTGACTTAAATAAGATAAATGTTTTCAGTTTGGGAGGCTGGAAGTCAAAGAGATCTAAGTGCCATCAGGATTGATTTCTGGGGATGTGTCTCTTGTCTTCTCAGTGGCCACCTTTTTGCTATTTTCTCACATGGCCTCTCCTCTGTGTGTGGAGATGGAGAGCACTGAGATGGAGTAGGGGCGTCTGAGTGCAGGCTTTGGTCTCCCTTCTTGAAGGGTACAATCCTGTCGGATGAGGACCTCACCTTATGACCTCATTTAACCATAATTATCTCCTTAAAAGCCCTATCTGCAAATACAGTCACACAAGTTTAGGGCTTCCAGTGAATCGGGGGGACCAAAATTTAGTCCATAACAGTGGTTCTAACCTTGAATCAGGGAGTGAATGGGAAAGTCACTTCTAAAGCATGCTACACATACACTAAATATAAAAAAATAATAATAATAAAACAATGAATTATTAAAGACTAAAGTAGGACCACAGGCATCAGGTCGATGACATTTGTCAAAATTTCTTTTCAGGCTAAAATTGTGTTATATTTACTTGACATGTTCTCTTCCTGAGAGAACTAGGTTTTAAGGGATTATATAATTCGTGCTTTTTCTAATTTGCTTCTTTCCCAGAAAATACAGTATTTAGTCTTTTAGGACCTCTTTCTAGGGCCTCCTAGGAATTAGTAGAGGTTTAGAGCAATTAAAGTTTTAGATGTCATATGGAATTCAGTATATATTCTTGAGTTGCTAAATATTAGCTTTTGTAATGTTCAGAAAATCATTTTACTTATTTATAGTATTCTCTCTGGCAAAACAACACAACAAAACCAATAATAATCACGTCTCCCTCATAGATATGTGTGGTATTGAAATAATATATGCCAACATACTTGGAAATTAAGCACTAGCTCAAAAAAATAGTTTCCTCTTTTTTCCAGAACAATTGCCATTATATTTCTCTGGACTTCTTTTTATGAATCAACAGACTTTTAAAGTCCTACTCACTGATAAATTATATTTTTTGATACTTAAAGTAATTAGAAATATTTTTATCCAAAAGGTGGCTACAGTGCACTGCTTATTGCACCACCAAATTCTTTCCACTCTGGCAACCCCTTGACAAAGGGGAATGTTCTTATTTCTTCAAACACTTCCTTCCAACCCCTGGGATTTTGTGAGATCATCTGATTGTTTTGAAATAGACAACGTTATGTATTTTAAACTCTTAATTAACTCATACAACTTCCCAGCTATATTATCCTCAAGGAGCTTTTCCCCCTTTGGTTTTTCTTCCTTTGTCTTTAGGTGTCTCTGTGGATCCAGTTTTCATTTTACTCCACCTCAAATAGACTCCGAAGATATGAAACGTGAGTATAGACATTTTCTAAATTCTTAAAGAGACTGAAATATCTTTCTAACCACCTGGTGAGATGAGTTCTTCTTGGATGGCTGCAGCGTTCTTATGTTTTTCTCTTGAACAACTTTCATTCTCCTTCAGACTCTTCAGTTGCTTTCTGGTTCCATATATTGATCGCATGTGAAGAGTCAGAACCATAGTTGATTCTATTTCCATTGTATGTGGAAAAGCATTTCTACATTCTGTCTGGAAACCTGTAACATGTTCTTCCCTTATCTTTCCATGTCTGGAATTCGCCCAGAATATGTTGATTTTGTGTGAGCCTTATCACTAATTCTGTTAGGGTTAGGGTTCCTCTGCAGCTCAGGGAAGGATCCAACGATGACTGTTGATTATTACCCTGTTCTTTCTCTTCATGTTATTTTCTTTCTGGAGAACTCTTTGGGAATTCCCCCTTGGAAATTCACTTTATGTCCATATTGGTCTGTTCAAGATTTCTTTCAGCTTTCATATTTTTTCCCTTCTGATATCTTGCCCACCTCCAATCCACCACTAATTATATTTTCAGTAATGACAAACAACTTTCTGGTTCATCTATAGAATTTTATGTGAAATATATTAAAAAAATAATTTCTGTAAAGTCTTTTGGGCTCTAATCACGTATCTCTGGGAGTACTGCATTTTAGGTTTTAATCTGACTCTTCCTTTGGTCCTGAGGGAACCCTTTCTACACATCCAGCTTGATTTTTGTCCTACAGGTTTTGATTCCCTTAGATGTAAGGTTTTGTTTTGTTTCATTTTGTGGGGTTTTTGGCCATCCTTATCATTTTGCTACAGTCTCTTGACCAGAGTTCAGCCAGCTGGTGCTAAAAGCACAATGATTTGTTCTATTGAGGATTACCAGTAACAGACAGGCTTTGTTGAGCCTAGTTTTCTTGCCACCTCAGAAACATGAAATAAGTCTTCTTTCTAGTCTTCTGGGCAGTTCCTCATCCCAGGGTTGGTAGAACTGGCAACTTGGTTTGGAAGCTCCAGCAATAAAATCACTGTTGGGATTCTTACCCAAGAGGATTTGAAAAATTCTGCCACTGGATTCTGCTGGGAACCAGCAAAGCATCAGCTCTGCCCGAAGCAGTAGCTCACTTTAACTTGGCTGCAAATTAAAATAACTCAGGGATCCCTTAAAATTCCCAAGGCTCAGGTCACAGCCAAGACCTATTAAATCAGAACTTCCAGGCTTGAAACCCTAGCATCCATTCTTTTTATAGCTCCCTAGTTGATTCTAATGTGCAGCAAAGTAATGAAGAACACTGGCCTAAGAGCTCTGAGAAGAGCAGACCCTCTCCTTGACCTCTGAAACCCTCAACTGTCCTCCTGCACCAGCTCTCCTGCAACTAGGAGACTTACCTGTTTGGCTCGTCCAGACCCAGATGGGAACAGGAGATGGCATGTTTGCTTGAGTTCTTACCTTCCCAGAATTCCAGAATTGTACGTTTTTTTTTTTTTAACATTTTTAAGATTAATTGCTTTCAAAAGATCACACATATAGTCACGTTATTTTTTTTCCAAAACCCATCATCTCTTTTGATAAAAGAATTTTTTTTTAATTTTTAATTTTTTAAATTAAAAAAAATTGTGTTATGTTAGTCACCATACAGTACTTCATCAGTTTTTGATGTAGTGTTTCATGATTCATTATTTGCATGCAACGTCCGGTGACATTGCAATATGTGCCTTTCCTTAATACTCAGCACCAGGACAACCCATCCCCCACCCCAAACCTTCAGTTTGTTTTTTTGGAGTCCATAGTTGTTGAGAAAAGATTTTACTTTGTTTTCTCTTCAACAGTACAAGTTCGAGGTCACTCCCTATGTTACTGTTCTTTGTTTCAGTGTTTTCTTGTCATTCCCTAAGCATATGGACTTGTTTTGTTCTTATGATATGTTTTTCAACCTTATAAAAGTGGAGGAGAAATCCTTACAATTTATATTTTATATGCCTGGTATTAGGATTGTTTTTCAAGTTCTGGCCTACCCTCTCTCTAACTTAGTACATTTAATTTATCTACGTAAATAAAGGAAATAATTTCTCAAAATGACAACGTGACACATTCTAACCAATTTTTATTTCTCAAAATACATTTCTGTCATTCAGCTTGTCATGGGAGCACATCAAATAGTTTTTCTCCATCCTTAAAATTTCTAACACTGTTCTTTCTAAATATTCTCTGATGTTTAATGAGCCGTATGCTATATATGATTTACGAGTCTGGAAATCTCATTGCTTACTTTTGAACTAAGTTTAATTCTAGAAATTTTCAGAATTTATACCATTATTGACCTAAAATACTTAATCTTTAAGGTTAGATCAAATAAGATTTAATGAGTTTCACCAGGAGCCATTCTCTATTTTAAATAATTGTATTGCTTTCAAGCAAAGAAAAAAAATCAGTACGAGAGATCTTCCATTGATAATATGCAAAAAAAAGTCACAATAGATATTTCCTTATTTTATTTGCCACCTTCTGCTGTGAAGACATAGCCAAGTTTTAATTTGGAGGGAATTTTACAAGGTAAAAACTTAAAGAATATAACAAAGTGAGTTCATCTTTTCCCAAGAACTGCCTATAATATGAACACGTATAGTATGTTAGAAGCCCAGCAGCGCATATTCAAGCAGATTTCTTGAAACTCATATTGAAAAAGACAATTATCCATAGGCAGCATAAGGGCTAACAGCAGGGGCCCTGCAGACTTAAGGTTACTATACATATGTATTATTTGTACTTTGCATACCCAACACACTTTATTTGACACATGTATTTCTGGTTTGTCAGTTGATTTGTTAAACCATGGAATAATTCAATACACAGATAGTTAAATAATAGTAACCGTATTTCTTCATTTTTCCCCCTTGATTTTAAGTTGTCTTATTTTCAAAATTTCTTGAAAGATTACACTCCTCATTTCACGACTCATATAAGAAGTTCGCCTTTGTAATATAAGTCAATATAGTACAATAACTTCCGGTGGGATTTTGAAGGGCCTAGAAATATTAAATTTTTATTTTGGGAACTTCTTATTCAGGGAGAAATCATTGAGAAAACAAAGAGGCACACTTTAAACAGATTTCAAAATTCTAAGTTTATGTTCATTTAAAGATTAGTTCTCTGTCACTGATGCAATGTTGTTTTTTCCTTGTATATAAACTACACCTTGGAAGGTTTTTCGTAAATCCACTATGACTACAATGGGCTCCTCTTTGTAGTATGTTCAAGAATGAGTTAATTATAAAGCCAGTGAGCTGCCAACATTTGCCACTGCTGCTTTCCCTCCATTCTTTCTTAGCACTGACTGTGATGCATAACCCTCAGTCTATCTGGGAACAGTGCGCCGTGCTGTATCCACTTAGCTTAGAAAACCCTAGTGCAATATCGCATCTGATTTTTATCTCTAAATGTGGTCACACAAGATATTCAGTTCTCAGCTGTGCTGGCACAATTGGCACAATAATACGAGGCAGCAAGATCAAGGTTCGCCCTGTCTCCTCTGTTCCTCTTTTGAACAATTGTGGACATAGATAATGATAGCTAGCGCAGATGACCAAGGAGAGAAAACTAAAACCATTTTTCTTTTCCGTGACTTCTATTGGGATTAAAAACTACTACTAAAAAAAAAAAAAAAAAAAAAAAAAAAAAAAAGCATAGTTAACATTTACATCTCATACAAGTTTTTTCCAGCTAATCTTTTTCTCTAGATGACCCCTAAAGAAAGTTATCTTAGTTATATGGAGAGAAATTTTCACTCGAGCAGTCATTTTCTGAAGGATATTTCATCCTGAAAAGTCTTTGAAATATCATTTTTCATCTACCCTCTAAACCTATTGAAAATGTCTCCACAGTACCTGAAACATTTTCTCTGTTGAAATATATCATTTTACATTACTCAGATGTTCTGAAAATTCATAAAGTGGCAATCATAATTTATTGAGATTTCTTTCTGCCAGTCAGAAATGAATAAAACTATATAGTGCATTCAAGAGGAAAAAGAAAAAAGAAAAATGAATAGAGTAACAGCGGTACCTTTAGTTTGGAAGTAACAGAAGATGGTTCCAAGTAAATAATCTTAATTTCAGCTATCCTCTGCAAATCTTGTCATGTGTTTATTTCAAGCTAGTGGAAGACTGAGCCTAAAATGTGTGGCAAGCTGCACTAGGGATCTCTGATAAACCTGTTCTTTTACTTAAACCAACAATTATTCAGTAGTTGCCACTGGATTCCAACAATTTAGCCTTGTTTCCTTTGTGCCTCAGCTGGATTTTACTTATTTTATTTACTTTCTGGAAGATTCCTGAAGGGCTCCCTGTTGCTCTTTACATTTGCTGATTCTGAGCCTGGCGTGTTTCTAGGATTGTTTTTACCTATCCTGCAGATTTGGGGCTTTTCTCTTATACTGACATCTGGGCTTTTGTTCTCTATTAATACACTTCTGTCTGATTGATGCAAAAATAACCGTATACTGCATGGCTCCTTTTCTTATTTTATAGGACAGTCAAGGATCTAAATGCTGACACCAGAAGACTGGTAGAAGGATTATATGAATCGGTAATACTGATAGAAACCTGAGTCTGGCATAGCTGAATACATGTTCTTAGTATTGTTATTGTTATTATTAAATATGTTCTGTCATTTCAGAGAAAGGGAGAGGCAATAGAATTGTTCTAATTTTATTACCTTGCTTTGTCAATGCCCAGTGTCTGTGTGTGTTAGAAATTACATAAATTTTAGAGGTGAATTTCTCAAAAATTCAACTGTGTGGATATCGAGAAATGACACCATTTTACAATTAAACTTAAGCCATCCAAAAGAAAACGCAGTTTACTGAGTGGTCTCACCATGATTTGTTTTAACTATTCCCCTGTGCTAGACATTATGTTTTTTAAAATATATGTATTTTGGCTATTATATACAATTCACAGTAATGGACACGTGTCTCTTTCTTTGCCAAGTTCTTCTGCTCTATCTATAAGGTTAAATCCAAGACGTAGACTTGATTGGCTAAAGGACACAAGACATTTTAAGTTAGATCTATATTACCAAATTGTTCTCTGAAGTTTGTGCTAATTTACATTAGCTCCAAGAATGAAGGGGTGTTTCCGCAACCCCATGCTTTCCGCTGTTAACACTGTTAACTGTTTCCATTTCAAAAATGCTGAAATTTTACTTTAGATTTCTTTTACTTTAGATATCTCCAATCATGACTACTACCTGGCTATTTTGAAGGGAAGGGAGGGAGCGTCTGCTCAGCTTTTCCTTTTTTTTTAAATTTATTTTTTATTTTTTATTTTTTATTTTTTAAAGCTCCCATGTATTCCTCCTGCTCTGAAGTTGCTTTTGTCTCTTTTGTATATCCTGCCTTTTTTTTTTTTTCGTTTCATCTTCTTTGGGTTCTCATTTAATACAATTCCATCTGTTCTCAGAAATGTCAGGTGTATTGATTGTAACCATTTCTTGTTTTCTAGCCCATTTAAAGGCATGTGTCTCTCTTACACTGAGCTGTCGCTGAGTCCTAGATGAGCTAGTCCAAGTGGATACAGAAGTTTAAAACAGTGCCTGGCACACAGGCACAGATCAAAGCACAGCATGAGATTTCTTTTCCCTTTCTGCATTTTTTCTATGAATATCATATAATATGCTGATCATCATAATACACACTATTAAGTTTATTTCTTTCTTGTTTATTTTATTTTTTTTTTAAGATTTTATTTATTTGACAGAGAGAGACACAGTGAGAGAGGGAAAACAAGCAGGGGGAGTGGGAGAGGGAGAAGCAGGCTTCCCGCCAAGCAGAGAGCCCAATGCAGGGCTTGATCCCAGGACCCTGGGAGCACGACCCAAGCTGAAGGCAGACGCCTAACGACTGAGCCACCCAGGTGCCCCTATTTCTTTATTGTTTATAAGAGCACTTTTCATTAAGACATTATATGTGGCGCCTGGGTGGCTTAGTGGGATAAGTGTCCTGCCTTCAACTCAGGTCATGATCTCAGGGTCCTGGGATCCAGCCCTGCATGGGGCTCTGTTCTCCATGGGGAGTCCGGTTTTCCCTCTCTGTGCTCCCTCTCTCTCTCAAATAAATAAGACATTAAAAAAACAAAAGAATTATCATATGCGTTACCTTTTAACTTTTGTGTTTTTTTTGAATATGAGTATGTACTCCAATTATTTTTGTGTGGTTTTCATGTATGGGTTTTTTTTTAAGTGAATATTTGCTAATAAATAAAAGGAATGAGAAGAAAAATTGAAAAATGTTAAGGGGAAAGTTAAAAAGATAAAGAACACAAGTAAGAAAAAGAGTTGTTTAACTAAAATATAAAACAAGTACAAAAGTCAAGAAACTAGAAAACAAAAAAGGAGGTGGGTAATTTAAAAATCTGGCAAGGGGAAGAAACAGGAAAACAAATGAAAAAATATTGTGATAAAATTAAATGAGACTCAAGAGGAGGAATTAATGGAGAAATATATGTTGTCCTCCCCTTCCCAAAAGTATGTTGTCCCTCTGTAGCACATTTAGAACTAATTTGTTTCTTCTCATATGTAGTGTTATGGTTAACAGCCTGCCGTGTGGGTATCCTACTTCCACACTTAGATTGTATACCAAGATCTTTGCTGCTTCTCAACAAGACGAGGAACTTATCCAGGGTAAGATTTCCAAATCAGAAGGCCCAGATTCAGATCCTGCCAACTGGGAAAATAAAGTTTGGGCAAATTCTTTGAAGTTGCTTAACCATAGTAGTAGAGACACACTTAATTTGGGAACCATAATTCTAGCACATCGGCAGGCCAACTTAAAAATTAACTTGAAAATGCAAAGGACCTAATTAAGAGAATCTAGAGAAAAAAGGTAAAGTCTAACAAACTTACATTACCAGATTCAAGAGTTATAAAGTGAAAGTTGTCAAGACGGTATGATACAGGGATGAGGACAGACACATAGAACAATGGAACACACTAGAAGAGATTAGAGATTCTAGAAAAAAGATCCTCCCATATATGGAGGTTTGATTGAGCACAATAGCACCAATGAGGCAATGGAGTGAGAGTGAATGGTGATATTCGTAAGTGGGCCAGATTAACTGGGTATCTGCATGGTTAAAAAACAAAACAAAATGAAACAAAACCACCCTGAAACTTGAACCTCCATGCCTTACACAGAGTTTAATTCAAGATATATTACGAACTTAAGGATAAAAAGAAACAAAAGAGTTCCTAGATGGAAACATAGGGCAATATTTTCATGACCTTGTGTAGGAAAAAATTTCGTTTTCCACAAAATCATATTATAAAAAATTTCAAATATACAGTAACATTGAAAGTTTACTGCAAAAACCTAGATACAGATGCCCTAAATTGTACTACTAACAATTTACTCTATTTGTTTTATCACATCAAACTTTGTCAGCTTTTTCTGAGGAAGAATTCCTAGGTTCTCCTAGGAACAAATCCCATATTTATCCCTTTCTTTTTACCCCATAATATACTTATAACAGTTATAGACTAATAATAGCATACAACCACAAATTATATTATTGGTCACATGTTTTTTTTTTAAATTTTTTATTTTTTATAAACATATATTTTTTATCCCCATGTTTTTAATATGTTAGGGTTTTTGTTCTTTTTAGATGGCATTCCACAAGAGATGTAAGAATAATTATGCTTGAAATTCATTTGAATTTGAAAACCCAGGCATGATATGCTGCGCAAAAACCCAACCTGCTGTAGCTAGGTCTTTAGTAATGTGAGGAGCTGTAGGGGTAGGCCTAGGAGGAAGGGTCAGGTTTTAGTAGCCTGGGCCCCTTGATGGTGAACTTGGCAAGTATTTCTCATTTTTTCCCTCTCCCCATGGGGGGTTGGGTGGGGTGGGTAGGGACAGGTTGGCTAGAGCCGGCTGCGGCTCTGGTTCTCCTGTCCTTCAAGTGGAAGTCTAGAGAGAGCCGGGTTGGGTGTGTCGCTTCTCCCGGCTTGGGCTTGATAACACGCAGCCGGATGGATACACTGTAGTTAAATAGTTTCTCCTGGGGGCGAGCCTTGTTGGAAGAACTGCACGCCCTTGCGTGTTTCAGAAGCACGGGGGAGGGGGTCGGATTCTTCTCGGCCCCAGAGGGAACCTGGTAGAGCTCCGGGAGATAAAACCCCAGAAGGCGAGAGGTCCTCTTCCCTCCTTCCGAGAGCTGGGCCTCCGGGGTTTCAAGTCTCAGGCTGGTCTACACTGACCTCCAGCAGTTTTTTGCTGCAAATTTCGGTTTCCCTCCGTGGGTGCTATTTCCCGCAGAGCTTCCTGCTGCTTGGGTTTCTGCAGGTGAGTCACCCTTCTCCGTGTCCTCCTGTTTCCTTCTCTCCGGTTACGGGGACGCACTTAACTGTGTGTCCGTCCTTCTCTGCGGTTCTAAGAAAAACTGTGGATTTTTCATTTCAGCATATTTTTTTTCCCCCAGAGATTATTTATTTATTTATTTGACAGAGCGAGATCACAAGTAGGCATAGAGGCAGGCAGAGAGAGAGGAGGAAGCAGGCTCCCCGCTGAGCAGAGAGCCCGACGGGGGACTCGATCCCAGGACCCCGAGATCATGACCCGAGCCGAAGGCAGCGGCTTAACCCACTGAGCCACCCAGGTGCCCTCATTTCAGCATTTGACCGGTTGTCGGTACAGACCGGCGACTTCCAGCGCCCTTACACGCTGCACCAGAAACTGGAAGTGTCTCGGCTTTGCTTTTTCAATAAGCGATATAGTGTAGGGCGATCTCCGTAGCCGTATAGATGTTTTTCTTACCTTTTGACTGCATGGTCATGGTTGTTTTACTTTATATTGATTATGCATTTTAATAAATGCATAGATTCCCTATTGGTAGACGTTTGGGTTTCTTGTCTTCGCTAATACCAACAGTATCTATCTATCTGTCTATCTATCTATCTATCTATCTATAATGGTTTTACCAGGATATCTTTACGATAGATTTCTTGAAGTGTGATTCTGAATCAAACGGTCCATAAATCATTAATTTTGCTGGCTATTGCCAAGTTCCTCTGCGTAGAGATTGCATTATCTTGCAACCCCACCAGCATTGTTTGAAAAAAAAAAAAAAAATGCCTACTTTGCCATAGCTTTAACAGCTTTATTCAATTGTGTTTTGTCAAATATACGAACTTTGCTAATCTGGTAGGTGATAATGGCCTCAGGGTGTTTAAATTTACATTTTTTCCTCCCTTACTGTAGTAGCAAGGTTAATCATTTTAGCGTCAATGTCATGGGCGTTTGAATTTATTTTGAATAAGGGTATGCACATACTGTATTTGCCTTCTGCCCACTTTGCTCAGGGTATTTTTTTTTTTTTCTAGTTATGGGAGCTCTTTCCGTATTAGGAATATTAACCTTTTCAGTGATGTAACTTGCAAATAGACAAAACTTTTCAACAGAGATTCTATTTCAGTAGGAGCCCGAAGTGGGATGTCTACAGTTTATTTTCCTCCATCTGTGCTTTCCAAGTTTTGAAAACAGGGCAAAAATAGGAATTATTGTGGAAAAGTGATATGGTTGTTTCCATTTATTAATAGGCATTTTTCTCCTAACTCTTTAACATTCTTTATGTCATGCATTTTATTTCCCATGGAGAAGGAAATTTAGACTATAATTTTCTTTAAATATTTCTATTAAATTTTCCACTAACCAAGAATTCATAGCTAGAGCCATAATTATATTTCTGAGCGTGGGAGATGCTTTCCCATTTTTAAAAAATCCAACCGCCTTGCTTGACATTAGTAATTGTGGCCCGGAGAGATCACTTAGATGCTCCAGGGCCCCAAAGTGGGCAGCGGTTCATTTATCCCCGCATGTATTCAGTTGGGGGGCGTGGGCTCAGGACCAGCGGTGATGTGGGAGGTGATAGGTGGGAAGACAGAGGCGCCAGAAAACAGAAAATTGTAAAAAATTTTATTTTACTTAAAATCTAGTGGGAAAGTGGGGCATTCAGGTATATAAAATGGCATCCCTGGGCTCCCATCATTGACTCTGCTTGAGTTGATCTTAAAAGTGAGAGGAATGTGGTGATCGGTCCGGTAAGATGTGACAATAAGACATTCAGACTGGAGTTCTGTACCATCTCAGCACAATATGAATCTAAATAAGTTTTCAGTCGAGTAAGTGTTGGGAGTTCCCAGCCTCGTAACTTCGACCACTACTAAGAATACTGACTATTAGGCAATCACTTTAATTTCGTTTGTCTTTTTGTCTGTAATTTTCAGGTTAATTTTGTAAGACTTCTTCAGAAGATCAGTGTGGGGAGGGTGATGGTACCCTAACAAATGACAGATATATTTACAGAGAAGTTACACAAATGTTTCCATTTAAAAACAGATAAGACGGTAGATATTTTTTGCCATTTCAATTATGTATGTTCAGGTTAAGGTTTTCTTTAACCTGGGAATATTTATGGTATATAATGCAAACAATAACACAAACTTATTTGTCCTTGAAATAATTCATTTAGTGTACTCCTAGAAGAGAGAATATCGGATATGACAATCTTGTTCTGTTTACTCATGCATTTTAATTGGTTTCTGACATGTGTCCTACCAAAAAAGATGCCATGTAATAAATCAGTAATGAAAAACCATATTTGATGCAGATAAATTTGTTATTTGTTGGGGTAATGCATCAGATGACTTAAGGCACTCAAATAGCAATTTCTTTTTTTCTAGCAAGTCTTTTTTTCTTTTTTTCCCCCTCTTAATAAAAAAAAAAAAAAACATTTTATTTTCTGGAAGGGTGTTTGTTAAAAAAGTAGGAAATGAACTTTGCTCTTAAAGGCTTCATTTAAAAATAAAATCTGTCATCCAACATTTAAAAATATGATACTCATTTGTTTTCCAGATACATGTATGGTCCCTTAAATTTTCCCTTTGTTAGCTCCTCATTTAGATTTAGTAAAAAGACAGGCTCCAGATTTAGTCATACATTTCAATTTGGAAAACATGATGTGAATTTTAATAAAAATTGACCTTTTGATTAAAATTAATTTTTCCACACTCCTGTATTAGAAAATAATTTTTAAAAAATTTTAAGTAGCTATAATTTTTCTTCTTTCTCTCCTTTACTGTCTTTCTTCCCTTTCTCTCATCTTCCTTTCTTCAGAGGATTTTTTATCTTTAGTCGTGTTCTAACTTCTTCAGATATATGCCTGGAGCTCAGACCTCTCCCCTGTGTTCTAGATGGCTATATTTAGTTTCCCAGCAGGCTTCCCCAAATAAATGTGACCAAGAAATTTCAAATACAGCATATATAGCATTAAATCTACGCATTTTCTGTCAAAACTTCCTTTCCTAGTCTATTTCTGTTATTCACCCGGTCGGTTAATACACAACTCACAAATATTAACAGTTAGTTCATTTTTTCCCCTCCAGCTTGTTTCTTAAGTCTTGTTTGTTAAATCTCATCCTTATTGTGATAATATAGGACTGCATTTGGTTATCTATTTATAACTAGGAAATGTGTTTTGTGCCTTGAGACCAATTCCCCTTCCTGTTATGAAAGAATTTTTCCCCTAAATTAGAAGCCTTACCACCTTATTATCGTGTGCATAAATCATGTGATTTTTTTCCCCTGGTGCACAGAATGAAGGATAAACTCTTCTTAACATTCGAAAACCCTCCTGCTTTGGCCCCCATCTAATCTCAATCTTAGCCTCCCTCACCTGATCCATAAAGATTAAGATTGCTCTTAGTTTGGGCATGGCCTTTCCTGTGTTGTTTCCCACTGGAGAATCTTGTCATTCCCGACTCTTCTTTTAAGACAAAGTTGCATCCATAAGCGTGTCTCTGTGAAGGTATCCGAGATACCATCTCCATCCTCAAGGCAAAACTCAGACATGTCCTATTTCATATATTCATACACTTGTCACACATTATCCAGTTTATTTGTAAATGAGCTCACCTTTGCTAAACTGTGAGCGTTTTGAGTACCCAGTCATTTTGGTATCTGTAGCAGACTGCTCATCTCCTAATGGGACTGATGATTACCTTAATGAAGAGAACCTGGTTGAAAGCCAAGACACTTCTGTCTCATCACAGGCCATGTTCATTTCTCAGTTTCTTTGAGCTTCAGTATTTGCAGCTCTTCTATGAGGACATTTGATTAAATTTGAATACTCTTTCAAATACTCTTTCAACAATAAAAATAACTGACTTTTCTCAGTTTTTTTGACACTTGAAAATATTTGCTGTTCATTCCACACAAACAGATTTTTTAAATTACAATTACTAACTAAAGATAGATGCACCAGCCTAGGTGAATATTAAATATCTGTCTCATTTGGAAGTATTTGGCTTTTGTTTATGAATAAGACACAGTTTAAAGAATAGTGTACACTCTTAGCATTAAAGGTGACGTTAAAGGGAGTCTTAACACTTCTACTCATTACTGAAATCTGAGACCGACTACTTGGCAATATTTAATGTATTCTGTGTCTTGAGTGAGCTCTGATTATTTTCCAAATATGGCTTTATTAATCTTTATTGCTGTGGAATATCAACAGATTGGTCAAATCTATTACAGTATATATAAGAATTGTTAAGAAATTAAAGTAAAGCAATATCCTATTTTTATTAGACCATGTACTTGAAGCATAGATTTAGGTAGCATGAAGTTTCGTCATTATAACATCAAATTTGTGCCACATTCACCAGACACACATTTCGTTCCTTTCTTCTTCCTCCTCCTCCTCTTCTTCAAAAATGTTTTCAAATGAGTAAAATAATTTTCAAGTGGTTACTTGACATAACTATATTTACATTGATACTGTATAGTATCCATGTACTGCTTGTCCTTAAAAGGTAAATTATTTCATTTTATATTACTTTAATGAGATGGTGGAGAGTTCCTAGAATTTTACGAGGTGACTTGGGTACATAAATTGCAATGTATTGAAATTATTGAGTATTTTCTACATTCTTACATTTATGCATTGCATTACATTCTGTATCTAAAATATTTTCTGTTTTTGGGAATAGTATTCTTTCTTGTCAGTTTATTTTATTAAAAACTTTAATCTTAGTGATGGTGTTGAAATAAATGTCTGCTTTTAATGACTGAAAATGACTTCCTAAGATTTTTGGATAGAATTGTCCCACTTGATTTCAGTGGGAAGATGTTTTCATAGTAAGTAGAATAGTTCTAATAAAAAGTGTAGGGTATGTATGAGGGACACGTGCTTTTTCTTTTCTTTAAGATTTTTATTTATTTGACAGACGAGATCACAAGTAGGCAGAGAGGTAGGCAGAGAGAGAGGGGGAAGCAGGCTCCCTGCTGAGCAGAGAGCCCGATGAGATGATGCCGGGCTCGATCCCAGGACCCTGAGATCATGACCTGAAACAAAGGCAGAGGCTTTAACCCATAGAGCCACCCAGGCGCCTCGGCACATACATTTTTTGGACGCTTATATTTTTGCGGCAATGATAAAATTACTCTATAGTTTGAGGTACGCATTTTTACAGAGTCTATTACTTCTCTGTCGTGGGACCCAGATCATGGTCGGTCTTTGACTTCATTTTGAAAAGACAGGCCTTTTTTTTTTTTTTTAATTAAAAAAAATTAAAAGAATGGAAAAGCTGTTTTCTGGATGTTCTTATGTTTCTTTGGAAAAAAATTGAGGAATTAACACACAGGTGAGGAAAACTCTGAAAAATTACCAGTAAGGATTGAAAATGAGAGATTATGTCTTCTTAGCGAATTAACAGTTCCCTCTTCTTCATGGCAAAGAATTTCCCAAAATAAGTAAATACATGGAAACAAGAGAACTTTAGTTTAAGAATTGAGAGAACTAGGTAAATCAGTATTATATGGGTCATCATGATGTTGCGTGGATGGAACATAGGAGGAAAAGAAATTCAAAATTTATTGAGATTCTTTCTAAACCCGAAATAAGATACATCAGCTATACCATAAGAAAAAGTACTAAGATGGTTTGTCATGTTCCAAATAATCTATGTTTATAAACACATTTTAACTAGGAAGAAACAGTTCATGAGCTGTGCAGTCTAAAGTGGGCCAAGGTTCCCTAAAGCTTGAACATTATTTATAAGCGATCAAGGAAGATACTTAAAAATACTTAGGACAGTGATGTGGAACAGCCTGACTATATATTATTTATTTCTCCCTCAATTTTTTATTTGAAATCTTTCAAAAAGGGAGAAGAAAGATCAGTTCAATAAACACCTGTATTCCCCCCGTCTACATTTAAAAAGTGCTAACATTTTCCTACATTTTTCATCTGTCTCACTTTCTTGCAGAGAATGGTTTCAAAAATAATTTGCTAACATCATGGAGCTTCACCTCTAAATATTTTGGCTTGACTTTACTACAAATAGAATATTCTCTTACACAATCAGAATACTACTTATCTTTATAAAAAATTAGTAAATTGAGAGTAATTTGCCAGTAATATCTAACTCAATTTTCAAATCTCTCCCATTACCTGCCCCCCCAGTTTATTGTCCCGATTCCCAACAAGGATCCGCATTTCATTTGGTTGCTACAACTTTTAACTCTACAAGCAACCTCATGCTTCTTCCTCCACAAAGACTTACTATTTATTTCAGAGAGAGCAAGTGAGTGCGAGTTGCGGGAGGGGTGGGGAGGGGTTGGGAGGGACAGAGGGAGATGGAGAGAGAGAATTTTTTTCTTAAACTTTCTTTTAAATTTATTTATTTGACAGATAGAGATTACAAGTAGGCAGAGATGCAGGCAGAGAGAGAAGGAGGAAGCAGGCTCCCTGCTGAGCAGAGAGCCCGATATGGGGCTCGATCCCAGGACCCTGGGATTCATGACCTGAGCAGAAGGCAGAGGCTTTAACCCACTGAGCCACCCAGGCGCCCTGTAAATGCACGCTTTAAAAAAGTTTTCAATAACATTGATTTTTTTTGAGTCCAGATCGGTTTTCTTATAATTTAAAACAAATACTGGATATGTTTGCTTGCTTGTTCATTTTTGTCATTTACCTTGTTCCTTTATCCCCTAAATTTCCAGTAAACTAGAAGTTATACAGACTTGATTAGAGTCTGGTGTACCTTGGGCAAGAAAAAATTTACAAGTGTTGCGTATTATCTGGCGGCCCAGTGAGAATTCCTGAATGCTAACCTGTTTCCTTTCACCACCCCCTTAGTCTTTAAGCGGCGTCTTGCTCCTTGGCATACAAGATGGTGCCAATTGACCTGCCATAGACTGGATTCTTTCTATGCAGGAGAAATGAATGTAAGTATGTATGAGCACGAAAGCAAAATTTGAGAAAGCAAAGTCTTCTCCAGCAAATACACATTCATCTCTTTCTCTCTTTTTCCTTTTCCTTGGGGCAAAGTAGACTTTCCCAACCCTGTTGCTTTGGGGCTGGCCAGGTGATTTGTTGTGGTCAGTGGAATAGAGCAGATGTGCAAGCAGAAGCTTTACATGTATTCATATGGTCCATCTTGTTTATTGTGATCCTTGATTTATAATGAGAATAAGCCCTAGCTAGGTTGTAATTAAAGGGAAATGAGGTGTACGTAGAACAGAAGTACATTCAGTTCACAGCCAACAGCTGAACTGAGATAATCAACAAGTAGGAACAGCCACAGCTAATGTACACAGCAAATGCACAGGGCATTTTATTTTTAAGAAAAGCAAATGAGAAAATATAATGATAAATTTTGCAATATTTTCTGAAGCAGTTTTTTTTCAATAATACCTGACATAGGGCAGAGCATATGTGTCCGCAATTGTACTGTGGATTGCCAAATTTCTATCCATATGGGAAAATAACTGTTTTTTTACTCCCACCAGCAATGTGTTTGTGTTTCCATTCATTATGTCAAAAAAAAATGTATCCTCAAGCTTTTGTATTTTAGTCAAGTAATGAAAAGTACTATATAGCTTAAATATGCATTTTTATTCTACTAAAGGTGAGCATATTTTATGTTTAAGGGTCTTACATATACATCTTCTAGATTATCTGTTCATACGTTTATTTTTAACAAGCTCCTTTTTTTAAAAAAAAAGATTTAATTTGTTTAACAGAGAGATTGATCACAAGTAGGCAGAGAGGCAGGCAGAGAGAGGGGGAATCAGGCTCCCTGCTGAGCAGAGAGCCAGATGTGGGGCTCGATCCCAGGACCCCGAGATCATGACCTGAGCTGAAGACAGAGGCTTAACCCACTGAGCCACCCAGGCGCTCCAAGCTCCTTACTTCTTGATTTTTTTAATATTGCTGTATATTTTAAGGATGTTAATGCTTTGTCTCTAAGTTGCAAATGCCTTCTTTTTTCAGTTTGACTTCCCAGATTTTTTTGTGTGTGTGAAGCAGTTTTTTAATGTATTTTCATAAATTACACTTCTAGATTAGATAGACCTTGCTACCATGTTACAAAAAATTTAGCTATATAAGCTTCTGGGGAGTATATGGTTAACTTGGAACACAACATACACACACAGACACAAATCATAGTACTTGATGAAGTAAGCCTCAATGAGTAGAAGTAAGCCAACAAAGAACTGAATGATTCCTTATAGATTCTGGATACCAAAATTTTCTTTGAGAAATAGAAAATATTTTAATTATGTCTAAATAAATAAGAGTATATTAAATGAAAATGAAGGCATGACAGGCAATGTATTATAAAAGATTCAAACAATACTTAAAGCAAGAAAAATTTTTTAAATTTTTATTTAATTTCCAGTTAGTTATTACAGTGTAATATTAGTTTCAGGTATACAGTAGTGATTCTACACTTCCATACATCACCCAGTGCTCATCACAAGTCCCCTCTCTAATCTCCATCATGTATTTAACCCTTCCCCTTCCACCTCTCCTCAGGTAACCCTCCGTTTTTCTCTAAAGTTACAATAATAGTGGGGGATTTCAAGAAAAAACTTTTTGACATTAAAGTTTCAGGGTCCCATTGGAAAAAAATGATTGTTGTAGCAAGTAGAACACATGAAATTATTCAAAGTGAATCACAGAAGGCAAATTGGATTGAATATATGGCAGAATGTTGGAGAATTTGTAAAAACTGTAGAAATTTATATATGCGTATATACATATATGTATATATATAGAAATTGTAGAATGTATAGGGAGCATAAAATAAAGTATGTAATAATTGAACAAATACAGGATTTATTAAACTTTTAGGAAAGAAAAATGAGAATGGGAAAAAAGCAAGTTCAAGAACAGTATGGTTGAGAATGTTCTAGAATTAATAAAAATGTGAATCCTATGATAAAGGAAAACAAAATCTGAAGAAGGACTATAAAAAGTAACACATACCTAAACACAGACACTCGATAGTGGAACTTCAGATCACACATATACACATACACTCTCACACACACACACACACACACACACTCAGAGTGGCTAGGGAGGAAAACCAGATTAAGTATATAGAGTTGACAATTAAAGCAGACTGTGCAGTGGGAACAAATGAAGCCATGAGGAAATGGAATGTGATCAATACATTGTATTGACAGAATATAGCTTTCAAGTCCACAAAGTCATTTAAGGATAACTATGAAGTAAACGTCTCAAATAATACATACAATAAAACTTAGTATTAGGGCACCTGGGTGGCTCAGTCATGAAGTGTCTGCCTTCGGCTCAGGTCATGATTCCAGAGTCCTGGGATGGAGCCCTGCATGGGGCTCCCTGCCCAGCCAGAAGCCTGCTTCTCCCTCTCCTGCTCCCCCTTCTTGTGTTCCTTCTCTTGCTGTGTTTCTCTCTGTCAAATAAATCAAATCTTTAAAAACAAACAAAAAATAAAATTTAGTATTACAGGGACACCTTGGTGGCACAGTTGGTTAAGTGTCCTGACTCCGGTCATGATCTCAGGACTCTGAGATCGAGCCCTGTTGAGCTCCACCCTCGGGGGAAGTCTACTGAGATTGTGTCCCATCCTTTTGCTCCTCCCCACTCAGCTCATGCTCGCTCTCAATCTCCCCCTCCCGCAAAGAGCGGTATTGCATTTAGAACATTACTATTTAAAATTCCAAAAGTACTACAAGAATTAAAAAAAAATTTTTTTTTTTCAAAAGGAAATGTGAAGTAAATAATACAAGGTAAAATGAGGAAAAAAATGGTGGAGAAATCTAAAAAGGGACTCAATAAAATGACAATATCTAATTGGGATACAGGGAAATAATATACACATGAACACATTTCAAAATATCAGTATCACTTAAAGTTTTTGTTAATGGAAAGGTTATAAACAAAGTTAGAAATGAAAATATTTTAAAAAATACATATAGGGGGAAGAGTTTACAATGCAGCTAAATCACTTAGATTTCAAAGATTAAAATGGCCTTAAAAAATTACTAAAAACTGAATGGCTATATACATGTTCATGATTTCTTAATTTTTTATAGATGTTTATTTTTAATACATTTTAAAATAATTTTGAAAGTATAACTCAGGTATTGTATGCTCTAAATGAAATGGAAGAAAAAATCTATATTTACATATGCCTATGTTGTGTCTATATATATTTAGATTTTGGGTGTTTCTGTTCTATGTTATGAAAAAATAAGATTTCCATCGTATAAATTTTAAATACTTAGAGAACTCACTTTCTGCTTTCCAAGAACTTACCTAGCTATACTTTAAATTACTTTTTAGGATCTAGTGAAACATTAAAACTATGAAGAGAATACATGTTTAGAAAGTGAAGAGCTCTTTGACATTTTGCTCCTGGTTCCTATATGGAAATTATTTAACAATATTCAAATAATATCCGTTCTTTAGACACTCAAAATAGAACTTTGCTTTGTAGAATTAACATATTTCTTTTATATAATCAGGAATTATATTTTTAAAGATAAAATAAGTATGATAAAAAGCCAAACTTCTCACTGTCTGAATGTTTCCCTAGAATTTAGGTTTTAGAAAGAAAAGACTACTATTTACAATTATACATATTAATGTCTATTAGAAGACTTAATAAAAAAACTATTTAAAAAGTGTTAATAAAGTTAATGGTGGCTAACACAACCTTAGCCCTAATATGCTCCAAACCTTTTAAGATTCTTACGTGTTAATTGATTTAATTTTCAAAATACTGTTACTATTTCACTTACAAGTGAAAAGGCAGTTCAGTGATTTAAAGTATTTAGGACTCCATATATGTTAGAGTTAATACTGAACAGACAATTTAACAACATAACCTGTTCTCCTTATTGTACTAAACAGGAGTTAAAAAATACACATTTTCCTACTCTGTAACTGGTCAGGGAAGAAGCATAAGTAAGGAAATGAAAGGGACCAAGGCTGGGGTATCTGCGTGGCTCAGTTAGTTAGGTGTCTGATTTCAGCTCAGGTCATGATCTCAGGGTCTTGGGTTCCTTGAGCTTAGCAGGGAGGGGGTCTGCTTGGATGCTGTCTTGCCTTCTGCTCCCCACCCCCACTTGCTTTCTCTTGCTCTCTCAAATAAATTTTAAAAAAAAATTTAAAAGGACCAAGAGGGGCACCTGGGTGGCTCAGTGGGTTAAGCCTCTGCCTTCAGCTCAGGTCATGATCTTAGGGTCCTGGGATCGAGCCCCAAGTCTGGCTCTCTGCTCAGTGGAGAGCCTGCTTCCTCCTCTCTCTCTGCCTGTCTCTCTGCCTACTTGTGATCTTTGTCTGTCAAATAAATAAGTAAATTCTTAAAAAAAAAAAAAAAAGGACCAAGAGAATTTGAGTATGAGTAAGATTTGAACTTTTTTTTTTTTTTTTAATTCAGTGACAGACTGCAGGGGCCTATAATAAAATAGAATCCTAGAACAATACCAGAAGAATATCCTTGAAGTCTGAAGAACTGAAAAAGTGGAAGTGTTTTGCTTGGCAGGAGGACGAATGAGGAAAGGAGGAGAGAAAGGTAGAGGCAGGTGCTTAGGAATGAAGGGTGGCTGAAGGAAGTCTTATTTGAATGCAGCCTTGTTTTCTTAAGGTAAGTTGGAGTGGGTAGATTAATAGGAAGAGGACACACGCTTGGTACACGAATGACAGCCGTGCAGAATTAGTGAGAAGTCGGTAACTGCGGGGTGTGCAAACTAATATTCACTAAGCGCAGGGAGAAAAATTAGAGATTAATTGGTGTAAAAATATGTTAGAGTGATTGGAGATATTTGGTATCATTATAACAGCACATTTTTCAGAGCTCAGAATCCCAAAGCAGGCAAGAAGCAGAAGCAGGTAGATTTACCAGGGTCTAAAGACTGGTGAGGCTGAGGCAGAAGTGGTGAGGTAAAAGGCTTTGCTCATGATGATTCACAGACTTGTACCCCTGAAGCCAATAATACAGTATATGTTAATTAAAAAAAACTTATTTAAAAGTCTCTGGTCAAAGAAATCATAGTAATAAACTATGTAGGGCCAGAAAATATAAAATAATTGTCCTCTCTTGGTTACTGCCAGGGACTATTTAATAATAGAAGTTTCAAGTTATCACATATCTGCATAAGACATTTAAAAAAATATGTATATATGTGTGTGTGTGTGTGTGTATATATATAGATATATATATGAATATATATATGAATGACAGAAAATTTCCATTGATTAAAAACCAAACACATGAACCTAAGGAACAAACAGGATTGGGCTACTTTCTGGTTTTTGTAAAATGGGAAGTGCATAGGTTTTTTTTCTTTCCCTATCCCATAAATATATTTAGAAGTTTTCACAGTTGGCATAGCTTTAGGAAAAGTGATTGTGGCATACACGGAGTATAGACAAGAGTGGACCCCTGAGTTTGGAGAGTAAGAACTGGGCAGGCAGCATTAAGCTGCCTCATCCAATCACATTCCTTCCACCTGTCCTCCCCCCACTGAAGGTAGAAGCTCAAGTTAAGTGGGAAAGGGTTGAACTTGGCACAAGTTTACTTAGCAAGTTACTTTTATTTTGAAGTAAAAACAACTTTATAAAAGCCTGATTGAACTTCGTCTGAGACATGGTTTGCAACCATAGTATAGAGCAAGATCGTGTGGTCTTTCAAAATCCCCGCATGCTCTTTTTCACAAATTCTGTCTTCATTCTTCTTACCATAAATTTTTTATCAGCATTGTTGGAGTTAGAGTACGGGCCATTGGAATTGGAAAGAACAAAAGACAATAAAATTAAAATAGGGAAATAGTGTAACATAGTGAGTAAGAATAAAGTGTATGTTTCTGATCAGCTAGCCCGGGGTGAGTAGAGAAGCATGTGAATATTGCAAAAAACTGACGAAGGGAGGACATGCCAGTGGTGCTGAGAAATAGAAAACCGTAGTGATCGTGAAAGTGTGCAGGTCATCATCTCAGAGGGTTAGGAAACTTAGAAGGTCGGAGCTCAAGTTAAGTTTTCAGGGTGAGATCATAGCATCAGAATATATTTGAGTTGAAATGCTCTATGGGACTATCTAGTCATTTACCTTATTTTAGAAAATTGCCCCTAAACAGATGACCATCTAAACTGTTATTAGTATATTGAAGGATGAAACCAGCTATAGAAAGGCTAGCTCACAGGTTTTCAATATGAAGTGTTAAGGACCTAACTTGATCCTTATACGAAACTATATTTGCTTTCCCTATAACCTGAATTTGTTGAGTCCCTTTTATTGTCTGGGCCAGCCTAGAATATATTACTCTCTTTCTCATGTTAAAAAGATTTAAGTGTTTTGGAGCTCTTTGGTTTCCTCCTGGTGTTCTTTTTTCAAGATAAATCTTTCCCATTTTGTCAGCTATCTTTTAATTATGTCCTTCCAAAAACACGAATTAACTCACTCTTTTTTTTTTTTTTTTTTGGTCTAAATCTTCTATAACAACAGCTCTTAACAGGTATGGTATCTAAGCCTAAACTAAGTAAAGTACTAGCTAAATCATCCCTCCAAAGAAGAGGGATGATTATTTCTCTTCTTGTATACTTTATAATCTTGAAAGTGGTCTGCACTCTGTGTTCATCATTTCCATACTGTTTTGACTCCTATTTAATACAGTGAATTAAATTCCCAACATTTCATTTTTCACGTATCATGTTGTGAAGTCATACCTTACCTGCTTGCACTTGACATTTTTGCTGCCCCATTAAATGTCATCTTATTTCAATCTGTATTGGATTTTTATTTTTTGCTATTCTTTCCACATTTATGTCATTTAAAAATTAGTTCAGTTCACAATCAGTGTTATCCTTGAATGAGTTAGATAAAAGTTACTGAAATTCTATGACTGCAGGGCATGGTGAAGATAAAATCACTAGGATGTACATGTTGTCATGAGGAAGAAGGTGAAATAGAGATAAACAATGAGGAGACAAAGTATTCTCCCTGAACCAAAATTCTGATATCAAACAGGGTGTTCTGCAAGACACAGTCAAATTTTAGGGAGGGTGCTAGAAGTAAGACATTTGCACCAGCGAGATTCCCACGTTGGTATTTCAACATGAGCAGACTTCCAAGAGGAGGGAAGGGAGACAGGGCCGGAGAGGGGGAAGGGGGAAGAGATGACCGATGAAGAATAGGTTCATTTTGTTTAAGCTTACCTCTGGTTGGTGATTTTTCTTTTCCAAGCTAAAGCTTATTATTTTTCTATTGGAAAAAATGTTACATATTTGAATCAAGGTAGTGCTTGAACTAAGTGGTGTGATAAAACCAAAGACTGCCATTAGATAATATCCCAGAACTGAAGCATAAATCAAAAGATTTCCTTTCCTAAATAATTGAATTCATAACCCATGACTTTGAATTTGAAATTTTATTCATTCATTTTATAATAGCTTTCTAAATTGGCTTTTTCCAGCTGATATGCCAAAAACACTTGATAGCCCAAATTTTCCCATTATAGAACTACTTTGATAAACTAACTTTGAAGTCAATAGGATCATTACAGGCAAAAAAAAAAAAAAAAAAAAAAAAGTGATTCTGCAATGCTTGCAAATTTAGGTCAATGTGCAAAGATCACCTCAAAAAAGATTTTGTAGTTACAGTCCTTTTCATGTCACCATGCTAAGTAGTAAGAGGAATACAAATAATTAAAGTTCCAGAGCTTACCCTTAGTGCGTTTGAAATCTCGTAAGGTTGAAAAGAAATGCAATATTTATGCGTTCATAATTTATTCAACATCACTTATTTATTCATCATTTATTCAACAGTTCATGTTGGTAAAATACATTTCCTATGCCAAACACTTCTAGGCATTAGAGATACTTTAGTAACAAAACAAATATTCTTGCCTTCATGAAGCTTGTTCTGCAAGCAGCGATAGACAATAAAGAGTATGGGAATTAATAAGTAAATGAAATGTGCTAGAATGGGGTACAGCTGTGCATAAAATAACAGGAAAAGGAATGCTTGAGACTTTAGAGGTGAGGAGGGATGCTGTTTTATTTTATTTTTTGGGGGGGATGCTGTTTTATGTTGAGTGGTTAGAGTAGGGCTTACTGAGAGGGATAGATCTAAGATTAAGGGATGGAGTTGGCATGGCTGAAGGACATTTTGGACAGAAGGAAATGGGTAGGAAATACCATGACAAGGGTATTCTTGGCATGTTCAAGGAATCAGTAGAGGAACCACTGAGACTAGAGCAGTGTAGACAGTGGGGTTAGAGTGGGAGATGAGGGAAAAAAGGGATGGATTGAGAGACAGAATCATTGTTGTAATTTGCAGCTTCTAACATGGCTCCTGGGATCCCCCAGTGTCTGGGATTCATGCTCTCTGTAATCCCCTTCACTTCAGTGTGGGTGGATCTAGTTCATTGCTTCTAGCTAATAGAATATTGCAAAAGCGATGATGGTGACTTCAGTGATTATGCTACTAACGACTAACTTTTGTCTTGCTGGTCCTTTCTTTCTGGAATTCTTTCTTGCTCTCCTGCTTACTTGGTCTGATAAAAGCCAGTGGCTGTACTGTGAAGTGCCCTATGGGGATGTCTAGTGGCAAGAAATTGAAAGAGGCCTCTAACCAACAGTACACTAGGAATTAAATCTCATGAACAATCCTGTGAGTGATCTAGAAAACAGTATCTTTCCTGTCGAAACTTGAGATGGTATAAGTCTTGTAGAGCTACCACATAAAAAGCTGTTAAACTTGAAGTTCAGGTAAACACTGAAATATTTTTGAAAGAGGATGGTATTGGGGACATACATTAAGAATTATTTGTTGTTTATTTGAAATAAAATTTTATTTGTGTATGCTGTATTTTATCTGCTGAGTCTTGCAATGCTACTTGTAAGTGACCCAGAGAAAGAGAGCTCAGCTAACTCTGATTCCTGATCCACAGATAAAAAAATAATGTGTGTTTATTGCTGTTAGGTTTGGAGACCATTTGTTACACAGCAACAGCTAAATGACATAGCCTGTTTTTGATGAAAGTCAAAGAGGAGTGTTAACCCAGCTTTGAATGAGGGCCAGGGGACTGTTGAAGAAAGTGAAGTAGGTGGTAGTGTGTTTTAATTTATTGGTAAGAATGCTAAGACAGAGTAGAATATACTTAGAAGTTTAAAAATCTTGTTTCTTCTTTTAATCTGGCCTAGAGGGGGTTACAATTCTTTTATTCCCTAATTTACTCAACAATAATTAAACTGTCTCCTTGAACATATTCTTAAAGTGGTCTCATTTTGCAAGAAAATGAGAAAAGAGTATGTGATGTATCCTTGTATCCCTGTTATGTAAAAACAAAAAACAAAATAACTGATATATATAGCACTTTCTGTGTGACAGTAACTTGTAAATGTATATTAACTTAATTTTGTAAGAACTACAAAATTAAATGTATAGATGGGAGACGAAGACACAGATGTAATTTGCCTAAGATTATATAGATATTAAGAGGCAGACCAATATACACTCAGCAAACACCAGGGTTTTGTTTTTAATGAACATAAAATTCCTTTATTTCTATTGTTTGTAATCTGCCACAACCTCGAGGCTCATCTTTTATTATTTAGACTACTAATATTTTTTAGCATAAGAATATACCTTTCATCCCTTAGAAGCTTCATTATTTTTCTTATGAAATCCATCTCTTGAAAAATTAAATAGTCACAGTCAGCTGTATGTTAAAAATCAGGCTTCCTTTCACTGGATTCATTTATCCCCTCAGGCAGGTATTTAATCAATTTGGCTTTAAGTCCTGGCTCTGTCACATATGAACTTCCCAACCATTAGCAGTTTCCTTAATTGCTCATAGCCTCAGTTTTCTTAACTATAAAATGGAAATAATAATAATTATTATTATGGGATGCTGAAAAGATTTAAAAAATTCATCGTACAGTGCGTGTACAGCATCTGATCTAAGAGGTGCATGCTAAATGCTAATTTCATGCCATCTCCTATTTTTCACTGTGCTGAGTATCCAATCATTTCTTTCTTAATCACTTGAAATCTGGCCAGAATTCACAGCTAACACGGAGGAGCCCTCAGTGATTTATATCTGTTCAAAACCAGAAGCATTTCTTCAACCCTCATTCTCCTTGTTATCTTTAGAATTTTTGACACTTTTATTGTCCCTTTGACTTCAAAATGTATTGCTCCCTGACTTCCGTTGTATTGTCTTTCACTGGTCTCTTCGCATTCTCTCTGCTCCTTCCTTTGTGTGCTGTGTTAGTAGTGCTGCGATGAGGAATCAGTCCATCTCTATTATTAAGCACGTCCTATGTGATCCTCAGTAGCCCGGGCTTCTCAAAATCGACATCCATATGTGTTTACTTAGTTTCTTCTAATTGTATTAATTTATTTCCAAAATTCTTTTTTTTTAAATATTTTATTTATTTATTTGACAGAGAGAGATCACAAGTAGATGGAGAGGCAGGCAGAGAGAGAGAGAGAGGGAAGCAGGCTCCCCGCTGAGCAGAGAGCCCGATGCGGGACCCGATCCCGGGACCCTGAGATCATGACCTGAGCCGAAGGCAGCGGCTTAACCCACTGAGCCACCCAGGCATTGTATTTCCAAAATTCTTATGGTAAATAACTTTTTTTGCTTCCCCCCTTTTCTTTTTTGGTGCCGGGTATTCACTTGTTTGACCCAGTCCACCCTTACTTGCCTTGCGTTGTGGTACTGGAGCTGGACTCAGGGGCTATTTTGGCCAGCTGAGCTGGGAAGCCCAGTCAGTGAGCCCGCTGGAGGGATCCTGTAGGGGGAAGGGGGTTCTCCTGGTTCTGGTGTGTTTTTCCCCTTCAAGCTCTGGCATTGTACACCAAGCCAGCCTTTGAGCCAGCTGCGTGCACACCCGGGAGTGTCCTCCAGCGATCCTGTCCTGTGGTTCCTGCTCATGGACCTCAGCCAACCCAGGTCTGGCAGGAAGCTTCTGCTCATCAGGCTTTATTGAGTACCTGTGGGCCAGCTCTAGCAGGAGACAACCTAGGCACCGTCTTCTCCATCTAGTTGGTTTCTCACTTGCCAGCCTTGGTCCCACTTGGCCCTTGGTGGACTAACTGCTTTGGCAGCTCAGTAACCTTCTCCAGTATCAATGGGCCGTAGCCACAGCCTGCCCCAGAAGGCTTGACTCTTCTCTTTGGAGGGGATCCCTTTCCTTCCTGCTGCTTCCTTGCTCTTTAAATTCTTTTTTATTCTGTTGTGTTTTATATGAATTTTATTTTCATATTCAGATTACTGGTGTGGTTTTTGTGTTCTGACTAGATTCTACATGATATACCGGATAGGTATGGGGGTAGGTATGGGGGAAGATCTCAGGAGATAAACCCTAAGATACAGTATTTTAGAATTAGTTCAGTCATGTTTGTGTGCCTGAGCATGGTGTTGGGCTCTTTGTCAATGGGAAGTGAGATGCTAACAATGTATAAATTCCATTTAGTGTGTTAGGCCAGGTAATTCTCTGAAGTGGTTGTACAAATTTGCACTCTGACTAGCAGTGTAGTTTGGTTCCTGTTACCCTATAACCTTGCAAATATTTGCCATCGTGTATTTTTCTGACTTTACTTATCTTGGCAAGTGTGTAGCCATGTCTATTTTTAGTTTTAATTTTAATTTATAATTAAGAGTAATGAGGGTGAATATGTTTTCATATGCTTATTGGGATGTTCAAAATATTTTAAAAAAACATTCCTTTTTTGAATAACTTGTCCACCCCCCCATGGCTCAGATACTTTTTACTTACTGATTTGTAGGGGTTCTTTATATACCATAAAATATTATAACTATTATTAGTTGTATGTGTTGTAGATATTTTTCTTCCAGTCCATGGAGATAACCATTTAGAGTAAGAAAATTCAAATGCTAAGGAATAAATGTTAAATTTACAAGACATGAGTGTAAAACTGTAAACTGAAAAAAAATACAGTTTATATGAGCTGCTATGTTCTTGAGTTGGAAACCTACAAGATGTAAAGATACTGATTCTCCCCAATATTATTACCTATAAATTCAGTAAAATCTCAATCAAAATATAAGCTCGTCTTTTTTGGAAATTGAAAAACTATTTGCAGAATTCATATGAAAACAGGATGTTGAAGAATGTTTTACCGGATACTAAGACCTACTCTAAAGCATTACTAATACATACAGTGTGATTTGGGCACAAATGTATACAAATAGAATAATGAGAAATGATACTTGAGGAACAGAACCAGCATTCTTTTCCTTAGAAAAGAATCTCTAGTCATGGTGCCTAGAGCTAATAGGTTAACAAATTCTTTGACCTCTACATGTATAAAAATGTTTGCTTTCCAAACTTTTTCCCAAACAGGTTGTGTTTGGAAAACAGGTTTTTCCCAACCGGTTGTGTACTGGTATCTTATATTAGTGCCTCTTCCATTAGGTAATTTTCCCTAAATAGGGTTCATGAAGGAAATTTTGAGTAGCATAGTTTGCATGTAACTGTAACTCACAAAAATTCCCCTTTGACTTTTTATTTATAATGATTTATTCCCACTGGAGTTTTTCATATATTTTATTTCTTAAATTGTTTGAAAGTAGTATTTAGCAGACTATGTCACAAACATAGTATATTCCTTGTATTTCCTTGTGAATAAATTCATTCCTTTTTTGTAGTCATTGTGATGCTTTATCAGAGGTTAAATTTAACATCTCTCAACTGGTTTAGTGGCCTATTTGTACAGGCTGGTGGGGGGAGGGGTGATCTGGTAATCTTGTTTGATTAACAGTGTTCTTAAAAAAGCATAGCATTTTGACAAATTTGAATGTTTTCATTTAATTTCAAAAGCTATTTAATTTCCAAGGGCTAGTTTTTTTGGAGAATGGTCTGGCCTGTTCACAGAAAATAGAAGAGCCAGTGTTAACAACGGGCTTCCCTTTGAAGATACTGTTGAGCTTCTGAGCTTTATTGAAAAGATCATGCCAATTTGCCATGACTTTCCCAATAGAAAAAATGGAAAACTTTGTTACAACCATCACTCACATATTTTTTCAATTTTGATCGTGTTTTCTTCCCTAGTGGTTGATGTAATTATTCTTAAATAGTTTCACAGTTTTTTTTTCTACAATTAAAGTCAGTGCAGTGCTCAAAGAATCTTACATGCATGAATTTTTCTTTCTTTCTTTCTTTTTTTTTTTTTTTGAGTGTGCTAGATTGATTTTTCTTTAAGGGAGGGGGAGAGAGAGAGACAGCAAGTGGGTGGGGAGGAGCAGAGGAAGAGGGAGAGAAAGAATCTTAAGCAGGCTCCATGCCCAGCACAGAGCCCCATGAAGAACTCGATCTCAAAACCCTGAGATCAAGACCTGAGCCTCCATTAAGAGGTGGACGCTTACTGAATGAGCCATCTAGGTGTCCAAGATGTTTTTTTGGTTTTGTTTTCCCCTCAGTCTTTCACCTTTTCCTTATTTATATTAATCTAAAATAGTTGTGTTTTTAAAGAAATAGAATGTGGGGTGCCTGGGTGGCTCAGCCCTAAAGTGTCTGCCTTTGGCTCCAGTCATGATCCCGGGGTCCTGGGATCGAGCCCCATTTTGGGCTCCCTGCTCAGCGGGAAGCCTGCTTCTCCCTCTCCCACTACCCCTTCTTGTGTTCCCTTTCTCGCTGTGTCTCTCTCTGTCAAATAAATAAATAAAATCTTAAAAAAATAAAAATAAAGAAATAGAATGAATAAAACAATAATAGAATAGGACTTCAAAATGTAAGAACTAAAACGAAGGGTGAGTTATTCTGAATTAAAAGTAGAAGGATTTTTTACTTTTGAAATAGGTATTTAGCGGATAGCTTTTTGTTTACAAATAAAGGATTGTTAAAATTTATGGAAATATTTAATATGTATGTTAAGACAGCTGTGAGAAGGGAGACGTTAGCACATAGTTCCCAGCTGATAACTGCTTCAGCCATGACAAACTGAGATCCCGCTTTGCTGATACCTCTGCCAACGCCGAGCAAGGCGGTGTAGTTAAGGATTTGCTCTTCCAGGGTGGCTTGCCTGCAGTGTTTGAGCAGGGAAGTCAGTGTTTGAGGAGATAAGGGTTCCAACAGGGACTGCTAATTAATTGGGTTTCAAAAGTAAGTTGGTTTGAAAAGATTGTTTCTCACAGCTAAAAATACTCCTCTTCTTCTTTGGCACAGGATTTACAGTTCTGTCTCCATTCTTCAACCTCTTTAAAACTCATCAGTTTTCTACGTCCTTCAGGAGGCTTCCTCCCACAACCAGAATCAGCATTTATATTCCTTGAGGCTGTTCTTTGGATTATGTGATTTCTTCTTAGCATTTGATTATATTCAATTTAGCACTTTTCTTGCTGTATTTTTGCATTATTTCCTAAGTTGAAAGTGCCTGACATGTCATCTTTTTCCAAATAGTGTAACTTCTTGCAGGGAGGAATGATATCAAATATTTGTTTTATATCTACTTTTTTTTTTTTTCATCACAAGCTATTGTAACTTCTAACAGGGATGAACCATGTCAAGTGTTTAAACAACCAGGAGAATGTTTAAAGTTTCATAACACTTTTATTAAATTGAACTGACAGTAAATCCACTGTGGGTAATACTGTTCTTGGTGTTATCTTCGGTTAATATGGCTGAATGAATGGAGTGAGTCATTCATGGATACTGAATTTTATATGTATGTTTTCCATGAATAAAATTTACTATCTATGAAAATGACTCTATTGAGGAATCTGAAGATTAAATAAAAGTATAAAATAAAACAGATAGTGTTGGAATTTAGTTATAGCTACATGTGAGAAAACATTAATACCTATAGTTTTCACTTAAATATAATTTGCTTTCTTTCTCTTTCATCCTTCTTTTACCTCTCTAAATTCCATTGGTGATATAAACAGGTGCTATGAATTCCCACCCGAGTTTTTATATCTCAGACTGAAGAAGCCACGCATATTTGCATGACCCTAAGTGAAGTAAAGATTGGACTAATTTGTATAGTTGCACCCTATCTTTGCACAATCTACATACTGGGTGTTAAAGACTTTCAAGACTCTTTTAAGAGTTAATAAAGAGACATGAGGGCATTAAACAACAGTGGTATTTTTACAAGATCAATCAATTATATATTTATAATATATAATTTAAATTAAAAATGTGTATAATCATATATATGAATTATGTATCTTTATGTATAATTGAATCAGCAGTATTTAGAAATCCCTTCAATATTATGTTTTATTTATTTTTATTTGTGTGTAAGAGTAGTAAAATATGGGAGTGCATGGGTGGCTCAGTGGGTTAAGCCTCTGTCTTCCGCTTAGGTCAGGATCTCCGGGTCCTGGGATCGAACCGTGCGTCGGGCTCTCTGCTCAGTGGGGAGCCTGCTTCCCCCTCTCTTTCTGCCTGCATCTCTGCCTACTTGTGATCTCTCTCTCAGTCAAATAAATAAATAAAAAATCTTTTAAAAAAAAGAGTAGTAAAATATGAACATATAACATGACAAAAACAATTTTTTTAAAGATTTTATTTATTTATTTGACAGAGAGCACAGGTAGGCAGCGAGTCAGGCAGAGAGAGAGAGAGTGAAGCAGGCTCCCTGCAGAAGCAGATCCCAGGACCCTGAGATCATGACCTGAGCTGAAGGCAGCAGCTTAACCCACTGAGCCACCCTGGCACCCAACAAAAACAATTTTTACTTCATATGAAGTCCTTACTATGTTCAAAGCTTTGTTTCAAGCTCTTGGAATATGCTGGTAGGTAAAAGAGGGGAAAAAATAATCTCTGTCCTCAAGGATTTAGATTGTTGAGTCCTTGAGAATGCAAATGATTGCACTCTTGCGTACATAAGAACAGTTTTTATTGTTCTAATTCCAGGTAAAATTGACCTGCTTGAGCTAACCAAATAAAACATTGTTGGTCTTACATGTGAATTATTTATCATCACATCAACGTGGTATTTCATAGCTTAAAATCCACATTGAAACCTGTCTTTGTGGGTAGTATTTGTGGGTAACCGAGGTGAGCACATCTATACATAGTTAAGAACACTTGGAAACCTACAAGGGCATCAATACCATTTTAAAAGTACAGATGTTCATAAAAACAGATGATAGGTTTTGTATTCACAGACACCTGTGTACACATACAACCTCTGTGTGTGTTTGTGTGTGTGTCCCATAAGCCGATTGTGTAAGTGCAGAAATTAAAGACTTAGTAACTACCAGTTTTCTTGGGGTACGCTCCTCTCATCACCACACAAAAGTGCGGGCTTAAGGCAGAGCATTGCAAGAAAGCTGCAATTGCATTCCTTCAGGCAGATATATGACAGATGAAATGAGAAAAGATGGATTTAATACAAATAATTCAAGGAAGTTGTCAGCTGTTCTTACTTTTTTCGGAGCAGCCTTGGGGAAAAAGAGAAATTACCAACTAAGATATGGTTGTGGGAATCAACGAAAAGGAAACAAAGAGGATTCTGCTAATACAATAGCACTTTCATCTAAACCAACTGCATTAATGAGAAAGTAGAGTGCTCAATTAGGAGAGTGGCAGTGTACTTTTGGGGAGATATTTTTTTGCGTTTGGAATTTTAATTAGGTAAACTGTTCAATTCTGTTCCCTACAAACCAAACAAAAGTAATAGAATAATTGAACTAAAAAAAAATAAGGCATTTGAGGCCAGATCATAATCCATTATGGAAAGAAAAACATATTCTCTAGCTCTGTTGAAACCATGGATAAAAGATCAGTTAGTACATTAAATTCGCCAGTCAATATTCTACTTTATTTTAAATTATTTTTTTCTTTTTAACTCCATAATATTTGGTGCATACCCACACTTGAATGTATCTTCATGCAATATTTTTCATAAGCAAAACTTATTAGTGACTTGAAAACTGTAAAAAACAAAACTGCTATAGCTTTTGAGAACTAGCCTAATGAGAATAGTCAGTATAAAATCTATAGATGATAACATAGCCACAGGAATCTGTTTTGAGCTCTAGAGTAATGTAATGGTGAGAGTTTAGGAATTACGCCAAAATTTCGGTGCTACACTTATTGGTAGTATGATACTATACATGGATATTTCAATATTTTAAAAAAGGAAGGAGTCCTAACTTCCTTGGAATATTTTCTTTTTTTTTTTTTAAGATTTTATTTATTTATTTGACAGAGCTCACAAGTAGACAGAGAGGCAGGCAGAAGGAGAGAGGAAGGGAAGCAGGCTCCCTGCTGAGCAGAGAGCTGGATGCAGGGCTCGATCCTAGGACCCTGAGATCATGACCTGAGCCGAAGTCAGCAGCGTTAAGCTGGAGCCACCCAGGCGCCCCTTCTTTCTTTTTTTTTTTTAATGGACTTTTAAAGGATGACATTTATATAAAAGTGTACCTATTATTAATATAGAGCATTTCAGATACTGAATCCTCTGAAATTCAGTTACCCGATCTAAGAAACAGAGCACCCACTGACACCCTAAAAGCCCTCCTTATACTCCCTTTCAGACTCTGCCACCTCTTAAGATTAGCTACTATTGTTTTTTTTTTTTTCCTACTTTTAAAAATGGAGGTGAAACTTAATAACATTTAATTAGCCATTTAAAAAATACAAGACTGGTAGTATATTCACAATGTTGTAAAGTCAAATCATTCTTTATCAAATGCCAAAATATTCTTACCACCTCAAAAGAAAACTCCTTACCCTTTAAGTAGTCACTTCCCACCTTTCTCCCTCTAGCATCGAGTAACCACTAAACTCTGCTGTTAGTCACTATGAATTTACCTCTTCTGGATATTTCATACAAATGGAATTATATATTACTTGAACTTTTGTGTCTTTCTTCTCTTACTTAATGTCATATTTTGAGGTCCATCCATGCTGTAGCATGTATCAAGGCTTCATTCCCTTTTGTACCTTCATGACTTCACAATAACAACAAATTCAGCTGAATATTGACAAAGAACTTGAACAGATATTTCTCCAAAGAAGTTGGACAAAGGATTAATAAGAATATGGAAACTTGCTCAGCGTCATTAGTCATTAAGTAAATGAAAATAAAAAACCACAAGGTAGCACTTTTTGATGAATAGTAAAAAAATAGGAAAGGAAGACTAATAAAAAGTAGAGACAGCGGGGAGCCTGCTACCCTCTCTCTCTCTCTCTCTCTCTGCCTGCCTCTCCATCTACTTGTGATTTCTCTCTGTCAAATAAATAAATAAAATCTTAAAAAAAAAAAAAAACTTCTGTTTCATAATGGGTGACTTAATAAGTTTTTTTTTTTTTAAGATTTTACTTATTTATTTGACAGACAGAGGTCACAAGTAAGCAGAGAGCCAGGCAGAGAGAAAGAGGGGAAGCCGGCTCCCTGCTGAGCAGAGAACCCGATGCGGGGCTCCATCCCAGGACCCTGAGCTCATGACCTGAGCTGAAGGCAGAGGCTTAACCCACTGAGCCACCCAGGTGCCCCAAGTTATTTTATTTATTTATTTATTTTAAAGAATTACTTCACTTCATTTAAGTTGTCCAATCTATCTGTGTAGGGTTGTTTTTATTATTATCTTGTGTTTTTAATAATGAGGGGTCTGTAGTGATACCCATTTCATTGTTGATATTGCTAATTTCTGTCTTCTCTCTCTTCTTTGTCAATATTGCTGGAAGCTTGTTAATTTTATTGATCTTTACAAAGAATCAGCTCTTTGTTGATTTTCTCATTTACTTTTTGCTTTTTCAAATTCATTAATTTGGGCTCTTACTCATTCCTTCTGCTTATTTTAAGGTTTATTTTGTTCTTATATTTAGTTTCTCCAATGAAAGTTTAGATTCTTATTTAGGGATTTTACTTTTTTTTTTTTAATGTAAGCAGTTAGTGTTCTATATTTCCCTTGCAGCACTGCTTTGAGTCTTAAAAATTTGTATAGGTTGTGTTTTCAATTTCATTCATTGATGCATTTTTAGAAATTTCTTCTGAAATTTGCTCTTTGATGAATGGGTTATTTAGAAGTATGTTGTTCAATGGCCAAGTGTTTGGGGATTTTTCTGTTATCATTCTCAATTGATTTCTAGACCAATTCCATTGTAGTTGTATATATTCTGAATTATTTCAGTTATTTCAGATATACTGAGGTTTGTTTTATGGCCTAGGGTATGGTATATTTAGGTATTTGTTGTATAGGAACTTGAAAATAATGTATATTCTGGTGTTGCGGGATGGAGTTTTCTGTAATGTTTATGATACCTGTTGGTTGATGGTATTGTTGTGTTCTTCTATATCCTTACTAATTTTCTCTCTAGTTTTTCTAACATTTCTTGAGAGGAGGGAATTCTCCATCTATAATTGAGCATTTTTCTACTACTTCTGTTTATCAGTGATTACTTCACATATTTTGCAGCACTTCTGTTTGGTGCATACACATTTAGGATTGCTCTATCTTCTTGGTAAATAGTTTCTCTTACCAATATGTAATGTCCCTCTTTTTCTCTGGTAATTTTCTTTGTTCTGAGTTCTACTTTACATGACTAATATAGCCATTCATGCTTCCTTTTGGTTAATATGCTCATGATCTATTCGTTTCCATAGTTTTACTTTTAACATCCCTGTTTCATTTTCTGGAAATGAGTTTCTTAGATAGACATTTAGTTAGTTTCATGTCATTAACCACTCTGCAATTCTGTCTTTTACCTTCTGTATTTAGAACATCTATGTATAATATAATAACTGACAATTTTAGGACTGAAGTCCACAATTTCGCTTTTTTGTTTTCTGTTTCTGATGGTTTTTGTTTGCTTGTTTTTATCTGTTTTATTGTTTCTGCCTCTCTTTTGGGTTCCTTAAACAAATTTACAGTTCCCTTTTTATTTAGCACTATTGTTTTTGAGTGTATCCCTTTGTGTAGCTTTTTCAGTAATTACTCTAGGTGTTACACATATATACTTATTTAATCTATTACTATATTATAAATATATATTTCAAGTATAAGTTATAAATATCAAGACTTAGAAAGTTTGTTGTATTTATCCATATGTTTATTTATCATGTTTCTCATGTTTTTTTTTCTTTTTGATGTTCTAAGTTTCATTATAATTTCCTTTCTGTTCAGAGAATTTTCTTTAGCCATTCTCTTAGTGTGTGTGTGTGCATGTGTGTATGGCATGAATATATATACATATATATGACAAATTCTAGTTTTCCTTCATCCAATTATATCTTGATTTTTCCCTTCTTTACTAAAGTGTATTTTCACTGAATATAAGATTCTGGGTTGATAGTTCTTTAGTTCGTAACTTGGAAATACAGTGCCTCTTTATTACCGTCCTTTCTTTTCTGTTTTCATTAGAATTAATTTTCCGCTAGAGTTAAGGTGGGTTTTCTGCCCCCTCCACCGCTACTTTCAAGATTTGTTTTCTGTCTTTAATTTTTCAGAAGTTGGATTTAATGCATCTTGCTGTGACTTAACCTTATTAGAGTTTGCTCAGCTCCTTAAATCCATAGGATTTTTTTTTGTTGTTGTTTTGTTTTGTTTGTTTGTTTTTTGCCAAATTTAAGAAGTTCTTAACCATTATTTTATTGAAGGATTTTTAGCCCCATCTTCTTTCTTCTCCTTTCCTCCTGGGATTTTAGATCTTTTGTTATAGTCCCGCATGTCCCTCCAGCTCTGTCCTTTTTTTGTTTTTGTTTTGTTTTCTTTTGTTTTATTTATTTATTTATTTATTTTAAAGATTTTTTATTTATTTTATTTGACAGACAGAGATCACAAGTAGGCAGAGAGGCAGGCAGAGAGAGAGGAGGAAGCAGGCTCACTGCTGAGCAAAGAGCCCGATGCAGGGCTCAATCCCAGGACCCTGGGATCATGACCTGAGCCAAAGGCAGAGGCTTTAACCCACTGAGCCACCCAGGCGCCCCTGTTTTCTTTTGTTTTAAAGTGCATTTTCTTTCTGAAGAATTTCTTTTTCTTTTAAGTTTTTTAAATTTTATTTTATTTTTTTTCAGTGTTCCAAAATTTATGCACCACACCCAGTGCTCCATGCAATACTTGCCCTCCATCATACCCATCACCAGGCTCACTCAACCCCCCCACCCCCTCCCCTCCAAAACCTTCAGTTTGTTTCTCAGAGTCCACAGTCTCTCATGGCTTGTTCCCCCCTCCGATTTCCCCCAACTCCCTTCTCCTCTCCATCTCCCAATGTCCTCCATGTTAGGTAATTTCTATTCTATCTTCCAGTCTAATAATTATTCTTCTGTCCTATTCATTGTGTGAAATCCATCCATTGGGTTTAAAAATTTTTGTTACTGTGGTTTTAGGTCTTTCAGTTTCCATTTGTTTCTTGTTTATATCTTCTATATCTTTAATAAGGCTGTCTGTTTATTTTATGAGACACTCTAATTTTTAATACAGTTGTTTCAAGAAGGAAAAAAAAAATGCCTGTTACTTTCATATGTGAATGGAAGTCCACGTTTCCTGCTCAGCTTCCATTGATATCCTGAGGTGGTGGGCAGAGGACCATCATTACTGTTGGGCCAGGTTAAGCGTTTAGACCCCCCACTAGGCTTCTCTCAGTACCACTCCTTTGTTACTGCTCTTGACACTGCTTCCACAGATGCTGTGTGAATGGGGGTCATTACTTCCAAAATGTAGGGAAAGTCCCACCTTTTCAGTCAGCCTCCTTGATATCACCCCAGTGGGAACAAGAGGGGCATTTTGTTACTATTGGGTGGGGGTAGAAACTCTGCTTTCACATGACTCAAGTAACACCATGAGCGATTTTTTTTTTCTATGTTTCTTGGTTTTTCTATGTTGCCAGTTTCTCTATAGCACCCAGTCTTGTTTATACTTGTTATAAAGAAATCCTAGGAAAATAATCACATATCATTTCTCAAGGGTCAAGATTCCTAGCTTTTTCTGCCTTCTTCCCACCTTTCAAATTCTTTTTAGGTTTCCTTTATATATTTAAAACCTATATAAAGCCAGGGGGAAAAATGTGTCTTCAGGGGTTTTAGCTATAATTATCAGGAGAAATAGAAATCTATCTACTCTAAGAATATGAATTCTCATAAAGTAGATCTTAAGTACCTTACTAAGAACCCTCCATGGGTGGAGGAAAGAAACAAGTTTTAAACTCTGAATTTTATTTAGGATAACTTGAAAAATTTGGAGCCAGCTAATAAAATACTCTAGGATGAATATAAATGTTCACATTTAATTTTGTGTATTTTGTGTGTGTGTGTGTGTGTGTGTATCCTGTAAAACACTTCCACTGACTATTTTATTCAGAGAAAAACAAACAAAAAGAGACAAACAAAAATTCTGGTCATTTGCAGTATCTATCAGCTTTCAGTTTTGTTCTGTCCAGAAGTGATTGATGAAAAATCCATCATTCTAGGCCTTTTGAGAATTTTACTGTCTTCTTTACTTATTTTAAGTTTGTGGTCTTAGAAACTCTGACATTTCTTTGCACAACTGATGTCACATTATCTAGCATTTCTTTTGTCTTCTTCTGGAATATCATCTTTTTTCTTAGTTTCTCTTTCAGCACGGGATCTAAGCTTTATCTTCTTCTCCTGATGTTTTTGCTTTTTGCCTCCATATTGCCTGCTTCATTGCATCTACTAAAGCAGCTATTTGAGGCCAATAAAACCTTTTTCTCATCCTAAAAGACCAGTTTCCATTGTTGTTTTGGTCCAGTTGCAACCCCATAACAAGTCCACATACACTGATACCAAGGTATCAATGGAGACACAGCCAGATTTCAGTGTAATTCAGGAATCAGGCAGGATGATAGTTGTAAACTGCTCTGAAGGACTAGGGCCCTCATCATTTTCTTTATGTGGTGCTCCCAGTAGAAAAACATCCATTCTCAAGTGTTGTATGTACATTCCTTTATCCATTTCAGTAACTCTGGTCCCTGAAATTTCACTGAAGTTTGTTATGGTCCAACAGATTACAACAATACCGAGTTGAGTTTCTTCATCTTTTTCTTTCTTTCTTTTTTATTTCCTTCTTCTTTTTACTCTTTTTCTTCTTACTCTTAGCCTTGGTTCCCTTGAATAGGAGTTTGGTGGCATTGACATAGGAGTATTCAGCTTTGGCTCTTGTTATACTCTGTATGAAGAGGTAGGAGTTGATTAAGAGCAAAATACCTCCGCTGGAGTAAACGTGGGTAAAGGAGGCCATAAAAAGAAGAAAGAGTGCAAACGCCCTGAAAAAGGACATGTCCCTACTGAGTCCCTGGTGCCTCTCACCCTGCATTTAATTATATTTTTAAAAGTTGCCTTATTTTTCAAAATTTCTTTCCAAAGCTCTCTTCACCTTCCCTCAATAAAACCTTCTCTCAGGAGCACCTCGGTGGCTCAGTTGTTTAAGTGTCTGATTCTTGATCTCAGATCAGGTCTTGATCTGATCTCAGGGTCATGAGTTTAATCCCTTAAACAAAAAATAGTAAAATAATAAAAAATAAGACCTTGTCTCAAAACAATATTTTTTGGTAATATTTGAGCTATTAAAGATTGTTGGTTGTTAAGCAAGAATTGCCATTACTCTTATGGACCATTGTCCAAAGTATTTCTAATTCAGATGATTCAAATAAAGACCAATTTAACCCATACCCAATGCCACCCTTTATCCTTCATGAATAATTAGGGAAAGGAGGAAGTCCTGTGATGAATCTTTGGTGCTGTGACTCATGATTTGAGAAAAGCTTTCCCAGAATACCTCTTAAAATTATATTTATGTGGCATTATAAAGTACTTTTATTTGCCAGATAAATATGCTGTTGGTGAGAGGCACGTGTGTGTGCGCGTATGTGTGTGTTTATGTTTTTGTGTCTGGCTTAATGTTAGAAAAGTTGTATTTAAAAGAGAAACAGGGAAAAAATCCCATGTAATGCTCAAAAATAATGTATTCAGAATTTTAGGATCTTGAGACTTACTTAAAATGAACAGGGTCTTGTGCTTGTACCTTAATAGCATCCCTATTTTACACATTCTGGTGGAAGATCACAATTTAAGAAGGCAACAGTTTTTCACTAGAAGCAAAGTTGGAATTCTCCACATGAACCTATGTCAGAGTTGCTCTTAGGAGTAACCTAGAAATAAGATAGTTGACTAGTGGAAATTGGTACCTTCAACATTGTTAGATAATATCAAATTAGATTCCAAAGTAAGTATAATAATTCAGTTTCCAAAATATCATATAGGTTTTTCTTTGATATCCCGACTATTTCACATCAAAAGACTTCAATTTTGGTCAATATGGTGGGCATAAATAGTATATCACTTTCTAAAAAAATTGCATTTCTCCATTTCTGATATTGAGCAATTTTCATGTAGATAGAAACCAATACAGTTTTTATATAATTTCTCTTTCTGCATGATTTTCCAATTTTTCAATTGGATTGACTTTTAATGATTTTTCATGTCTTTAAATGTATTATAATCACAAAATGATCATTTTAAATATATGTTTAAATTGTCTTCTTACAGAGTATAATTTGTCTTCCTACTTTGAGTATAACTTTTTTTTATATTTTCAGTGTACTCAAATTTATTAATGTTTTCCTTAGTTTTTGTGTTTCTTAATTTTTCTCTTTAAGAATCTTTTTTAAAAAATCTGAGGTTATATGGGGCGCCTGGGTGGCTCAGTGGGTTAATGCCTCTGCCTTCAGCTCAGGTCATGATCTCAGGGTCCTGAGATCGAGCCCCACATTGGGCTCTCTGCTCAGCAGTGAGCCTGCTTCCCTCTCTCTCTGCCTACCTCTGTGCCTCCTTGTGATTTGTCTGTCAAATAAATAAAATCTTTAAAAAAAAAATCTGAGGTTATAAGACATTTTTCCATACTTTTTTTTTTTTAAAGGGAGCCCCCCCCTTAGGTTTCTAATTAATTTACTGATTATTTTTGTATGTGGTATCTGAGGCTGTAGATGTAATAGTAGTTTCCTATTTTTGCCTGACAATTTTCCACAAACTTAGCAACTTAAGATAGCACCCATTTATTATTGCATAGTTCTGTAGGTCAAAAGTCTGAGTGGGCATTACTGGGTGCTCTACCTAATGTCTCACAAGTTTGAGACCCAAATGTCACTGGAATAGCCTCTTACTTTGGGGGGCTTTGGGAAAGAATCTATTTTCAAGTTCCTTTAGGTTATTTGGTAGAATTCAGTACAGATCTGTCATGGAACTAGGACTTAATTTTCTTGTTGGATGTCAACTAGGATCATTCTCTGCTTCTAGAACTGACTCTATTTCTTTCCATAAACCTCCTCCATCTTTCAACCAGCAATGAAATCTCTTTCCCTCCCTCTTTCTCTCTCATAATATCCTTCCTGAACTTAGATTTCTCTTACTTCCTCTTTCATTATCAGCCTGAGAAATACTGCTTTTTAATACTGCTTTTAAAGGATTCATCTGATTAGTCTTGATCCACCCAGATAATCTGTTGATCTTGTGGTCAATCGATTAGTAACAGTAATTACATCTGCAAAATATCTTTTATCATATAATGTATACCAATCATGGATGTAATAACAGAAAGTGGAGCTCATGGGTGGGTCCATCTTAGAATTCTTCTTGCCACAGAAGTGTTCTGTGGGTTGGGTTTGTGGCCCAGTTATTTAAGATTTTCCTTATGGCTTTTGTTTGAATCTTCCCCATAGAGAGCTGAGAGAATGAGAGAGAGAGTTTCAGACCACATGCTTCCAAAAATCATTAAAATTATATTAAAATAATCTTTTTAAATTCTGTATTTTAACTTTGTAATATAGTCAAGAATGTAACATAGTATTTTTGCACATAGTTTTTACCCCAGTTATAAAAACTTTATATACATGTCTATTTTTAATGTATTTAACTTAATAATTGACAAAAAAATTATAAGATATATATTCTATCCTCCTGTTGAGGAGACTTAGATCACTTTCATGAATATGCATGCCATCCATACTGAATTGTTTTTTCCATATTGAATTTAAGGCAGTAACTTAATTATGACCATGTTGATAGGATAGGAAAAACAACAGAAGTATTTGTGTGTTTAGCATTTTCAGAAACTAATGTTCTGCAGGAAATATTAATTTTTTCTCATTCTTAATTGTAACAAATGCAGCCAAGTAAATTTTTGTAATGGAGTCACATACTCTGGAGCTCCTTAAATTACTGTTTGGTTTCACATAAAGTGAACATTACATGTAACAATGACCTTGGGAGAATTGCCTGACCACAGATCCACAAATCCTTGATTTAATACAAATAATTGAAGTAAGTGAGCTGTGTTATACTTTCCAATTGAATTGTGTGGCTTTTAATATATACATATAAAGAATACACACACACACACACACACACACACACACACTTTTTTTTTTTCTTTCTTTGTTCTCAAGGCCACTCACTATTCAGGACTGGGCCCTAGAGATCAACAAAGCAACATAATCACTTCAAATGTAAATCTGTGAGACCTATGAAGATAAAATGTCTTGCGTAAAATTACATTTACTTGACTCTCAAATCTAGGCCATGTGGCTTATCCTGGTCTTTGTGACATTATGCTAGCTTACCAAGTCATTCAACTTTATAACTCTGGTTATATAGCACAAATTATTTGAAGGTTATAAATCATGGGTTAAGTTCTAAGATATAGAATGGTTGAATATTTGGGGTAAAAAAACAGTCATGTAATGAAAAATCATCCACCTCTTGGAAACTGATTTCTCTTTTATGTGAATGGAAAGTAACTCTGTCTGTGTCTTTCTATAACTTAATTCAACCTTTTCTTTAGAAATTTAATTCAAGTTCAGTTAAATTTTAATGGAATATGACAATGGCACAGCTATACCTCTTTTATTCTAGACTTTTCTTTTTATAGATTTGATATTTTTATATCTTTGACATTTCAAGCTATGGGATATTTTATATACCTTATTCATAAAATCACTGCAAACAAATGTAATCCAATCTTTGCTGGAAAAAGATGTTGTCTTTTCTTCTGAAACACCTGGGCACCTTGCTCTTCTTTGGTTTCCCTAGGAAATGATGTCACTTTTTGGTGTGTTGCATCAACCTTTACTTCCTAACTCTGTTTATCCTGCAGATTTCCCACCCAACAATTATTCTCACCTTTACAATCTTGTCTCTTAAATATGGTCATAGATCTGGTTTCTCATTACTTTTCTCCTGCTTCGGTCAGCACTAGAAGTGAGCATTTTGGCTTAAGAATATTGAAAAGCCACTAAAAATACCAAGCTGGTGTGTGTTAACATACAGTTAGCCCTGTTGGGTCCCCAGTGTTGGGTCCCCCAATAATGGGTCCAATGGGTCCATGGTCAAAGGAGCGAGACTGATACAAAGCAAAGGTCAAGCAAAGCTTTATTTCATGCCAAGCATCAAGAATCAGACTGACGGTCAAACACACCAGTCGGGGCCGCCCCTTACAGAGAGGATGACCCCTCTTTGCTTTCCAGACTAACTTTTATAGAGCAAAGGCCATGTGGTTGGGCCTGGCCACACACAGGTGGCTAATTGAATTACAATTCACCCCACAGTAGCCATGGAAACTAGCCCATCACCTTGGTAGCTGGAGACAGTATGCGCCCCCACTGATTGAATGTCTCCACCTGACCTGACCCACCCTTGTATTTGGGCTGTTACCTGGGACTGGTTTCCCTGACTTGCTTTTAAGTAAGTTCCCCTGGCGGGGGGCAAGGTTAATTTAAGTTTTACAACAAAATGGCAGTTCAACCAGGGTGGGGCTGCTCTGGCTGAAGAGGCCCTTCCAAGCCCCACTTGGAGCCAGGGCTAAATTACTACAGTTAATAGGGGACAGTAAAGGAAGAGGGGGGAAGTGATGGATGATGAGATTCAAGAGCTGCTGTAACACCTTACACCAGTTACCAGTTTGTCCTGCTAGAATAGTTTAATGGAAGATGGTACACTCAACCGCAGTGAATGGGAAAGTGGTGTAAGAAGTGGACTGTGGGGCGCCTGGGTGGCTCAGTGGGTTTAAGCCGCTGCCTTCGGCTCAGGTCATGATCTCAGGGCCCTGGAATCGAGTCCCGCATTGGGCTCTCTGCAGTGGGGAGCCTGCTTCCTCCTCTCTCTCTCTCTGCCTGCCTCTCTGCCTACTTGTGATGTCTCTCTGTCAAATAAATAAAATAAAAAATCTTTAAAAAAAAAAAAAAGAAGTGGACTGTGAACTGGAAGCTGGGAGGCTTATGAAGGCTGTTATGATAGAGTGTTACGGGATAAAAACTGCACTAAAGAATTAGAACTGAGAATGAAAAAAGACTGTTTTTAGAGAATACCTGAGCAAGTCTTGATGGTTAAACTGGTAAGAGTAATTAGGGAGACAAAAACGTGTAAGACAGCTATGCTGTTCTGTTCTTACCCGACCATCGCCAAACAGGAAACTCTGAGATAAATTTGGATTGTTAGAGGAGGATGTAAGTTTGATTGAAGATAGTATCAGTTAAAAGACAGGATGCTGTGAAAGAAAATCCTATGAACCTCTATGACTTACGGAAGAAACATCAGAAATAAGTTCTTTTAGAATACTGCTGGTGTTTTATAAGTGTATGAGACATACAAACAAAATTGAATATTAAATAATTTAGAAGAAAATATATAGCTTTAATTCTTTTTATCAGTGTCTTAACAACTAAGAAAAATATCTCAGAAGATTTAAAAAGTACAGAAGTTCCCACATGATTGCGCTGATTCACCCAATTCCAGCCATGTAGGCTTCCCTGTTTACATCATGGTTGCTTTTACAAAACATGGGGCCTTTGCTCTGGCTTTACTTTACTTGGCCTATTCTCCTGAATATTCACGGGATCAGACGAGATTGGGCGCATTCAGGGTGGTATGGCCGTAGACTCCTCCTGAATATTCACATGGCTGACACCCTCACTGTCTACAAGTTTGTGTCCAAATGAACCTTCTTGAAGTTGTCTCACTATCTTTTTAAAAACTGAAGCCTTTTCCCTCCAATACTGAACTCTCAATCCAACTCTACCTTTTTGTAGTACGTGACACGTTCTGACATACAACTTATTGATTATGTTTATTGGTCATTGTCTGCTTAGTCTGCTAGAAGTCAAACTTCATTCTTTGAGGATTTCTGTTTTGGTCATTGAATATTAAGTTGCTGTAAGCAAATGATAGATGCCACACACACACATACACACACATATACATACACACACATATATATATGTGCATAGATATATATACATATATACACATACATGTACATACAGTCAAGATAATAACTGAACATTTCAATCACTATATAATAGTGAGCATAATATTTCCTTAAAGGGGAATAATACCTAGTACTTACAAAAACTCATGCTGTTTTCATAGCAATATTTCCTTTTTATACTGTGAAAGTAGAAAAGTAGTTGTTCATTTTTCTTGAGTCATAAGCATCTCAAATTTAATCCAAAGACTTTAGTTACTTTACTGTCTTGAGTTGTGAGGTATTCTGTTAGAAATATCTACTGAACAATGGATTTTAACCTAGAGCTCAGTGCTGATCTTATACCAAGAAAAATTATTTATATTTCTATCACTGTTTGGAAAACTGTGATGCATTCAAGACCACATCCTTTAATTTCTTTAAACATTCAGATTTATTCAGTAGATACCTATTAAGTGTCCACATGTTGTAGGCACTAGGCTACACATTGAGGTAATGATGGACAGACATGACTATGATCCGTATCACCAATGATTTTAAGAATAAAGAGATATTAGGTAAATAGTGACAAAAAATGTTAAAATTATAGGTGTAACAAGTGCTGTGTTACTATGAAAAACACATGTTGCTGTGAGAAAAATATTCACTATAGCTAATTTCTGATATATAACTTTAAAGAATGACTATTTTAGATATTATTATATAGATGATCATTATGCAATTAACAAACTGGTTTAATACTTAATTCCCAAAATAGTATTTTGTGTATGGATCTCTGTGTGTCCTGGTGTGTAATCATATATTTATGGGTGTGAAAATTTTCGATGTTTGACTGGCTGCCAGTCTTCTCTTTCCTATTAATTCATCCTCTTACTGTGAAACACAAATACAGAAACTTCTCTCTGCTTGTTGACAGAAGAGTTACAAAATTGGATGTATCATTTGTTTTTATATTTAGTAAATTCTAAATCAGACCTTTTTTATGTAATACCCAAAGTGGTTTTTTTGTTTCTTTTTGTTTCATGTAACTTGTCCTGCTTCATAAATTCTCTGTGGGAACATGAACTCACTTAATTGCAGAAAATGATTTTCAGAATGTAACACAGAGAGCTTTTGTAAGGTTAGGGTAAATTATTTTTCAGTCATTCCATGTTTAATGTATATAGGTAAGCAACATAGTAATTTTCATAACCATTTAAATTTGTTTCTCTATGTTTCTCTCTAGTTCTTTATGCTGTACCATCACCATTATTAGTGCTGTCCTTTTTGTCTTTGATGCAAAGCTCATTATTAAAATAGTAAAAATAGGAGCGCCTGGGTGGTTCAGTGGGTTGAAGCCTCTGCCTTGGGCTCAGGTCATGATCTCAGGATCCTGGGATCGAGTCCCAAATCGGGCTCTCCGCTCAGCAGGGAGCCTGCTTCCTCCTCTCTCTCTGCCTGCCTCTCTGCCTACTTGTGATCTCTGTCTGCCAAATAAATAAATAAAATCTTTAAAAAAAATAATAAAATAAAATAGTAAAAATAAAAAATAAAAAAATAGTAAAAATCAGTACAATAATTTTGTGCGGATAATGAAGGCAAAATTAAATCTCCATTGAGAAACTTACATTCATAATATTAAATATATTTTATATTCCATTTTGATAAGAATAAATCACATTACAAAATCTGTTTTCAGATGAGGAATAACTTGACATAGAGGATGAAAAAGTCTATGTTTTTGCCACTTATTTTTGCCCTTCTGCTGTGTTTTTCTTTTGTTGTAGCAGAATGTTCAGTATCAATTCAGATTTTATCATTAGCCTCAAGAGAAAGAGTAACCTATGGCTGGATCATGTATTTAAATTATGTGAAATGGGATGTACACGATGAGGAAAACTAATAAGCCATATTTAAGAAATAAAATATAGTTATTAATTATCTTCTAGTTCCTTTAAAATTATTTTAAATTTTCCAACTGAAGAGTTGATGCAAATAGTCAGTGTTTGTTGTACCAAAAAAATTAATTCTCTCTAAAAATCAGGAAATTTATTAGTTTTGTAAATCACAGGAAGTGAGATCCGGTGCTTCTCTCCAAATTATCAACTGCCAGTTCTCCCTATGACTCTAAATCTATTTGGTCATTATGGAAATGCCTGATTATATAAGCAACAAAATGTTCTTCTACTTAAAAGTTTGATTTGCTTTCTAAGCTAAGCCAAGTGAAGCAAAATCAAATACTCTTCTTAATTCTCTTATAAATAATTACATTAAAATTATATCTAGATTTCAGGCAGACTTCAGATGGAAGAAAGGTATAGCCATAATTTGGTCAGATTTTTTTTTAATATTATTTATTTATTTATTTGACAGACACAGATTACAAGTAGGCAGAGGGGCAGGCAGAGAGAGAGGAAGGGAAGCAGGCTCCCTGCTGAGCAGAAAGCCCGGTGCAGGCCTTGATCCCAAGACACTGGGATCATGACCTGAGCTGAAGCAGAGGCTTTAACCCACTGAGCCACCCAGGTGCCCTGGTCAGATTTTTAATAAATTATTGTAGCCATACACTATTTTCTTTAAAGATTTTTTTTTTTTAATTTATTTACTTGACAGAGATCACAAGTAGGCAGAGAGGCACGCAGAGAGAGAGAGAGAGGAAAGCAGGCTCCCCGCTGAGTAGAGAGCCTGATGCAGGGCTTGATCCTGGGACTCTGAGATCATGAGAAGTGAGCTAAAGGCAGAGGCTTAACCCACTGAGCCACCCAGGTACCCCAGCCATACACTGTTTAAAATTAGAAATAGGTAGGATATTTTCTGAATTTCAAAACATTCATTCTAAATAAGTCTTAGTTTTTATTTTTTTTTTAAGATTTTATTTATTTATTTGGCAGAGAGAGATCACAAGTAGGCAGAGAGGCAGGCAGAGAGAGAGGGAGGAAGCAGGCTTCCTGCCGAGCAGAGAGCCCGATTTGGGACTTGATCCCAGGACCCTGAGATCATGACCTGAGCCAAAGGCAGAGGCTTAACCCACTGAGCCACCCAGGCGCCCCTTTAAATACAAATTCTACATTAAGATATAAGAGATAATTTACCCAAAAATATTTTTTGGAAATCTAAAGTTATTTTTGTTTCTCATTCTTTATTTTATCTAACTTTAAGGATAGAATTCTAAAGCCCAGACAATCTATTCCTAGACCTTTTCAGATCTATTTCAAGCCAAAATGCATTTACAACATTCTGGGAAGTTCCTTTCTCACAACATAGGACTATATTTTCAAGGCCAGAGAACTTCAGATAAAAGAGTTGAGCTCTGAGCCTCTTGTCAAAAAAATTCAATGCGAAAACTCAGGTTTATGTGCTTGCTGCCATAATCCATGAAATTTATAGAAAACATGTTACATATTTTTTCCTAGTGCATAGCCTTTTTCTGACGTAGCTATTTATACGAGAATTTGGTGGAATGGGTTGTTTTTAAGGTCTGTGCTTATAGTTAAATGAAATTCTTATTTAACTCAGAAACATCTTTCCTATAGGTCTTTATATACATAAAATTTTAAGTAAAAGAGAATATGATTTATGACAGAATTATAAGAAATAATACACAGTTCAGGAATATGGAGGGCCAGGCAATATATCCAACAAATGATTTTAGAACAGTGTTAGAGAGATAGCTGATTAATTTACGGCTGATATTAAGCCAAATCCTTTCCACCCACCAGTGATGGTATTTTTTATGGAGGAGGAAATCCCGTAAAGATGTGAGGAGTGGAGAAAGTGACAGGAAGGTTTGAAATATCGGTAAAGGGTCATCGAAGAGTAGGTATTATGCTGTGGGCAATAGGGGTTTAATCTAACTGGGGTCCTCTAAGAAACTTAGTGGAATAAGTCTTAAAATTGTCTTCCTGGGTTTACTTTCACAAAGGATGTAGAAAGCTGGTAAGACCCGTCACTGCTGCCCTCACAACAAGAAAAAGCTGGATTAAAAATAATTAGTTTTCTTTGGATTATTGAAGAACAAAGGTTTCAGGGCAAACAAGTAGCCTGAATTCTTGGGGGAAAAAACAAAAACAAAAACAGCCCCTTCAAAGAGAAATGGAACACCAACATTGGCAGAGCATGAGCCAATGGACACCAAGCACAACATGATTGGATGAAAATAATGTAGACACAATACTTTAAAGGGTGCTAAACATTGAGTGTGGAGACAACAGAACCCCTGTGAACTTCAGACACAATAGGAGTTAGGGTGCTTTGGCAGGCTTTCTTCATAGATCTCTACTGGCTACTTAGGACGATGGTTAGGGGTGAGACAGGCACTGAAGAAAGCCTCCCTCTATGGTAGGCCTAAAGAATAAAATTTACTGATACTGAAGGAAGAAAAATGGCCCAGACAGATAGTTCTTCTCTACAGAACACACACTTTAAGCTATCGGGGAAGGATTGCGGTCTCTGTGAGCACATGGGAAGATCCTACATGGCTAGAAGAGAGGAAAGGAAGACAAAACAAAATCCAGAAAATGTTTGCCACCGGCTGAGGGGAGGGAAATGTGGAGATTCTCTACTTCTGAAGGAAAGATAAGAAATCCTCTCCTAGGGGCGCCTGGGTGGCTCAGTGGGTTAAGCCGCTGCCTTCGGCTCAGGTCATGATCTCAGGGTCCTGGGATCGAGTCCCGCATCGGGCTCTCTGCTCAGCAGGGAGCCTGCTTCCCTCTCTCTCTCTCTGCCTGCCTCTCCGTCTACTTGTGATTTCTCTCTGTCAAATAAATAAATAAAATCTTTAAAAAAAAAAATCCTCTCCTATGTACGAATTGCCCCAAAAGGCAGAGTTTGGCCTCCAAGAGAGTAAGAGTACGATGACAGTAGGTCTCAGCAACACTGCACACATGGAGTTCCCAGATTCCTGTTTCTAAACACTGTGGTTTTGGATAAAATTAGCAGTGAAATAACTTTGATTAGAAATTCCACTAGTTTTGGGGTGCCAGGGTGTCTCAGTCACTTAACCCACTGACTGTGGATTTCGGCTCAGGTTGTGATCTCAGGGTTGTGAGATCAAACCCCACCCTGGGCTTTGCACTGAGCTTGGGGCCTCCTTAAGATTATCTCTCCCCTTACTCATACTCTCTTTCTCTCAAAAAAAAAAAAAAAAAAGGCAAAAAACCCACTTGTTTAACAAAGTACTTTTTTTTTTCAAATTTTTGAAAAAAGTTTGTTCAAATTACTTGAAGGATATATGCTTTGATGTATAATGTGTGTGTAATTACACAAATATACATTATTACACATTATATGTAATGTATAATGATGTATAAATGAACTAACAGATAAACAGAAAATATTCACAAAGAGGAAAGCAATATTAAGTAGTATTGTGTCTGTTTATTTATTTTGTGAATGTATATGCTCAAGCTGGAAGTAGGATTTTACAACAGATATAATACATTCAATTTTTGTCACAAACTTCTCATTATTGTTTATTTAAGCAATTTGAAATTACTGTACATTGTAAAAATTGATCTTGTAAAAAAACATTAGATGAAACTGATCATTTAAAAATAATATGAAATGAACCCTCTAGAGTACAAGTATGTATAGAATATATTTTTATTATTTTATTATTTTCTAGATGGATCATCAATTCCAAAATGAAATAAAAAACATGCAACATGTATCTTTTCAGAACCGTCTAATCTAGGAATACCTTACTCTTTTGAAAATTGATTACCATCCTTGAATTGCACAAGAGTGACTACCATTCATTAACATTGATGGAGCCACCAAAAATGCAATCTTTATTCATACCCTATCAGAAACATAATAGATTCAAAGGTTTGATTTTGTGTTTAAGTTTAGAGATAAATTTATTATTTTTTTAAAGATTTTATTTATTTGACAGAGAAAGAGCACAAGTAGACAGAGAGAGAGAGAGAGAGAGAGAGAGAAGCAGGCTCCCTGCTGAGTAAAGAGCCTGATGCGGGGCTTAATTCCAGGACCCTGAGATCATGACTTGAGCCAAAGGCAGCGGCTTAACCCACTGAAACACCCAGGCGCCCCTTAACTATCATTTTTAACCTAAAATTTTTCAAATCTAAAGTTCATGAATAATGGGAATTTTAAAAATGTCTTTCTATTCTTGCTTGGTTTTGTGTAACAAATATATTTTATAATAAAACAATTTAACATACTTTTTTTTTTTTTAAAGATTTATTTATTTGACAGAGAGAAATCACAAGTAGACAGAGAGGCAGCCAGAGAGAGAGAGAGAGAGGGAAGCAGGCTCCCTGCTGAGCAGAGAGCTCGATGCTTAATTCCAGGACCCTGAGATCATGACCTGAGCCGAAGGCAGCGGCTTAATCCACTGAGCCACCCAGGCGCCCCCATACTTTTTTAGGTCATACCTCAGCAAGCTCGATAACTCACTCATTTTCAGGAAGAATGTAGTCAGTGATTCATTCAGGTATTACACTTAAAAATTTTTCTTTATTTTTTCCTGGATTTACATGAATTTTATGAAACATATGCTTGGTGAAAATTAGTTGAGCCAGAACATAAATTGACAAAGCATTCAAAGAATGTGTATATTTCCTTCAACTGGCTACCTTGCACATAGTAGGTAATTTTATTTTCTTCAGTTCCATGGATTCTAGACTCTTGAATATTAAAAAGGGATCCTTCTATTTTCTAGATTTTGCTACCATGAAAGATTATCACATATGGTATGAGAAACTTTCTTCTGCCAAAATCAGTTGGGAGTTGGAAGAGTATTAAAGTATGGAACTAGGTGAGAGAGGAAATTCAGATACATAGGCAGGTTCACATCAGAGGATGGTATAATAGAAATATATATCAGGAACCACAGGGGTGGTCTGTATAGTAGCAAGGATGGATATTAATGGATAATGAATTATCTGTGACCAACACCACAGGTCTTCTCATACCTGAACAAGATTTTGTGATAGTGATTTTCTTTCCTAAACCTCTTTTTCTGGTGGTGTTCTCAGTAGTGTTTCTAAGGAGCTGTCTTTTGTGCAATGTAACCCTAGCCTTAGTTGACCCATACACAGAAGAGTCCTAAGAACATCTGACACCTGGTTCTGGTCATTCCCAAGGGGCATTCCTCACTGACATTCCCGTACCTGATACTGCATCTCACTAAGATTACAGTAATTTTTCCCCTTTTCTTGGGTTTCTTTCTACCTGAGTCAGTTAGCTTTCGTTGCTTAACATGCACCATAAAACCTTCTGTCTTAAAATATTTTATTATTGCTTACGACTCAGTGAGTCAACTGGGCAAGTCTGCTGATCTAACATTAGGAAGGCACTCTGATGTTGGCTGCACTTGCCTCCACATCTTTGTAGTCACATAAAACATCAGCTAATCCCTAGTTAGACTAGGACAGCTTCTGGTGGATGCCTTTTCTGTGCACCATATAGTTTCTCTACCTCCAGAAAGCTAGTCTGTGCTTGTTCAAATTACAGCTAGAAGGTCTCTAGAAGAAGGAAAGGAAGAGAGCAGGGCCACCTGAAATCTAGGCTTGGGACTTCTATACTGTTCTATCTAACACCATTCCCTTGGGAAAGGAAGTCACAGAGCCAAAGGATGTAGAAATAAATTCCGGCTGCCTGCCTGCCTGCCTTCTTTCCTTCCTTCCTTCCTTTCTTTTCTTTCCAGTACACTCTATACCCAGCAGGGAGCACAGTGCAGGGCTTCAACTCATGACCCTGAGATCAAGACCTGAGCTGAGATCAAGAGTCGGAAACTTAAGTGACTGAGCCACCCAGGTGCCCCAAATTCCAATTCTTTTTTTTTTACTTTTTAAAATTATTTTTTAATTTATTTTCAGCATAACAGTATTCATTGTTTTTGCACCACACCCAGTGCTCCATGCAATCCGTGCCCTCTATAATACCCACCACCTGGTTCCCCCAACCCCCCCCCCGCCACTTCAGACCCCTCAGATTGTTTTTCAGAGTCCATAGTCTCTCATGGTTCACGTCCCCTTCCAATTTCCCTCAACTCTCTTCTCCTCTCTAACTCCCCATGTCCTCCATGCTATTTGTTATGCTCCACAAATAAGTGAAACCATATGATAATTGACTCTCTCTGCTTGACTTATTTCACTCAGCACAATCTCCTCCAGTCCCGTCCATGTTGCTACAAAAGTTGGGTATTCGTCCTTACTGATGGAGGCATAATACTCCATAGTGTATATGGACCACATCTTCCTTATCCATTCGTCCGTTGAAGGGCATCTTGGTTCTTTCCACAGTTTGGCATTTTAAAAAAGATTTTATTCATCCATTTGTCAGAGAGAGAATGCACAAGGGAGAGCACAAGCAGGGGGAGGGGCAGAGGGAGAAGCAGACCCCCTGCTGAGCAAAGAGCCTGATGTGGAACTCCATCCCAGGACTGTGGAATCATTACCTGAGCCCCTGAGGCATCTCCCAAATTCCAATTCTTGATGCATAGAACTTAAAAATCACAATTTAAAGGAGCCTAATCTTAAGATTGGTGGAGAATTATGGCTATATTTGCAATCTACCACACTGTCAACTGCAATCTAACTTGTCTTAACTAATATAAAGTCCTCATTATGAAGAGAATTCTGTCCTAAAACAGAAGAGTCTTGCAGTAGGGCTCAGGTTCACATGCCTTTTATACAACAGTGAGAATTTACTAACGCCGTGTTTAATTAGATTATTGGATGATGATATAATCCTTTGTAGCACAGTTATAGCCAGTAATAACTACAGAAAATTTTTTGCTAAGACCAGTTATGAAAAGAAACTAATACAGATCTTAAATTTGAGGTGATGGTATTGCTGGTTAGCTGAACATTACCAAGTTGTTCTGGACTGTGAGAAAGGCAATTTTTGTCCTTCTGTTGTTACCAATATTGAGAGAGCAATATGAAACTTTTTAACAGGGTGCTTAAAGGATCATAGGCAAGGAAAGCAAGAATGGTTAAACTTGAGGGTATTAAATGCATGGAGCACAGAAGGACTGAGTAGATGAGGGAATTACAGAATTATTACACAATTAGTCAACGGGGGAAGATAACAGTGAAGATATCTTCTACATTATAATGTCCTATCACCATAAAGAGAAAAGGAAACACCAAATATAATAGATTGGAATCCTGTTTACATCTATTGCAGTACTGATGTCCATTTCGATGTTAGTGATGCAGACAAGAGGTCAGAGAGAATTGAAACATGAATATATCTTGATTATCTATGAGTTTATGTAGTTATTTGTATAGTCAACACCAGACATTGCATCTAACATTTGTGTTCAGTTAAAAAATGTAGTGCCTTTCAATGAATGTTAATAACAAGATTGAGACCATCAAGAAAATAAATGTCTTGGACACATAACTGTAACTATGTTACAGGAAAGCTTCATAAGACATCAGGTCTAATCCAGGTCATCCTGTGACCTACAGGAGGAAGGGAAAATCTTTGGATAAATACTAATCATAAGTTACTTAACGTTGAGCTTTTCTTGGTAAGATCAAACAATCATTTCCTGTTTTTCAGTCACTTAAATTCTAGTTCTGATTCAATAACATGCAAGATGAGTTTATTATTGAAATAGATTTACTCTTTTTTTAAAAAAAGATTTTATTTATTTATTTGACAGAGATCACAAATGAGCAGAGAGGCAGGCAGTGGGGGGTAGGGAGAAGGCTCTCCGCCAAGCAGAGAGCCCACCCAGGTGCCCCAAAATAGATTTACTCTTAAAAAATAGTTCTTAAGAATAAATCTGTCAAAAAATTTGTGAGGTTGTTGTTGTTGTTTTTGTTTGGTAGAGAGGAAAGACACATCTTTTTTCCAAAATCTAATTTTTCCATTTTAGAGAGCAAGAGAAAGCACGTGGGGGAGGGGCAGAGGAAGAGGGGAAGAGAATCTCAAGCAGACTCCATACTGAGTTGGGAGCCCAGTGTGGGGCTTAGTCCCACAAACCTGAGATCAGGATCTGAGCCAAAATCAAGAATCAGACATTTAACTGATGGTGCTACCAAGGCACTGCAGAAGGACACGTCTTAGTAGTTACAGGACTAAGGGCTATAATTTCCAAAAGTTAAAAAAAATCTAGGGAAAAATTCCCCCCCCCCCCACTAAATATGGAGTAGAGGGTGAATGAGAATTCAGCTAACAACAGTTAGCTTCTTGTTATACTAAAGAAGAAAGAAATATCAAATAATTCCTGGTAACGGCATTTTTGAATGTTCAAACAAATCTTACTTTTAAATAGGAGTGTGAGATATACAATCTTGTTTACATACATTAGTATTATCTGATGAATTCAGGATTGACAACACTTTAAAGAACTTTCAAAGAATGGGAATGGATGTTCTATAGTTATCTAACGGCTTTTACATTTTAAAAAAGGGCAAAGGTAAAAATTCCAAACCCTTCACCCCTTACTCAAAAGCGGATTAAAATTATTCTCCATTCATTGTGAAAAATGAGGAAAGCAGAGTAAATATAACCTCATTTATGGCAAAGGTGTTTTAATATTTTTCTAGATAACCTGCTAAGTTTTCTCTCCTATAATGTTCTTCCCTACCCCTCACTTTACTGAGATATATTTGATAAAGCCTGTATATATTTAATGTATACAATTTGATGATTTTGGACATATGCACATACTGGTGAAACTGTTAGCACCATCAAAGTACTACACCTATCCATCATATCTTTCTTTATGGCCCTTTAATTTTGTTTTTGTTTGCTTGTTAACCCTTAACATGGGACCTACTCTCTTAACAGTCTTTTAAGTGCAAATGTACTATTGTTAACTGTAGATACTATTTTATGCAACAGATCTTTAGAACTTGTTCAGGATATAGATTCAGAAAAATTGAAATCAGGACCATGAAGAGATAGAATGGTGATTGCCAGGGCCTGAAGGAATTGGGAAATGAGGAGTTGCTGTTCAGTTGATGTAAATTGTCAGTTATGCAAGGTGACTAAGCTATTGAATTCACTCTATCCAAGCTTTGATTCTGATCACTAAACTGAAATTATTTTTGTCAGAGTTACTGAATCCAATGTTCAACTCTCAGCCCTCCTCTTAATTGGTCTGTCAGTGTATGTAATATAGTTGATTAGTCGCTCCTTCTTGAAACTCTTGCTAATTTTGGTTCTAGGTGAATACATTTTATTGGTGTTCCATAAATCTTATTGACTCTGACTTCTTAATCTCTTTTCCTGGGACTTCCTCCCCTTTTCAAATTCCAAGTGTAGTAGCATTTCATCCAATCTGAACTAAATCTCTTAAATGGCTTTAACACCATGTATATGCTGAAAAATTTCAATTCTTTTATTGAAATATAATTAACACACAATATTATATAACTTTCAGTTGTACAATATAATGATTGGACAGTTCTAACATTGCTCAGTGCTCACCATGAGAAGTGTAGTCACCATCTATGACCAAACATTATTACAACATTATAGACTGTATTCCTTATGCTGTACTTTTCATCCCTATGACTCACTATTTTATAAGTAGAAATTTGTTCCTCTTAGTCCCCTTTATCTATTTTGCCATCCCCTCTGATAACTACCAGTTCTTTGTATTTAAAAGTCTGTTTTTTTTGTTTGTTTCTTTATTCATTTGTTTTGTTTATTCGATTCCACATATAAGTGAAATCACATGCTATTTGTCTTTCTTTGACTTACTTCACTTAGCAGTGTATTATTTAGATCCATCCATCTTGTCGCAAATGGGAAGAATTCATTTTTTATGGCTGAGTAATATTCCACCACACACGTGTATGTATGCATGGACACACACACATCATCTTTATTTATTCATCTGTTGGTGGACAATTGGATAATCTCTGTATCTTGGCTATTATAAATAATGCTGCAGTAAACATAGAGGTGCATATCTCTTTTTGAATTAGTATTTTCACTTCCTTTGGGGAAATACTCAGCAATGGAATTACTAGATCACATGGTATTCCTACGTTTAACTTTGTGAGTAACCTTCATACTGTTTTCCATAGGTTTCATCAATATTTCCTTCAACAGTGCAAATGCATTCCTTTTTCTCCATATCCATGCCAACACTTATTATTATTTCTTGTCTTTTTCATTCTTATACAACTCAGCACCAGAAAACTAAACAATCCATTTAAAAAATGAAAAGAGATGAATAGACATTTTTCCAAAAAAAAAAAAAAAATAAAAAAGATGGCCAACAGACAAATGAAAAGATGCTCAACATCACTTACCATCAGTAAAATGCAGATCAAAACCATAATGAAAAATCACCTTACACCTGTCAGAATAAAACCTCCAAATTTTATATTTTAATATGCTTTCCACTAAGCCTGTTTTAACATAACTCTCTTCCTATGTGATATATATATGCAAATGCCCTCTCAAACTTCACAAAGCTAAAATTACTATTTTTTCTTTATGGTAGTCTATATAAGAGTTGATGCTCCTTGGATTAAGGTACTAGAGGTATAGGGGAAGTCTGAAAACAAAGCCAACAGAATTTGCTGAAGGTTAAGATGCTGTGGAGAAAGAGAACTAAATGAGCAAAACCATGCTTTATGTATTTCTTGCCTGAACTGTGAATGGGAGTCTCATTCATGTGAAATTTTAAGGGAGGTGGATGTGTGAGATGGTGTCCGTTCTAAATCATCAGGCAATATGAATCCTATGAATTGATAATTACGTAAGATTGTATACATTGCAATTAGAGGTAATCCATGCATTAAATCATACAAAAATATTTGGTGAGGGCTCACCAAGATAGAGTAATGAACAAAAACACAAACAATTTGCAGTCACAACACTTACATTTTAATGGGGGAGGAGGAGGAAGTAAAACAAAAATAAGGCAATGTAAATATAGATAAAGAGTAATAGATTTAATCTAATAGGTTGAAGAGATTTAAGATCCATGAATATTATGAGGTGATAACTTGACAGGATGGGAAGGGGGATTACTTTAGATAAGGTGGTTAGGGAGAGACTTTCTTCAGAGGTAAGAGACAAAGATCTGGGGTAGCATGTTCCAAGCAGATTTGGAGTCCACCGTCTAAATGGGTGTTAGCCATGATAATCCCTGGAGAGCAAGGGTTAGGAATTTTGTTCCCAGTGAAACGGGAAGCCCCTACAGAGTTTCATGCAGGAGAATTACGATGGTATTTTGATTTTACCAATAATGATTTTGCATGTATGTGGTTTAAGGGAGGATCAAGAGTGGCAGCAGAGAGAAAATTTGGGAAACGTGTGACACTTGTACATATCACAGTGACTTGGATTAGTGTTCCCTGGCCAAATTTCAAGGTCCATAAATATAAATATATGGTATTATAACAGTGCGTAGTTCTGGAGCTTTAAAGATTTTTGAGAAAGACTTCTTTTGCTTTATGTTAATTTTTTGGACTTCTACTTTGTGCTGGCATCTTAGTCCTTTTTAGTCACTTTTAAAAGATTTAGGAATACTACAACTGGCGTTTTTTTAAATCAAAAGTTTTTTTTGTTGTTGTTTTTGTTTTTAACTCATCTAAGCTTCTAAGCAATAGACAATACCTAATCAGTCTTTCCCTCAGTTAAATGGCAAGAGCCAGACACAAGTTCTTCTTTTCCCTGACTTAAGTTACTTTATCTTACTATTTTAGGAATAAATGTAATTGTGCATTCTTATATTAGTGGCAAATATTTCATTTCTGTAACTGTTTCATAGGTAGTTTGTGCTAATGTGTTGGAGAAGCAAAACATGTATGCCCCCTCTAGGAACCACTTAAAGTTGCTGTGAATTCTTCGAGAGTGGTATTTAGAATATAAATGTATAAAGAAGTAAACAATATTCGTTTCTCCAATCCATCGTTACTTATTTCAAAGCTGTGGACAGAATGTTATAGAACAAGAGGAAAGAGAAGAAAAATCTGAAGAGTCAAGGTAACTGCATTGTATTTGCTAGGACTTGATAAATTGCACACAGCTTCTATTACAGTACTGTTTTGGTTTGCAATCTAATACAAAATAGGCAATTTTACCAAAATATAAATTCTATTTGATAACTTTTATTTGTAATGGAAATGGAAACAATATCACTCATTGTTGATACAATTTTGCATTATGTTAAAGCTTTGGGTTCTTTTATTTCCCCTATTGCATTATGTCCAACAAAGAAGTCATCAATTACCCTCACCATTTTTATTCTAACTTCCACTAACTTCATTCAAGCTCTCATCTTATCTCCCTGAGGTATTGTCCTACGCTTCTTACTAGCATCTAGCCCGTCTTCCAAACCACTTGCAGAACAAACTATGGAATGTAGCAGTAGGTGTGAATGGTTCCCCAGATCTCCAGAGCCTATAAATATGTTACATGGAAAAAGGGAGTGAGGTTTGCACCTGCAATTAAGTTTGCTAGTCAGTAGACCTTGATACGGGAGGTGAATCTGGATTATCCACACAGGTCCAAAGTAATCAAAGTGGAGCAGGGAAGCAGACTAGAATGTCAGAGTGATGTGATGTAAGAAAGGTTCTTCCAGACCTTGATGGTTTTGAATTTTAAAAAGGGGACATGCGTCAAGGGATGTGGTCAGCCTCTAGAATGTAGAAAAGGCAAGGAGACCAGTGTTTTCCTAGAACCTCCAAAAGGAAAGCAGACCTGCTGGTACCTTGATTTTAGCTGACTGAAACCCATTTTGGATTTCTGACTTCTGGAACTGTATGATTATGAATGTTGTTTCAAACTACCAAGTGTGTGGCAAATTGTTACAATAGCAAACCAGATATCAGCACCCTAATTTAAAGTCTTTTAGTGATTCCTCATTACATTTTAGATAAAGTCATTAGTGTGCTAGTAAATGTTTAACAACTAGATCTCTGGGATAAAAAGCTCTGGTCTGTAGTGTTTGCCAATTTCACTGTTATAACTGCTCAAATTATAGCCTATTTCATGCTACTAACCTGATCTAACTGAAATTCAAGTTGGAAAGACAAAGATGTACACAGAATAGTGTCTTACAAACTGATGGGAACATATCACTGGACAGATTCCATCCCCAAGATGTGGCTTTTAGACCATCCTTGATCTAACTTCTAAGTCTCCAACTGCAGTTTATACATCTTTCCCTGGTTTCTTTCATATTGTTTGCATATAGTGGCCTTTTCTCAGAGAGAGCTCCTTTTATCTGTCCGCTAGAATTGCACTCATCATTTACAGATCAACGAAGGCAGTGCCTTCTTGTGAAGGCTTCCCTATCCATTTTACCTCCCACCTCAGTAAATTCCCCTGCAGCATAGAGACCACAGCTGTCTTTTTTTCCCCTCCTGAAGCTGAAAGTTACTTAAAGCTTCTTCTGTTGCAGAATGTATCTCAAATTGTAGCAATTTGTTTATCTTAGTTTTCTTCCCCCCAGTCTGAATCCAGGAAGTACAGATATTTCTGTTTTTCTTAACTTAATATGCTAACATACCCATAGGCCCATAATAAATACATGGAGATTTTTTTTTTAGAGAAAATAAGTTAATGTTTTGGAAGGGCTAAGCCACGAGAATAAAAGGCCCAGCATAAAGAATATACTCAATAGTATGGTGATAGTGATATACAGGGTCAGATGGACGCTACACTTGTGGTGACCATACAGTAGTGTGTAAACTTGTTGAATCCCTATGTTGTACACCTGATATTAATGCATTGCATCAACTATATTAAAAAATGCAAAAAATTGAATGTGCATTAAGCTCACATTCTTAATATACATAAGAGGTACAAAAGGTTCATTCTATTTGAGACAGAAGTAAAGAAGGTGAGAGAATTAAGAGATTGAATATGAATGGAATAATTTTGGTAAATGAACAAAGGTTAAGCCCCTAATTTCTTAATAGTCTCTTTAGTACTCCACATTGTGCTGGCAATGCAGGGTAGAAGCACCTGCTCTGTGCATTCTGGGATATCAAATAGAAACCAGATCACTAAAAATGAGAAATCCTCAGGTTAGATTTCTAAAGGAGAAAAAAAATCTTTGTGGTCTTTACAGGGGCCAAATTAAAAAAAAAAAAAAAGATAAAAAGCATAAGAATTAAAAATCTGAATTTGAAGCAAATGGAGAAAGCCAGTATAATATCATAATATAAACTCAAACATGAAGAATAGTAATAAAGTAAAAGAATAACAGAAAATGTTCAAACATTACACAAAAAATAATGTATCAGTAATGTACTTAAAAGCAAATCAACTAACAAGATAGGATCAACCTATAAGGTGAAAAGTATTTTATTAGAATACATTGGCAAGTTTACAAATACTTGGGAAAAGTTAAGTTTATCTCTTTGGCAGTCTTACAGATCAAGAAGAAAAAAGGAGAGAGAAAAAGAAAGTAAATTATTCCAGTTCCAATAATAAGTGAGATAGAAGAGTGGATCCTTCCACTGCGAGAACCAGATATCTTATATAAAACATTTGAAAAATAATAATTTAAAAAAAACCTTTGATAAACTAGCAAAACATTAGGTCTTAATTATACCATTTACTGAATGTGTGCATGTGCATTGAATCAAGAACATATTAACAAATGTTGATTTATAGTTCATAATTTTATCTGTACTAAGTTTTTAGTGTTAATTAGCACATTTAAGAGTTTACAGATGGTATTCAGTTAGAATCTAGAGCTTCGTGAGAAATAACATTATAAAAGAGTGATCTATTATGAAATACAGGAGTCCACAAAATCTATTTTATTATCTCTAAAATCTTTTAAGTACCCAGCTTTCTAATGTTGAGATCAGTTTTGCTGTTTGATAACATGTAGCACTGGTGGTCCATAGTGATTCAAGGAGGGGAGCATGCTCATTGGCTGAGGTCTCTTTCAGTGGCCTGTTTGTTTCTAAGTGATGTACACGTCACACTTGAAAGGCACAGCAACATGGCAAAGAAAAATTATAGATAGTGACTATGAGGTCCTCCACTGTTCATTATTTTGTTTTGATTGACTTTTCTGGAATACTTGTGATAAGAATCCAGGTCTCCCGTGTATTCAGAGATGGAATTAAAAAAAATGAGTTCATGGCTCATATCTGAATCTATATTAGCTCAAAAATCATTTACAGCTCACCAGGCACTCTTAGAAAAACTGTGCTAATAATGAATCATTGGAGCCTCTTAATACCCTCCAATAATGGTGTCCTCAATTGATAAGTGAGAAACTTAGGCAGAGGTAGATAAGGTAAGTAGATGACTCTCCCAGAGTCACTCTGCTAAGTGGCAGAGTTGGGATGTTAATCTGTATAGTTTGTCTCTATGGTTTGTCCATTTACAGTTTATGCTGATTTATCAGTTCCTTTAACAAACAGAACAGTGATTTTAATTGCATGATAGAAAATGAACATAATTTAGCCAGGACATTTCCTTAGTCAATGTACCTTTTGTTGCAAGTACCAGAAATCCACATTTACCAGATAAAACAAGGAGAGGAATGTGCCGCAGGGGTCTAACAAATTTATCTGGTTGCAGAGCACAATTTCCAATCAAGTCCTGTGAGACACGAATCCTACCCTTTTCCTTTCCTTCTAGTATAACCTGATTTTCGTATCTGCTTCTCTTGGTTTCAGCCTCATTTAATTCTTATGGTAAAACAAAACAAAACAAAAAACTCCTCCATAGGGACTTTAATTGTGATTTCCCAATTAGCCTTACCTCTGAGGCTGTTTGGTGTAATTATTCAGGTTTTGTATTTTGTGTTAGACGTTTCATAACTCTGGTGCTCCTAGAATTATTGCAACATGCAAAAAAAAAATAAATAAATAAAAAACAAGCGAAAAACAGACAGCTAGATTCTTTGTAGCCGGCTACCCATGGTCAAGTTGGCACCATGATCACTACTTCCATCCCTCCCTGGGCACGTTTTCTGTATAGTTGTTAGTTAGAAATGCCCAGTGATAGGAATTTCCTCGGGATTCACAAAGCAGAAGTAAGACAGTAACCACTGGGAGGTCGCGAGCGATTTCCTCGAGGTCTCATCCGTTTGGCAGCTGTGCAGTTTACTTCACAAATTCCCATGTGGCAAATGTGGGAGCTTCTGGGACCTACCCTCTAGCTTCCAATCTGCCTTTGTGGTGGGAACTGCAGATTTCCCCACAAACTCCCTTTGCAACCTGCATTCCTGTACTTCCGTCCAAGACCTACACATGCCTGTTTCAGACTTCGGGTGCAACTATCCACATCTTCAGAGGCACCTGAACTTTTCTATTTTTTTTTTCTAGCAGTCATGTAGGATCATGATTTCCTTTAAACTCTTCTTAACAAGTATACAGAAACTTCTTTTTTTTTTCCATTATAAACCCTTTTGCTATACCTTTGTAACATGTCAAGACATTTTTGTGTTTGTTCTCCATATGCAGTATTTATTTGAAATCATGAGCCAATAAATTAGTTTAAAGTTACTGGCTAGATTTCATTTCTATATATGTTTATAAAAAATAAAAATTAAAAAAAAATTAAAGTTACTGGCTATTAGGACAGTGGCAGTATGTTTATTTATTTATTTTTTTAAAGATTTTATTTATTTGACAGAGATCACAAGTAGGCAGAGAGGCAGGCAGCGAGAGGGGGAAGCAGGCTCCCTGCTGAGCAGAGAGCCTGATGTGGGGCTCCATCCCAGGACCCTGAGATCATGACCTGAACCGAAGGCAGAGGCTTTAACCTACTGAGCCACCCAGGCACCCCAGTGGTGGTATGTTTAAGGTTTTTTTTTTTTCCTCTATTTTATCTACAACACATTTAATGGCTTAAAATACATACCATGTATGTGTATAACAATACCGCTGCTTGTGTGTTTTTGGATAGCTCAATTATGTAAAGTAGAGAATCCTCCACCCTATGAGAACACTAATGCCAGTGTCCCCTGAAACTGATGCACACTGAGTAGGCTCACATTATTAAGAAAGAATTAAAGTTTTTCCGTACTAGATTTAAAATCTCCCTTCATGGTCAGAAAAATAAAAAAGTGAGGGCATGAAAATTTGGAATGCTCCCTGTTAAGGGTAGCTCCATTATTTTAACAGGCAGAGGCTGTAGACCTAATAAAACTTTATTAGGGGACCAATATGGTCAGCTATGCTTATCTTTTCCATCCTAGATTTTGTTCAGTAATAAAACTTTCCACTCTCACACAAATGCTACTTTTATAAAGGGAAAAGGATAATCAAGCCAGAAAGAGAAGTCAAACTTACCTCCTAGTGAAAATAATGATGAGAATAAAAGAAGAATGAGAAGACAAAGTCTGGAACCCAATTTGTGGGCTGCCATCCTGGCTTCCTTTTCTTGTAATTTCTATAAATAATCACATGCAGAGGAAATAAATGAGGAAGAAATAAAATCGTTCAAATTAACTTGTATCAAAGAAAATAGATTTCACAATTAGATTAATTTTCTTAGTGTATTATTATTTCTAATATTTAATCAGATGATGTTTCTAGCTGTGTTAAAAAACTATACTAGTAAATCCAAACTTAAGATTTAAAAATGAGGAATGAGGGGTTCCTGACTGGCTCAGTGGGTAGAGCATGTGATTTTTGATCTCAGAGTTGTGAGTTCAAGCCCCATGTTGGGTGAGAGATAAATACAAAGTGCTTTTAAAAAATAAAAAATTAAAAAAAAATGAGGAATCTTCATTTTGATACTTTACAGAATTTCTAAGTACAAATATAGTAATAGTCACAGTACATCTTCATGGTATATTGCTTTAACTCTAAAATTGTTCTTAAAGATAATATTTACTCAACAAGGATTGAAGGTTGATTATATGTATGTACAAGGAAGGCTTCCAGGTTAGGGTTTTTCAAAGAGAGATTTTGGGCAAGATTATGAGGGTTGTACATCTGAAATTTGTAGGGCAGATCAGTAGCTAGAAACTCAGAGATTTCTGTTAGACAGAATTCCTTTTTTTTTTTTTTCCAGGAAATAGCAATTTTTCCTCTCGAGATCCTTCAACTGATTGGATGAGGCCCATTCACATTATGGGGAGTAGTCCTCTTAAATGTAACTGGATTGTAAATGTTAATCACTTAGACAAACTACCTTCACAGCAACATATAGACTAATATTTGACCAAACAGCTGAGCCATAGTCTACGCCAAGTCAAGGCATACAATCAGCCATCACATAGACCCAACAAAACACTTGTAATGCCTAGACAAATATAGTTCTAGATGAGAAATAAGCAATGTTTGTAAAATTGAGATGATCCATAAAACATAACTTGGGGAAATGTTTCAGTATTAGAAGAAAGCTTCCTATATGGCTGTCAACCTTTTATATCTTAAATTTCAATGAGGATAGAATATGGGTCCACAGCTGGGTGATCTCACGCTTATGTCATTAACTTCTTCATGCCTCAGTTTCCATACAGGTGAAATGGAGCTGATAATAGTACATAACTCATAGGGTTTTTATGAAGCTGAAATTGTGAAAAACATAGAAAGTACTTAGAAGAGCACCTACTGATAGTATGTGTTATTATTGTCATTATTATTAGGACTAGTCCTTTTTTTATTAAAAAAAAAGTTACTTCTAGCAGGCAGTCTCTTATTAATTATTTAGAGTAATTTCTAAATGAAAAAGTTGGTGTTGTAGTTTTGCAACTATCACTACCACTGGAAATGATAGTTTTAAAATAATAAAAATTAAAAATAAATAAAATGAGGGAGGATAAGCATTTCACTAAACATGACAGAATAGTTGTATTGAGTGGAATGTGCAGCCAGAAATTTAAAAATTTAAAATAGATATTGAACAATTTAAATTGAAGAGCCAGAAAACAAAAGGCAAGAAGACCAGAATATTACAATATCGGACCCATCTCCATATTTTCCCAAGGGTCATAATGTTCTGAAAAAGCTTCTAAAACAATTGAAGGTATTAATATTTAGGTATAAAATACCAAAAGAAAACCTTTGTTACTGCAAGGGAAGCTTTCTATTGACTGAAGTTTCTGGATAGCCACATTTTACCAGATTATAACAAGACAACACAAAAGTTTCTACCTACCTTCTCACATTGGCTTTCTTACTCGCCAGTGTTCAGTGAAGCATGTTCAGTCAAGATAGACATTTTCTGTTTTATGAACACAAATGTGGTAATGTGTGGATAATATCTCTTGAGGCTTAGATAAGATCTATGACACTGGTAGTTAAAAATACAATATGTTAGGTAAACTTTATAATGTAAAACTTGAGGCATGGGAACTCCAGCCTGTTATTTTAAGAAATCTTATGGATTTTAAACATTATATAATAAAGAGATTGAGAACCATATCATGGTAATAATAATGTGAAATTTAAACCTTTCCTATATCACGATATATAAAAAATGATATCATTAAGTTTAAACATTACTTGACTCTATGGAAATAATATTTAAGTAGCGCTATGATTTTGCTCATAAAATTAGACATCATCGCAGATGTAGGTGAAGTAGTTACAAGTTATTTTGTAGCTAGGACACTTTTCTGAGTGAAAGAAAGTTTATTGAATGGAATAAAATTCAACTTAATTTTAACATAAAATAGTATTTGTGTTATAAATGTAAAGTGCCAAGTATTTTTATTCTATATATTGATTTTGTATTTTTATATTTTACTTTTAAAAATTATGACTTTTTTTTGATTTGTAAATTCAAATTACCAGGTGCATAATTAAATGGGTGTATAAGGAAACACATAAAGACTTAAAACTTCAGAACTCTAAATATCATAAATGCCAACCGCTCCATTTTGCAATGAAATCAAGGTAGTTGGTACCTGTTTTGTACTCCCAACATCCTGTATTCTGTCTCAGAATACCTGTTTCCAAGCAACAGACCCCCTTCCTTGTTTGACTACATGTTCAGTGTCTTCTACAGATATTAGTAAGTACTTACTGTATGCTAGGTATTGTTCCAGAACAATACACAAATGAAAGAACCCCAGACTTTAAAGAGTTTAAATTTTAAAAAGAACGGGGGCACCTGGGTGGCTCAGTCAGTTAAACATGGCTTTAAACATGCCTTTGGCTCAGGTCATGATCCCAGTGTCCCGGGGGGTCAAGCCTCATGTAGGCTTCCCTGCTCAGTAGGGAGTCTGCTTCTCCTTCTCCCCCTGCTGCTGCCCCTGCCCCATTTCTCTTTCTCTTGCTTACTCTCTTAAATAAATAAAGAGAATCTTTGAAGAATTTTAAAAAGAACATTTTGACACATAGTCAAGTGTGACATTATCCTAAGTGTTTTATCTGAAGTGTGTAACCACTGACTATGAAGTTTTCAATGAGACCTGAATGAGGGCAGGAGCAGGTAGGGAGTGTTAATTTCAATCTGAGTGCTGGAAAGTTAATATATAATGATATATATATTAATATATAATATATAATGATACTGTGTATAAATAGAAGAGTTGGAGCTCAGAGTTTGAATCAACCAGGAGAGAATTGGAGAATGAAGTAAGGTATATGGAGAGAGAGAGGGGAAATCACAGATGGCTTTATTTACTTATTTATTTATTTTTTTAAGTAAGAGTCAGAGTTCTCTGTCATCTGCCTGGTTTTTTATTGCCTTGGCTGCCCTGCTCTCTTTCTGATACAGGGAAACTGTTCTAGCTTCGGTCGCCTCGTGATAAGACATTGTCAGTCTGCTATCCAGGTTAGCAATAAACTTGGTTTTTATGAACTCTCCTGTCCATTCCATACTTCTGCTTTCAGAGATAAACTATTCTCTTTACCAATCTCTGTGTAGACTGTGTATATTTCTTTTTCAGAAGTAAACTACTCTAAAGATCCCCAAAATGTTGTAGGACTTCTTAAAAATTTCATTTGTCAAGATTTTCTTTGGAATCTTTTAGTGACAGATAAGTTCAGAGAGAGATGTTGCCTTTATTCATCACATTGTTTTAACCCAGAAGAAATCATATTGTCATAAGGAAAGTTAGGTTGCTAGTTTGTTTCCAAAAGGCAAAAGCAAACGAAAAAGAAAAACTTATAAAATGATGATTCATCACTCAAGTGTTTAAAGTGAAACAAGTCAATCTAAACTTCTTCCATTCCTTTTGGTATACACAGCTAAGAAAAATAAAGTGACCATGTTCTTATCTTATAGGACGTGCTATTACAGATAACTGAAGAGGTTTACATTTCTAATGGGAACACAATGCTGATGTCAGTAGAACAGTTCAAAGTGACCTGGAATACAAGTAGCTTTTCCAATTTTAGTATTAGTGACTTTTTATGACGTTTTCCCAAGACACCAGCAATCGTTCAATGATGAAGACTGAGTACTGTTTTCATATGCTTGACTCTGCATGATCAAATTGATGAAACAGATTGAGAGAAATGTGCTTTTTTCCCGCAAGTTATAACCTTGTTTTCTAATAATTGCTGCTTAATATATCTGCTGGTTTTAACCTTTAACAGATATGATAATACACAGGTGTGGCTTTCCAATTTTATATGATTCTTGGAGGTTAGACACCTGTTCGTTCCTCCAGTAAGTCAAAGTGGGCCATTTAGTATGTAAATGTGTAAAGATGAGATACTGGAAAGGTAGAGAAGATAGGAGATTTTATGTCTGAGTAAGTGAGAATAGGAAATGTTTCCTGGCAGAGAGTTTTGGTGTACATATTCATCAATTAGAGAGAGAAAGAGAAAGAGAAAGAGGTTGATGTCTCCAACTCTAGTTGTGGACAGGTAAATTTCTCCTTTCAGTTCTAGCAACTTTCACTACATTTGTTTTGAAGCTCTCATTAGCCTATAGAGTTGAGTCTTTAGGCTTCTTGGAGAGCTGACCCCTTTATTGCTGTGTAATATACCTTTTTAGTTCTGATTAATTTCTTTCTCTGAAGTCTTTTTTTCTGAATTAATATAACAGTTTTAGGTTTTTTTTTTTTTTAAGGATTTACACGTTAGATTTTTTCTATCATTTTTCTTTTAACCAATTCATGACTCTATTTTTTTTTTTTTTTTTTTTTTGACAGAGAGAAAGCTCAAGTAGGCAGAGAGGCAGGCAGAGAGAGGTGGGGAAGCAGGCTCCCTGCTGAGCAGAGAGCCCGATGTGGGACTCGATCCCAGACCCTGGGACCATGACCTGAGCCAAAGGCAGAGGCTTAACCCACTGAGCCACCCAGGTGCCCCTCATGGCTCTATTTTTAAAGTGCTTTCTTAACGAGAGTCTACAGTGGGATATTTATCTTTTATCTCACACGACAACCTCTGTATTTTAATTGGTACTATATTATTAATATTATTATTGATAAGGTTGGATTAAAATACAATCCTGATAGCTGTTTCCCATTTTTTCTTTTCTTTGTTTCTTTTTCCTTTTCTGTCATTTTTGGTTAATTAGATTTTTAAAAATTCAGTTTTATCATACTATTTATTTACAAATATTTTAAATATTTTCTAGGGTTTATGGTGTACATCCTTAAATAATAAGTACTTATCTTCAAGGGGTGCCTGGGTGGCTCTGTCATTAAGCATTTGCCTTCAGCTCATGTCCTGGTCCCGGGTCCTGGGATTGAGCCCTGCATGGGGCTCCCTACTCAGCAGGAAGCCTGCTTCTCCCTCTCCCACTCCCCCTGCTATGTTCCCACTTTTGCTTTGTCTCTCTATGTCAAATTAATAAATAAAATCTTAAAAAAAAATCTATCTTCAAATAGTATTCTACTACTTCATATGTGGTGCTAAGGGCCTTAACAATAATATAGTCCCAATGGTTCTTTTCATCCTTTGTACATTTTTTGTCCCTTATTTTATTTTTACATGTGCTACCAACACATAGTACCCTGCTACTCTTTTGCTTTAAATCATTTTCTTTTATAACAGTTGTAATTAGTGGAATGTTTTATTTATTTTCCTCCATTTCCATATTTTTGTGAGGAACCTTGTTCCTGTCCGGTGTTACGCTACATTTTGCCTGAAAGTCTCCTTTAACATTTCTTTCAGGGCAAATCCTTTGGCAATTAATTCACTGTTTTTGTCTGTCTGAAAGTCTTTATTTCTCCTTCAGTTCTGAAGGGTATTTCCCTGAGTTGCCAATAAACACTCTTGTACAGGGGAGAGAAAAGGTACAAGAGCAAATGTCAGTTTTCCGTTATTACATAAAAGTTCTGGTTAGCAAACCGTAATCATGTTGTATTGAGCATCATTAATCCAAGGATTAGTAAATATTGTCTCAGCAAATTAAAATGGTTGAGTTAATGAGAATTAGGCAGCTACTTTTAATGACTTGAACTTAGGTGTAAGTAAGCCCATGTAAACATAAAACCGCGTCTCTTATGTTAACGATCTTGGAGCAGGGAAGGTTAGGAGAAATGCTGAATGAGAATTGATTCCTGGTCTTGGGAGACTGTGTGCTATCCTGGCCTGCTGGATTTTATAACGTACTTATCGAGCTACGGCTGAACTCTTTTGCTTCTGCCTCTGCCCAAATGACCAAAGATGGGAACCTAAGGTGATTAAGCCATGGTCCAGAAGGGCCAATGTCCACTGCCAGATAGATACAGTCATTGAGGAATGAAATACTCGTCCTGGTTTTAAGAATGGGAATTTAGAGGGGAGAGACAGTCGACACCACTATTTATTCTACTGATTAATCTAAAAATGAGCATTTTTTTTCCTTTGGGGAAGAAAGTGTTGATTCATCGTTTTCCATGCGTGAAGTTTAAAGAAAATTGGAATAAGGTCTGTTACCTTGTCTGAAATCACAGTAGCCAATTCAGGAGACCAATGGGGAAGAAAAAAAAAAAACTTTTAAAGGCTTCTAAAACCCGTATTTACCTACTTACCAAGTTCATATACTAAAAAAATAAATAAATAAATAAATAAATAAATAAATAAATAACTTTTTATTCCTCCAAGAGCAATGTGAGTTAGGTCCTAATGTATGCTCCTCCACATTTTGGGGGCACATTTCCTGTATCAGTGATTATTAGTTTACTCATAAGTAATTTACTCTGAGATTACAAAAGCCAGGTAACTGCTATTTTGCCGCTAGAGGAACAGTAGCTTATAGTGACATAGAAAATGCAATTCAGTAGCTAAGTTTTAAACATGACAAGAAAAACATGAGAACAACATGAATGTGTGTGTGTGTGTGTGTGTGTATGCAGTTTCAGAGGATTTTAAAGAGAACCAAAAGGTGTAATGCCCCTGACTTCTCTACAGTCCTAGAGTCTCTCAATACACAAAGTACCAGGGAAGCCTACCTGTGCCAGACTTCCTCATGCTGTCCCGGTGCTATAGTCACTCTTCCCAGGTCCTTGTTCTCCAGTGCAGTGCTCTGATTGACAGGGTGTCTCTTCCTTCACACCTTGCCTCCCTCTCTCTGCCTTTGGCTCCTGCAGTCCTGCTGACTAGGCAGACAACCCCTTGGGTGGTTGAATCTTCCCACTTAGCTCAACGAAATACAAACAAAGCCACATGTTGTAACTGTGAACTTTCTATTTAGACACAGTTTGTCAGTTTTTGTGAAAGCACTTTCTGTCAAGAGTCTGTCATAGGATTTTATAAGAAAGAAGAACAGAAAATTTCTTAAAATGCAAAATGCAGGCTTGAATATTTGAAGGCAGACTTGAAGGGATAAACTAAAATGACCATAGTAAGGAGGCGACTATAATAATAACAGAGTGTATTTGCTTCTCTTGTTACTACTTTAGGAAATTGCAGCCTATCGTGATTAAGTTAACTGCCCTCATTTACTGATTTATAAAAGAGTGGAACCAAAATTTGATTCCTTCAGAAACATCAAGCTTAGGTCCTTTCCTCTACAAAGCATGCTTTCGTCGGTGCCAGAGTATGGTGGTGGCTTTTCCAGATTGTGAAAGTTCCAGCATATCTTGGCCATCTGAAAAAACATGTTTGGAAAAATTCATGTGAAAAATCATAAATATATCTTTCGTTTAGTATATAGAATACCTATCACCAGTTTAAATATTATGGAACATAATTTTCACAAACACGTCTGGAAGTAGGTGAGGAATGGGTGAAACAAAGGGGGGGACAATATGTCAGACTGAGAAAGACAAATACTACATGATTTCATTCATGTGGAATCTAAAAAAGAAAATAAATGAATAAGGAAAAAGCAAAATCAGACCTAACAAACTGCTGGTTGCCAGATGGGAAAGGGGTAAAGGGGGAGGTCAAAATGGGGGAGGGACGTGAAAGATACAGGTTTCCAGTTATGGAATGAGTAAGTCAGAGGAATAGAGGGATATAGCCAGCGATACTGTTACAACATTGCTTGGTGACAGATGGTAGCAGCCCTTGTGGTGAGCATAGCGTAATGTATAAAGAAGTTAATCACTGTGTCTTACACCTGAAAGTAATGTAACATTTTGTGTCAACTTAGGGAAACAACATTTTTTTCTAAATATTTTCAAAATAAGAGAAAGCTAAAATTATCATATTTTGGGTATCAGTCTTTTATTTTGGAAATCTAGAGTGGGCTTTGTCCATAGGAAGAAAATAACACTTTCTGTCCATTCGATACCTATGAATTCTAAGGAGAAAATAAAATCACGATTATATCCATAGATGCTGAAGACTGTGTTTAAAAGTTCAGTATTTATTCTTGATTTTTAAAAAATGCATCAAATATATGTTGATATTTGCTTATCCATCTCAGAAAAAAAATTTTTTTAAAGATTTTATTTATTTATTTATTTGACAGACAGAGATTACAAGTAGGCAGAGAGAGAGAGGAGGAAGCAGGCTCCCCACTGAGCGGAGAGCCTGATTGCGGGGCTTGATCCCAGGACCCTGAGATCACGACCTGAGCCGAAGGCAGAGGCTTTAACCCACTGAGCCACCCAGGCGCCCCTCAGAAAATTTTTAATGGGGGAAAAAATGTCATTCACTTCATTTTTTCTTTTGTCTTTCAAATCTAGAACATTTACTTCAAAAAAATTGCCTTTCACTTTAAAGTTAAGAAAAGTGCCTTCTGTCTCTATCAAAACTACTAACAATTCAACTGAAAATGTTAACATTTAGTTAAGCAAAGAAGTAAAATGAAGTATTAAAATGGGAAGAAATAGCAGAAAATTGCCAATGATAGAATCATTTATGTAGCAAACCCTAGAGAGTGAGAGATTTATCTCAAAAATGGTACAAATAATTAAATGGCATACGTACAGTGGCATAAAAATTTATGTATAGGTAGCAGTTGGTTTCATGTTTACTATCAACCTGATAGAAAATACCACAAGATGATAAGACATTTTCACAACAGCAAAATAAAGTTATATTACATGGGAATAAATCTAACATATATGCCCTATGTAAGGAAATATAAAATTGGACATAAAGGGAAAAGCATACCAACATGTTGTATAAGGTTACTCAACATTATTAAGTTGAGTAACTTAATCATCTGTCCCTGGTCTAATTCATAAATTTAAATTACATCTGAAAAACTACCAAAGTTATTCAATTGATACTCTTTCAGTAAGTGATGCTTTGAACAAATAAACATCCATATAGAAAGAAAAGTAAGTTTTGTCTTCCATCTCACATCAAACACAATTCCATTCATATTTTCTCAATCCCTGTGCATTTGTTTTCATATTTTATTTTTACATATGTTGTGCATGCATAACATTTGTTTATATAGTCATATTTAAAAGAAATATAAATAAGAAACATAAAATTTAATGATAAATTTAACCAAAATTTAACCATACAGAACCATAACCTTACAGGTAACATTTCTAGTGAATTCTCTTCTTTTGTGAAGATTCCTATTTCCATTTGGTGTCATTTTTTTTCTACGTAAAGGATTTCTCTTAAGATTTTTTGTAGTGCAGATCTGTTAGAAATAAATTCTGTCAGCTTTTTTACATTTGAAAAAATTTCTGCTTTCATTTTTTTGAAATACATTTTTTTCTGAATGGAAAAATTATATGTTGAAAATTTTTTTCTTTCAGGACTTTAGAGATTTTAATATACTGTCTTCTCACTTGCATTGTTTCCAGTGAGAAATCTGCTAATATTCTTAAATTTGTTCCATGTAAGTAACATGCATTTTTCTTTCTGCCTGATTTCAAGACCTTATCATTTTATTTTGAGAAATCTGGTTACAGTATATGTTGGTGTCATTTTCTTCATATTTCTTGAGTTTAGAATCCATTAAGAGTTTTGGATCTATGAGGTTGTAGTTTGCATCAATTTGAAATGTTTTGATCACTATTTCTTCAAATATTTTTTGTTGCCTTTCTTTTCTTTCCTTGCTGCCTTAAAATTCTCTAAAATCTGTGAACTGGGGCAACAGTCGAACTAACCTCATTTGTTCTCTATGTGTTAAGGATTAGTGTCTTTCATTGCCTGTTGTCTGCTGTCCTGAAAACTACTATTTCATATATTTTTGTCTGGTTTAGTTGCTGTTGTTGGTAGGAGAGCAAGTTTGTCTTCTATTACAAGATGGCTGGAATTAGAATCTCTAAGTTCTAAGGCGTTCTCCAGAAAATGCAGCTCATTTATTTTACGTATGATCTATGTAGAAAAGTAAACTAATGCATATTTTTTAGGTTTCACTTTATAATCAGAACTGTATTAATTACTGTTAATTATCATTTTCCTCATTTGGTTAAAATATTTTTTCAAAGAAAATTCATATCGATTTAGCATGTTACATATGGTTGATGTTATATGAAAAGAAAATTGAAATATGAATATTCATTGTATACTAATACTTTGTGAAATACAGAAAATGTAAGAATTCAGAAAATTTTTCTTATTTAAATAAAACTTTCATGTGCACTGAAATGAATGCTGGTGACAGCTTCAAATAGTACTGATAAATTTAGGAAATAACAGCTAATATATGGAAATAGACATTTTACCAGTAAAATACATATATGTTTCCAAAATTAAACCAACACGAATGGAAAGCAAAATCAACCACCATGTTTATGTGATATGTACTGTTATAATTCTCAGCTGTTGTTCATTCAAATTAAGGCTGTAGTCCTCTCAAATTTCCCAGTATTTAAACTGTTCGTGATGTGCTGGTGAGAATACATCTGGAGAGCTTCATATTCCTGTGCTTACTTGAAGATACACCTGTCATGATTGCTGCTCAGATCCCAAAAAGGAAGTACTTTTTCCATCAGTTTCTTCAGCAGAAGCTTACTGAAATAGATGGAAGAAACAATCCTTTTTTATTTTCATATGCTTGCTCGTTTTCATTTTAAGCAAACAAGACCTACTGGCTGTATTTCTGTACAGAGAAATAGCACCATATTTCTCTAAGGAGTTGCAGATAAATAGAGAAAATAACCAATTTGATCTTATAAAATTTCTGATACTGTTTTACTACTAAGTATATTTTAAAATTGATTCATTAATTTCAAGAAGAGGATTTTTGTTAGTCTTGAAAATTGTAGGAATAACAACTCTGGTAAAGATAACACTGAGGGCTCACATCATGTCAGTTACAGAACCTAAAGGTTTTGCTTATAATTAACTAATATCATCTTAAAAAACTCAGATTATTCTTATCTCTGTTTTACTGATGTAAAAATTGGAGCATAGGCTCATTACAAAACTTGTCACCGATCATACCTAGATGGGTGAAGCCAGGATTAAAAATCAGAAACATGGGGGGTTAAGGGGGTAGGAGAAGAATGAATGAAACAAGATGGGATTGGGAGGGAGACAAACCATAAGTGACTCTTTAATCTCACAAAACAAACTGAGGGTTGCTGGGGGGAGGGAGTTTGGGAGAGGGGGGTGAGGTTATGGACATTGGGGAGGGTATGTGCTATGGTGAGTGCTGTGAAGTGTGTAAACCTAGTGATTCACAGACCTGTACCCCTGGGGATAAAAATACATTATATGTTTATTAAAAAAATAATTAATTAATTAAAAAGAAAAAGACAAATACTGTATGATATAACCTATATGCAGAATCTAAATAAAAGCCAAATTTGAAACAAAAACAAAAACAAAAAACGATTGGAATTCCACTCACACTGTAAAATAACTGATAATACGTACGTAATCTCTTCCAATTTGAAAGGAGACCATGTTTTATTTCAAAAGAATAAACTTCTAATTGGGGCAACCTCAAAAAAAAAAAAATCAGAAACATGATGTAGACCTGGAACTCTCTACTACTGTCTTACTCTTATGTATAACTACCTTAGAAAATCAATACATTATAATTTTTTCTTGACAAGTCAGAGTCATCAATAAGATTACTCATACCCATTCTATATTTCTAATTACTCTATTTTCCTGACTTCACAATTTTTATCTTTTAATCTAGAGATCTCTCCTAAAGTACCTCACACATCCCTATCTGGTCTTCAACATCATTGTGAATGAGCTTTGTTATCTTTACCCCCAGGATGATTGTCCTTATTTTTATATGCAGGTTGAAACTCTCTCAATAAGTTTCTATACTCACTATTTCTAATTTCTTCTTTTCATTTTTTATTTCTATTTTTATTTGAGAGAATTTTAAACTTATCAACGAGTTACAGGTATAATACAGAAAACTCCCCCCACCCCCCAGAACCATTTGATAGCAAGTAGCTGATAGCAAGTAGCAAGTAGCAACTATCACCTCCATATAGTTTAATATGTCCTTCCTACAGACCAGGATATTTTTAACAAAAGCACCTAATTTAGAACTGCAAGGCATTACTGGGTGGTCATGTCTCTAGTTTTCTCCAGTCAGGATCAGTTGTTCAGTCTTCCTTTAACTTTTACAACCCAGGCACTTGCAAATACATAACACTAGTTTTACAGGATGTTTTTTAGCTTGCACTTGTGTGAGGTTTCTCATGGTTAGTTTCCAGTTGCATTCCTCTAAGTTAGTTTCTTCCAATGTGGAAGTGATAACTCTGTTTTTTTTTTTAATTTTTAATTTTTTATTGAAATTCTAGTTAGTTAACATACAGTGTAGTATTGTTTTCAGGTGTGGAATTTAGTGATTCACCCCTTACATATAACACCCAGTGCTTGTCACAACAAGTGTCCTCCTTAGTCCCCATCACCCATCTAGCCTAACCCCCTGCCCACCTCTTACCATCATCCCTCAGTTTGTTCTCTGTTGTCAAGGGTCTCTTATGGTTTGCTTCCCTCTTTTTTTTTCCTTTTTTTCTCTTCCCATCTGTTCATCTGTTTTATTTCTTAAATTCCACATGAGTGAAATCATATGGATTTGTCTTTCTCTGATGTACTTTGCTCCGTGTAACACACACTAGCTTCATCCACATCATTGCAAATGGTAAGACACCATTCTTTTTGATGGATGAGTAATGTTCCTGTGTGTGTATGTGTATGTATGTGTGTGTGTGTGTGTGTGTGTGTGTGTGTGTTTACTGTATCTTCTTTATCCATTAGTCATCCCAAGGACATTTGGGCTCTTTCTGTAGTTTGGCTATTGTTGATATGCTGCTATAATCATTGGGGTTGTATGTGCCCCCTTTGAATCTGTATTTTTATATCCTTTGAATAAATACCTAGTAATGCATTTGCTGGGTTATAGAGTAGTTATAGTTTCAATATTTTGAGGAACCTCCATACTGTTTTCCAGAGTGGCTGTCCCAGTTTACATTCCCACCAATAGTACAAGAGGGTTCCCCTTCTCTACATCTTCACCAACACCTCTTGTTTCTTGTGTTAATTCTAACCATTCTGACAGGTGTGAGAAGGTATCTCATCATGGTTTTGATTTGTATTTTTCTGATGATGAGTGATGTTGACCATCTTTCCTGTGTCTCTTAGACATCTGGATATTATCTTGGAGATGTGTCTAATCGTGTCTTCTGCCCATTTCTTAATGGATTATTATTATTATTATTTTTTGGATTGTTGAGTTGGAAATGTTCTTTATATATTTGGCTAATAATCCTTTCTCACATATGTCATTTGCAAATATCTTCTTCCATTCTGTAGGTTGCCTTTAGTTTTGTTAATTGTTTCCTTTGTTGCACAGAAGCTTTTTATCTTGATAAAAATGGTTGATTTTTGCCTTTGTTTCCCTGACCTCCCACACAAGTCTAGTAAGAATTTGCTATGACTGAGGTCAAAAGGTTGCTGCCTGTATTTTCCACTAGTATTTTAATCGATTCCTGCCTCACATTTAGGTGTTTCATCCATTTTGAGTTTATTTTTGTGTATGGTGTAAGAAAATGGTCCAGTTTTAACTGCATGTTGCTGTCTTTTCCCAACACCATTTGTTGAAGAAACTTTTTTCCATTGGATATTCTTTCCTGCTTTGTTTATTGATCATATAACTGTTAGTCCATTTCTGGGTTCTCTATTCTGTTCCACTGATCTACGTGTCTGTTCTTGTGTGAGTACCGTACTGTCTTGATTATGTCTTCATATAGTTTAAAGTCCAGAATTGTGCCTCCAGCTTTACTTTTCTTTTTCAGATTGTTTTGAATATCTGGAATCTTTTTTCCACAAAAATTTTAGGATTGTTTGTTCTACCTCTGTGAAAAATGCTGGTGGCTCTTTGATGGGGATTACATTAGGTGTGTAGATTGCCTTGGCGAGTATAGACATTTTAACAATATTTGTGCTTCCAGTCCATGAGCATGAAATATTTTTCCATTTCTATGTATCATCTTCAATTTCTTTCAGAAGATACCTAGTAGCTTATGGTTTTTGGTGCAGTTGAAAATGGGATCGATTCATTGATTTCTTTTTATGTTGATTCTCTGTTGGTGTATAGAAATGTAACAGATTTCTTTACATTGATTTAATATCCTATGACTCTACTGAGTTCATGTGTCAGTTATAGCAATTTTTTGGTGGAGTCTTTCAGATTTCCTAGGTAGAGTACCATGTCATCTGCAAATAGTGGAATTTCAACTTCTTCATTGACAATTTGGATGACTTTTACTTGTTCTTCTTGTCTGACTGCTGAAGGTAAGACTTCCAGTACTGTATTAAATAGTAATGGTGAGAGTGGACATTCCTGTCTTGTTCCTGACCATAGAGGAAAAGCTTTCAGTTTTTCCCCATTGAGGATGATATTAGCTGTGGATTTTTTACATAGGGACTTTATGATATTGAAGTATGTTCCATTTATCCTTAATTCTTTGAGTGTTTTAAATCAAGAATGGATGCTGAATTTTGTCAAATGCTTTTTCTGCATCTATTGAGAGGATCATATGGCTCTTAATCCTCTCTTGATTTGCAAATATTGAACCATACTTTCAGCCCAGGAATGAATCTCACTGGATTATGGGAATAATTCCTTTAAGGTACTGTTGGAATCAATTTGCTAGTATCTTGTTAAGAATTTTTGCATTCATGTTCATCAGAGATATTGGCCTGTAATTCTCTTTTTCAGTGGTTTGGTTTCTGGAATCAGGGTAACAATGACCTTGTAGACAGAGTTTGGAAGTTTTCCTTACTTTTCTATTTTTTTTTTTTTTTGGAACAATTTGAAAAGAATAGGTATTAACTTTCTTTAAATGTCTGGTAGAAATCCCCCTGGGAGGCAAGATGGCCCTGGACTTTTGTTTGTTGGGGGATTTTTGATTACTGGTTCAACTTCTTTGTGGTTATGGGTCTGTTCAAATTTTCTATTTCTTCCTGCTTCAGCTTTAATAGTTTGTGTGTTTTTAGTAATTTGTCCGTTTCTTCCAGATTACCCAGGTTGTTGGCATATAATTTTTCATATTTTCTCATAATTGTTTGTATTTCTGTGGTGGTGGTTGTGATCTCTCCTCTTTCATTCATGATTTTATTTAGGTCCTTTCTAGTTTCTTTTTGGTAAGTCTGGCTAGGGGTTTATCAATTTTGTTAATTCAGAGAACCAGCTTTTAGTTTTGTTGATCTGTTTTTTTCTTTTTCTATATCCTTTATTTCTGTTCTAATCCTTATTATTTCCCTTCTGCTGGTTTTAGGCTCTATTAGCTTTTCTTTTTCTAGAGAGAGAGAGAGAGAGAGTGTGTGTGCGCGCACGCGCACCTTTTTATGCCTGTTTATTTCTCTATATATTTGTTGCTGTTGAAAACTGAGTTCACACTAATACCTCCAATTTCAGTCTAATACCAGGGTTTATTCTAGGTTTATTTGTTACTCCTTTTCCTAATGGTGTGAAACGTGGTTCCTATGTATCTTAAAATATGTTTTTAGAAGTCCCCTTGTGTATGTCTTATCTCTCCTAACCATCATTGTTCCTCCCCTGAATATGTGTCCTCCTCATGCCCTTTGGCTTTAACACCTACCCTCGGCTGTTAAACATATAAATGTATTCCTCATTCCACCCTTAGGCTGACACTCAGTGCTGGGTGCTATTTCCCAAGGATGTACTCAAATCTCTACACATGCTCTAGTACCCTAGACCATTTTCCCACGTAACACCTCTTCCACCCTGATCAGGATCAGCCCCCTTGATCTCAGCCATGTTAACTATCTTCCTACCAAGGTAGACACTTATCTTGTCAAGCCCCTCCTAATGATCTCAGGTTTGAATTGTTCAGGAAGGGAAGGGGAAACCTCTTTTTTTTTTTTTTTTTTTTTCTTAAAACCAAATCAGTATTGTTTCACTCATGGGATTCCACCAAACATGCATTGCCAGAGGGACAAATAACTTTCACCTGCTAAATCCAGCTCAGAGCCCAGTCCTTACCTAGTTTGACCTATTAGCAACATTTGGCCCGGTTAAACACGTTGTTCTCCTTCATACACATTCTGTAGTTGACTTCCAGAATACCACACTCTTGTGTTTCTCTTCCTGTTACTACATTTCAGACCTATTTACTGGATTTTCCTCTGTTTCCTGACCTCTTCATGTTGAAGTGCCCTGTATTCAGTCCTTGATACTATTCACATGTTTGTGTACTTCTTTGATAATATCATCAGCCTTATCCATATACAAATAACCCAGAAATTTCTATCTGCAGTCCAGATCTCTGCGGACCTCCAGCATATATATTCAAGAAATGCCTATTTGGCATTTCTAATTACATGTCTAATGCCCCACATTGATATTCTAACTCTAAGTGGATTCTACTTCCAGTCATTTTATGCTAATTGAGGTAATTCCATGCATTCATTTGCAGGGGCTTAGAAACCTTGTACTCAAATAGGACTCTTTTTAGTGCCTAACATACCATCTCAAATCTATAAGAAAATATTTCTGGTTCTACCTTCAGAATGTAGCAGAATATGCACATCTCTTCCCAAATCCACTACTGACTCCTTGGTCCAAAGAGACCATCATCTCCCCTGATTATCTGCAAAGACTTCCTAACTGGCCTCCCTGCTTTTAGAATTGCTTCTGTATAGTTGGGTCTTAACATATCAGGGCAATTCTTTTAAATCAAAAGCTAAATATTCTCTATTTAAAACCTACAATAGTTCCTTATTTAATTTGGAATAAATTCCTAAATACCTACTATGGCTTACAAGATCCCACACGATCTGGATTCTTTGTTCCCAGTAAGACCAGATTATTTAGTATTCCCTACTCAATTTGCTCTGGCTGCCTAACCTTTCTTGCTATCACTAAAAACACCAAGCTTGTGCTGACCTTAGAGATTTTGAACTTGTGTTTTTTGCACTATGTACTTGTTCTTTCTCTCTTTCTGGAATACCGTTTCAGGAGATGTTTTCATAGCTAAGCACCTCACTTCCTAACAGTGGTCAATATCACCTTGTCAACAAAACCTGCTCTAATCCACCTTCTTAAAATTTTAATCTGTGCATAGACATTATAACCATTAGTGTTATACATCTAACTTCCCGTGCTCTCCTTTCGTGAAAACATGTTTGATGGCATTGATCTCATTCTAGCTTACTATATAGTTGTTTTTATGTTCAGTTTTTGAAAATGAAATATCCATATTGAAAATCCATATTTTGTAATGAGATATGTAACTTTCTACAACATCTTACCACTGCCTAGACTCCAGGACAATTTCTTACTACTTCTATTTCTAATCCTTATTTCCTAGTAATATCGCATAATACCTGATTTTCCAAACTTAACAATATCACATTGTGTTTCTATTTTATTTATCTTGACAATGTTGCTAAGGCACAAACTTTCACATGGAGCCCTCTCTTACCTTTCTTCTCCCAGATACATTACTCAGCACAAAGTAATCTACATAAATTAATCAATTGGTACAAATTAATTAAGCTGCACAAATTTCAGTGTTTGGCTGTTCATCTATTCTTGCCCATGAAATGTTGTTTTCTAGTTAGTTGTTCAAATATCTATTGCTTATATTAAAAAGTACATTAATTATTCATAGTTATCTTTTTTCCCTCTAATTCATGCTAAACATTTTAGTAAGAATCAGCACCAGGAGTGAATTTAGCTCAATATTCAGCTTCAGTTCTTACTTTTACTTGCTAATTTACCAGAAATAATTACGATCTTGTGAAACTTTGAAACCGTTTTATTGAAAAAATTAAAAAAATCTACTTGCATAGCTACATATGTGGTATGGACATAAATATAAGTGAATATACTTACAGGTTTGTATTTTTGCTGTGCCAGGTAGTAGTGGGAATTTTCACTGATAACTGAGCTTTGCCTTTTTTATTTTTTGAGATTTTATTTATTTGAGGGAGAGATTGAGAGAATGAGTGAGGGGAGGGGCAACGGGTGAAGCAGACTCCTTGTGGAGCAGAGAACCTGATGTGGGAATCAGTCCCAGGACTCTGGGATAATTACCTGAGCCAAAGGCAGAGACTTAACCAACTGAGCCATCCAGGTGCCTGAGTTTTGCCTTTTTAATAAAAAAGCAATCAAAGTCTAAAAAGTTTACCCTAATAAATTAATTAATGACAATTGCATGATGTATAATTTTAAAAATAGGGAGTTTTTTTTAAGGTTCCTCTATCAAAGATAAAACTCATTTATTCATTATCACATGATTATTTAACACCTTCTATCCACCAGATACAGCCCCAGAGGCTGGTAATATATTAAGAAATAAATAACTCTGGTGTTCATGCTCTTTATGGTGTATTCTAGAATATTGAGGATAAAAGTCACTGTATCTTTATGACTAAAAAATTTACCAGTGTAATGTAGATGGACTTCCAAAGTATTAGCAGATGATGTGTAAAAGGTTCAAACAAATGATTAAAGATAGCTCCGCTCCTGACTTTGATACTCTGTCAATATAGGTTGGTTTTAGTTTTCCTCCTATAAAATGATGCATATAATTGGGCATAAAGACAGATGTACCATTATACCCTTGTATTCATCTTTACAATTTTCTGGTCATGCTTAGTTTGACTGGAAGAAATAGAGAATGATTTTTCATTTATTTTCTGTTATCCTTACCCTGAGAGGGCCCATCTAGTTTAGGAAAATAAGACTGTGCTCTTTTTCAACTTCTGTTTGCATGGACATTTCACATTGCCACCACGAATCATTCCAAAATAAGATATGGTTTCCATTACCTCACAGATTTTGCTTATAATTTATGAAGGAGGCAGGATTTTGTTTGATTTCCCTAAGCTTCACTGAACCTGTAAGTTTTGAGAAAAACATTTATTTTGACTGGAAAGCTGAATAAACACAATTTTACAGTTTTAACAGGAAACATTTATCAAATCCATCAAATTAAAGTAGTGGGATAATTCAACAGAATATTTATGTGTTTTCCTCTTTCTTTTAATGTTAAATGTGCCAATAATATTTCACAGTATGGATTAGGCTACAGACACAAGACGAAACAGAATAAAATGTGATTATACATTGATTCTAAGATACTCACATTTGTTTTAATCTGTGTTACTTATTAAGCATGTTTATGTCCCTAATCTCCATTGAATTTACTTGGCTAATTTGATTTTTCCATGTGTTTTTGAATATCATAATTTATAGTTTGATCAAATAGACCAAAGAACTAACTTAAGAGATTGGAATTTAGGGAATTTTCTATAAGCACTTGGATGTTCTTAAGTTAAAATTTTAGTGTTTTCAGGGAATATTTTTATCACTTCAGATCTGTTTTAAAACTTCTTTATATGTAATTTTCAAAAACATGTACCATTCAAATAGAGTATGCTCTGATAATTTGGTAAAAAATATTGCAAATAGATTTCTTTTTTTTTAAAGATTTTATTTATTTACTTGACAGAGAGAAATCACAAGTAGATGGAGAGACAGGCAGAGAGAGAGAGAGAGGGAAGCAGGCTCCCCGCTGAGCAGAGAGCCCGATGCGGGCCTCGATCCCAGGACCCTGAGATCATGACCTGAGCCGAAGGCAGCGGCTTAACCCACTGAGCCACCCAGGCGCCCTTTTCTTTCTTTCTTTCTTTCTTTATTTATTTATTTATTTATTTAAAAGAGTATTGCAAATAGATTTCAGTCAGTTCTTTAAAATGTAGAGTAAAATGTTACCCTGTAACATGAGCTCCTTTGACATGAATGAAATATGACTTTTTTTTTTCTGATAAGACAGAAACACATGGTAATACATTAAACAGTTTTAGTGATTTGCTCTTTGTTTTCTTTTTTGATGTTTGCATTCTGTCCAAAGTGAGTTGATTTTTGGATACTAGATGAAGTTTGTTTTAGGTGAAATTATTAACATAGAAACCGATTTTGCTGGGGGGAGGGGGTTTGGGAGAAGGGGGTGGGATTATGGACATTGGGGAGGGTATGTGCTTTGGTGAGTGCTATGAAGTGTGTAAACCTGGTGATTCACAGACCTGTACCCCTGGGGATAAAAATATATGTTTATAAAAAATAAAAAATTATATTAAAAAAAATAAAATATTAAAAAAAAAAGAAACCGATAAAAATTCACCTCAGATAGATTTATAATTGTATTTGACATCCATAAAAGCAAATTTTAGGAGAAGCAATGGGGTATAAGTTTAGGACACTATATAGATCCAGTGGTATTGGAAAAAAAAACAAGAATTGTGTAAATTTAAGGCAAGCTGAAAAAATAGGATAGAGGATGTACATGGAATTAGCTGGGTTTGATGCAGATATCAGAATGTTAGTCAGGACATGGTCAAGAATATGTAAACCTGTCAATACATGACATTAATCCTAGATTCACATTTTTTTCATTAATCACATGGTACCTCCTATATGCTAAGTATTCTCAGAACTGGTGCAATGAGGTAAAATGCACAAATAAGACTGGCTATCAAAAAAAAATTACATTTTATTGACTGGGGAGTTTTCACTTCCTAGAATAGGATAATAACCGTGGTGCATGTCAAAATTTGATCCTATCAAGCATGATGGTAAAAATAAAGTTAGACACTAGTAAATGAATGCTCATATAATAGCTCACATTTTAAAAATGAAAATAGGAAGATGTTGCTGCGGCTGAGGTCGAAGAGGTTGTTGCCTGTGTTCTCCTCAAGGATTTTGATGGATTCCTTTTGCACATTGAGGTCCTTCATCCATTTTGAGTCTATTTTTGTGTGTGGTGTAAGGAAATGGTCCAATTTCATTTTTCTGCATGTGGCTGTCCAATTTTCCCAGCACCATTTATTGAAGAGGCTTTCTTTTTTCCATTGGACATTCTTTCCTGCTTTGTCGAAGATTAGTTGACTGTAGAGTTGAGGGTCTATTTCTGGGCTCTCTATTCTGTTCCATTGATCTATGTGTCTGTTTTTGTGCCAGTACCATGCTGTCTTGATGATGACAGCTTTGTAATAGAGCTTGAAGTCCGGAATTGTGATGCCACCAACGTTGGCTTTCTTTTTCAGTATCTCTTTGGCTATTCGAGGTCTTTTCTGGTTCCATATAAATTTTAGAATTATTTGTTCCATTTCTTTGAAAAAGATGGATGGTACTTTGTAGGAATTGCATTAAATGTGTAGATTGCTTTAGGTAGCATAGACATTTTCACAATATTTATTCTTCCAATCCAGGAGCATGGAACATTTTTCCATTTCTTTGTGTCTTCCTCCATTTCTTTCATGAGTACTTTATAGTTTTTTGAGTATAGATTCTGTGCCTCTTTGGTTAGGTTTATTCCTAGGTATCTTATGGTTTGGGAGGGAGACAAACCATAAGTGACTCTTAATCTCACAGAACAAACTGAGGGTTGCTGGGTGGAGGGGGTTTGGGAGAAGGGGGTGGGATTATGGACATTGGGGAGGGTATGTGCTTTGGTGAGTGCTGTGAAGTGTGTAAACCTGGTGATTCACAGACCTGTACCCCTGGGGATAAAAATATATGTTTATAAAAAATAAAAAATAAAAAAATGAATAAAAAATAAAGATAAAAAAAATAAAAATAAAAATGAAAATAGAATAAATAAATGAAAAAATGTCTTATGGGAATATGTTTATTAAATTCATACATTTTCTTTCCATTTGCTTGGGAAAGAGGTTTAGTTTATATATTTATTCTTCCTCTATCTCCTGGGAAGTCTAAATTAACACCTTCTATTGATTCTGTCTCTTTAGTATCATTATATTCTTCAGTTTTTCCAATTAAATGCAACCACATAGTCTTCCTGCCTTCAATTTTGTTCATTTTAGTTGATTGTAAAACTTGAACCCAGGCTCTTTCAAACACACCTATCTGATCTGAAAAGACAAGTCATAAACTTGAAGAAGATTTTGGCTAAAGACAAATAGGAGAAAGGATTTGCATCTGGTGTATATATAAGAGTCTCTAAAAACTCAATAACAGGAAAAGCAAATAGCCCAATACAATATGCAGAAGGTTGGAAGACACTTCAAAACTGTATATGAATGGCATATAATAACATCTACATTAATAATGTTAATATTGACACTATACATGAAAGGAAAATAACAAAATAGAGATACTCAATATCATTAAGAAAACGCAGATTAAAACCACAATAAAATACCTCTACATACCTATTAGAGTACCTAAAATCAAAAAGACATTCCATGGATCCAGGCCTACTGGGTCCAGGACTACTGGAGCTCTCCTAGATTGCTGGTACAGATGCAAAATGGCACAGCCACTTGGGAAAATATTTTGCCAGTTGCTATTAAATATGTAATTAACATATGATTCAGCAATCCCAATCTTATATATTGAATCAAGAGACATGAAAACTTAGGTTCACATATGTATATATAGTTATATCCATTATATCACAAAGACTGGAAACAAGCTAATGCCTTTCACTGGTGGTGTGTCAATGCTATTGTTACTTAGCAGGAAAAGAAACAGACTAGTGATTCACAGCAGCATGGATGAATTTCGAATGTGTCAGTCTGCAGCCTGATTAAATAGGCTACATAGTGTGTGAGTCCGTTAATAAGATATTTTGGAAAAGGCAAAATTATAACTACAGAAAATGGGTCAATGAGCACTAAGACCTGGGGATGGAAGAGAGGACAAGGGACTTCTTGGGGGATGGAATTCTTCTTTGACTGTTGGTATGTCTGACTCTGTCCGTTTGTCCAAACTTACACAACCATACAGCAAAAAGTAAAATGTGTTATGGAAATTATATCTCAATAAATCTGACTCTTAAATAATGTGGTTATTCCACTCTTTAAAATCCTAAATGATTTTGCATTGCCCAAAGAATGAAATCTACATTCTACCACATAACATATGTCTTTTATAATTTACTCTGATTAGCTTATCTAAGCTCCCCTTCTTGATTTGTTAACCAAATCTCACATTCAGTTAAACTCAGAATGCAAGTTTCTACATTAAGTGTTCACTTTCTACTTTTTACATAAGCCATGAGTTTTAAATTTATACGCTACTACTCTGATGTGCAGAACTGCGATTTTCTTTTTCTGTAATTGCAATCAACTTGCTCCTAAACTCTCATTTCCACTCAATGGAGGAGAATAGAATCTGGCCTCTTTCAGGAAACCCTATGCCATTCAAGTTAAAACAGTCTCTTAAGGTTAATTTCTCAATCAGTATTGCATTTAATCTTAGTCAATTTAAAATTTAAACTTACTATCAGAGATACTGTCCCCTCTTAATAATCGTTCCTTTTATGCCTCTCTCTAAGCTGCAGGGAAAATGTTTATAACCTTGCGGCATTAGAAGGGCGTATAGAGTCCTGAATTGTCATGGAGGCCAGTGGTGGCCTCTCCAATGTATCTTAATGGATTTATTTAGTCTCTGGTTCATCTTCTTCCCCAGCATCTGTTGTTGCTGTGGCTTGCTATATCTGTTGAGAATAGGCATATATCACTATTGTCTTGTCCATGGTATTTGCTATGATATCCAGTTGTAAGGTCCACAAACTGTCCTCCTTGACCAGACTGCAGGCATCTTCTGGGTAATTGAACAACATAGTCAGTGAACTTAGCCCCTGAGTCTGACATAAGAAAAAAAGCATAAATTCAGTCTTCTGCACATTGAATTTTTACCATTTGAGTTAAACGTTAGAATAAAGAACGCATTTTAACTTTTGAATGCCTGGATCTTGTAATCTGAAAATCTGGTTTTTAAAAGTTTCCTTTGACTTTCTAAGAAAAGAAGAAAAAAAAAGACTTTTTTTTTTCCAATCCTAAAAAAAATCTAATCTTTCCCAATAAAATAATTGCTACTGGATGAGAAAAAGCAGGAAACAAAAAACAAGTAAATAATTATCTTGCCATATATTCTGCATTAGGTGTCTCATGTATGCTCCACTCCTTCTTGAGCAATTTCTTCTCTTCCTTCCAGAGTTTTTCAAAGTAATATTTAAAAAAATATTCTGATCTCTGAAGACGGTGTTGGTTCCTGTGCCTCTGTTTTCCATTTGCAATTTTTTTTCATTGTCAGTAATTATCACATTTACTGAAAACTCCCTTTAATTAAAATTAAAATTATGATTTATTTTTGAATTTATGAGACATTTAGAAGTATTTTCATTTCATAATTATTCAGTGTTATTTTTCCTTTTTTTTTTTAAAGACTTTATTTTTTGACACAGAGAGAGATCACAAGTAGGCAGAGCAGCAGGCAGAGAGAGAGGGGGAAGCACGCTCCTGCTGAGCAGAGAGACTGATGTGGAGCTCAGTCCCAGACCCTGGGACTGTGACCTGAGCTGAAGGCAGAGGCTTAACTCCTTGAGTCACCCAGGCGCCCCTCAGTGTTATTTTTCAAATTCATTTCTAATTTGATGGCATTTTTATTAAGAAGACATGGTTTAACAATACTGATGAGTTGATATTAATAAAATGTGTTGATATCTCAATGGCCTAAATTTTGTGGTGATACTTTAGATATTCTATATATTCATTAAAGAATATAATCTTCATATATTGGGTTTTACATATTGCTCAGAGACAATATACAAAATATGTGAAAACCAGTGGTGTGTTGATCTAGCCAACCAAAATGTAAGTTTAGTCACAACAGCTGAGGAATGTATAACCTACCCAGAGATGACGGCTGAAATTAGCTCTGTTTATGGCCAATGGATAAGACTTGTTTATTGTGATGTTCAAGTCTCCCATATCTTCAATATCTTGTGTATCTAGCATGTAATTATAATTGAGGGACTAGTGTTGAAATCTCTCTGAGTGATGCTGGATTTTCAATTCCTCAAAGTGTTTGTATCTGTTTTACATATAATAAAACTTTCTTTTTGAAATTTTGTGTACATTTTTAAAAATAACTTCTTTTTTTTTTTTATAAACATATAATGTATTATTAACCCCAGGGGTACGGGTCTGTGAATCTCCAGGTTTACACACTTCACAGCACTCACCATAGCACATACCCTCCTCAATGTCCATAACCCCATGAAATTTTGTGTATATTTTATGTAATTATATAGTCCTCATAAGATCTATTTTTTAAATTAAGTTCAACTAGCCAACATATAGTACTGCATTAGTTTTTGATGTAAAGTTCAGTGATTCATTAGTTGCATATAACACCCAGTGCTCATCACATCACCTGCCTGCCTTAAATGCCCATCAACCTGTTATCCCCCACCCTCCTCCATTCTGTAACCCTCAGTTTGTTCCCTGGAGTCCAGAGTCTTTCATGGTTTGTCTCCCTCTCTGATTTCTTCCTGTTCAGTTTTCCCTCCCTTTCGCTATGGTCTTCTCTGCTATTCATTTTATTCCACATATTAGTGAGACTTTATGATAATTGTCTTTCATTGTTTGACTTATTTCACTTAGCATAATACCCGCCAGTTCCATCCATGTCAGTGCAAATGGTAGGCATTCATCTTTTCTGATGGCTGCATAGTATTCCATTGTGTATATGGACCACATCTTCTTGATCCATTCATCTCAGGACATCTTGGCTCCTTCCACAGTTTGGCTTTTGTGGACATTGCTGCTATGAACATTGGGGTGAACGTGTCCCTTCTTTTCACTACATCTGTATCTTTGTGATAAGTACTCAGTAGTGCAATTGCAAGATCATAGGGAAGCTCTATTTTTAACTTCTTGAGGAACCTACACACTGTTTTCCAGTGTCTGTACCAGCTTCCATTCCTACCAACAGTGTAAGAGTGTTTCTCTTTCTCCAAATCCTCGCCAACATTTGCTGGTTCTCTGTCTTGTTAATTTTGGCCATTCTAACTTGTGTTGAACATTTTTTCATGTGTCTGTTAGCCATTTGTATGTCTTTGGAGAAGGTGTCTGTTCATGTCTTCTGCCCATTTCTCATAAGATCTTTTATCATGGTATCATGAGATCTTTTATCATCATTTTTTAATCTTCTTTATCTGGACTAATATATCTTTAAGTTTGTCTCCCTTTAAGTGTAGTTTTTTTCTAAAAAAATTTGTCTATATTTTATATCTCATTACAGAGTTTTTTGGTGTTATTTATTATACTTCTAGATCGAAATTTTGTTGGAGTTGTACTTTGAGACATCTAGTATTTTGCCATCATATCTGTCCAGTTATTCAAGTCTTGCTTTTTACTTATTTATTATCTATGCTTTTCTAATTTAAATTCAATTAATTAATATATAATTTTTATTTCAGAAGTACGGCCCTATGATTCATCAGTCTTATAGAATACCCAGTGCTCACTACAACCCATTCCCTCCACAGTATTCATCACCCAGTACCCTATCCCTTTCCCCACTCTTCGCCTCCAGCAAACCTCAGTTTGTTTCCTGTCCCATCTTGTTTCATTTTTTTCCCCTCCCTTCCCCCCACAACCCCCTGACCTGCATCTCAAATTCTTCATATGAAAAAGATCATATGATAATTGTCTTTCTCTGATTGACTTATTTCACTTAGCATATAATACCTTCCAGTTGCATCTACATTGAGCACCAAAAAAAGTCAATTTATATCTTTCTTGCCCATTGCTTTTTTATTTTTCTTAGTTACTGCTTTTTGACAATAATGTAAATTATTATTATCTCATAATAAAACATAGATAGGATCTATTATTTTCTGGCTAATGGTGCAGAGAAAATATGTATCATACATTTATATGTCAACATTTATGCCTATTTTATCAATTTTACTATATTTTCTTTAACAAAATACTATTAGATGACTTTCTTGTAAAATCACTTTTTCCTTTATAAATTTTGCATTAAATGAATAATGAGGGAAATCTCATTTTTTTCTTTCTTTTTACTGTATTTTTAAAAAATCTTCAACACTTTAAAAATTTTATTTTAATAACATGGAGGACATTGGGAGAAGGAGAAGAGAAGTGAGTTGTGGGAATCAGAGGCAGAGACAAACCATGAGAGACTATGAACACTGAAAAACAAACTGAGGGCTTTTGAGGGGAGGGTTGGGTGAGCCTGGTGGTAGGTATTAAGGAGGGCACGTATTGGATTGAACACTAGGTGTGGTACATAAACAATGAATCTTAGAACACTGAAAAAAAATAAATTTAAAAGAAAAAAATTAAAAAAATTATTTTTAGCATGACATAAATAACATGCAAATAATTTAAATATAAAATGTATCAATTTAAATAAGCATTTGAAGACATTTTATAGCTGTACATTCCTCAAATGAATTTAATACTAAAAATATTCTTGATGATTGTTTAATTATTTTATTATATGCTTAAATTGTCAAAGCAATTGAGACCAAGAGGAGTTGTCTGAAGGGCGCAATTATTTAAAAGGCATTTGTGTGTGTGTGTTTGGATCTGTAAATGTAAGGCACAATAGGATCCAGCTAAATCAAATAAACTTGTTTCTCAGGGTGAATCAGCTTGGTCCCCTAAAGAAAAAAGATAGAACAAATTGAGTGCTTCAGTGTCAACAGGGTCTATCAACCAGGGTTACAAGCGTGTATGTCTAAGACACCTCAAGGTTATAAAACAAATTCCTAAAAGTTCAGGTTTATTGCTTCACACTGAGTCCCTGTAAAACCTTCTGAATCCCATTGGGAACCTTTTATTTCAAAATCAATGTTGGAGTTGTTTGAAGAGAACTATCTATGAACCAATGCTCAAGCAGTTAGAAATGATTATAGGTCTTTGAAATAAACTTTTAAGAAGCTTTTCAAATCTTGAAGAATGGACATAAGAGCTACCTCTTACATCTACAAAAATGCTATCACCTACATATAATTAATACATATTGTGATGGAAAATTTGTATGAACTTTATGGGAAACATTTTTATTTGTTCAATATAGGGATTTAAATTTGTAGGTTTTCAAATAGATGCCCAAGATGTTGATGTAGGCTTAGAGAAAGACGGAAAAAAATTACATTTAGAATTTACAAAGTTTTTACAGATATTTATAGTAGGTGGCTATACACAGAAAAAAGGTAAAGAATCAATATTTATTTAACTTTATGTATATACATATATATATATATATATATGTGGGTTTTTATTTAATATGAACACATTGAGATGATACTTGTTCTTCAGAGATGAGGAAACATCAGTATAAATGTTTAGAGTTATTTCTTATTTTGAATTACTTCTTGATTGTTAAGGAGGTTATCCATTGACAAATATTCCACAAAAATGATGGAGTAATGAGCAAAAAATTTCCCTCAGCCTTTGGAAGCTGATTTTATTTGCTCACATGTCTCATTTTGTCTAACTATGACATATCGTTGAGTGTCATACTGTAGAGTTGCAGATTCAGAACCATTTTGCTTTTTGGAGTCAACATGGAATGCTGACACAGGACTTCCTTGAGTCCAGGCTGGAGGAATATTTTCTCCTTATTTTTTTCCCCTCCCATATACAATTGATCTGAAATATTCCATGAAATATTGAATGTTTTAAAATGATATGTCTAACATGGTAGAAAGACCAGCAATAATATAAACACTCATGGACACTACATTGGACACAGACATGGTTTTTCACAGTTCTGGAGAATAGAAGTCCGAGATAAGGTGTCAGAGGGTTGACATCTGAGGGCTGAGAAAGGGAATCTGTTCCAGACCTCTTTTTATGGCTTATAGCAGGCCATCTTGTCCCTGTGTGTCTTCACATTGTATTCTGTGCGGATCTCTGTGTCCCAATTCTCTCCTTCCATTGTGGTCCTTCTTAGTCTCTGTTGGCCAGGGGATTGTTTCCGTCTCACACCTGTGTTCTAGGATTTTAATTCTGGTGTTTTGTCCATGTATAGTTGCTAGTTGGTCTTCTTGAGTGGAGGATTGGAGTCCAGAGGAACAGGAGACACCATCTTGATGATATCACTTAACACAGTTTTTAAAAAAATAAAGCATAGTTTTCCAGGAATGCATCCATTTCATCTAGGTTGCTTAGCTTATTGACATATAACTGTTGATAATAACTTCTGATGATTGTTTCTACTTCCTTGGTGTTCGTTGTGATCTCTCCCTTTTCATTCATAATTTTATGTATTTGACCTTTCTCTCTTTTCTTTTGGATTAGTGTTGCCAATGGTTTATCGATCTTATTGATTCTTTCAAAAAACCAGCTTCTAGTTTTGTTGATATGTTCTACTATATCGCTGGTTTCTACCTCATCGATCTCAGCTCTAATCTTGATTATTTCCCTTCTTATGTGTGGAGTTGGTTTGATTTTTGTTGATTCTCCAGTTCTTTAAGGTGTAGAGAAAGCTGCTGTGTTCTGGATTTTTCAATTTTTTTAATGGAGGCTTGGATGGCTATGTATTTCCCACTTAGGACCGCCTTTGCTGTATCCCATAGGTTTTGGATCAAAGTGTCTTCATTGTCATTTGTTTCCATGAATTGTTTCAGTTCTTCCTTGATCTCCTGGTCGATCCAAGCATTCTTAAGCAAGGTGGTCTTTAGCTTCCAGGTGTTTGAGTTCCTTCGGAACTTTTCCTTATGATTGAGCTCCAGTTTCAAAGCATTGTGATCTGAGAATGTGCAGGGAATAATCTCAGTCTTTTGGTATCGGTTGAGTCCTGATTTGTGACCCAGTATGCGGTTTATTCTGGAGAAGGTTCCATGTGCACTTGAGAAGAATGAGTATTTTGTTGTTTTAGGGTGGAATGTTCTGTACATATCTATGAGGTCCATCTGGTCCAATGTGTCATTCAATGCTCTTGTTTCTTTATTGATTTTCTGCTTCGATGATCTGTCTATTTCTGAGAGAGGCGTGTTAAGATCTCCAACGATTAGTGTATTCATATCAATATGACTCTTTATCTTGATTAACAGTTTTCTTATGTAATTGGCTGCTCCCATATTGGGGGCATAGATATTTAAAATTGTTAGATCATCTTGGTGGATAGTCCTTTTAAGAATGATGTAGTGTCCTTCTGGATCTCTGACTACAATCTTTAGTTTAAAATCTAATTTGTCTGATATGAGAATCGCTACCCCAGCCTTCTTTTGAGACCCATTGGCATGAAAGATGCTTCTCCATCCCTTCACTTTCAGTCTGAGTGTATCTTTAGGTTCAAAATGGGTCTCTTGTAGACACCATATGGATGGGTCCTGTTGTTTTATCCAATCTGCAACCCTGTGCCGTTTTATGAGCGCATTTAGGCCATTCACATTGAGAGTGATTATTGATAGATAGGTTTTTATTGACATCGAGTTACCTTTGAAGTCTTTCTTTCTGTAGATTGTCTCTATATTTCTGTTCAATGCTATTCTTAGGATTTTCCTCTTTTATAGAACCCCCCTTAATATTTCCTGCAGTGTCAGCTTGGTGGTTGCATAGTCTTTTTAGCCTTGCTGGTCTTGGAAACTCTTTATCTCTCCATCCAGACTCTTGCTATGAAGCCAGCAGTACCCTGATCCCCAAACCAGGCAAAGAACCTACCAAAAAGGAGAATTTCAGACCAATATCACTGATGAATATGGATGTTAAGATTCTCAATGATACTGATTTCAATGATAATGATAATGATTATCAATGATAATGATACTGTTATGCTGAAAATAAATAAATGAAAAAAAATAAAGCATAACACATGCTCTTTACCTTTGATATATTCCTTGCTTTTCTTTGTGGTACAAACACATATGAAAGATTAAGGAATTCAGTGTTAATTTTTCCCTTAATTTTGAATTTTTTTTAAAGACCGTATTTATTTATTTTTTAAAAATTTATTACTTATTTTCGACATAACAGTATTCATTATTTTTTCACCACACCCAGTTCCCCATGCAATCCATGCCCTCTATAATACCCACCACCTGGTACCCCAACCTCCCACCCACCCACCAATTCAAACCCCTCAGATTGTTTTTTAGAGTCCATAGTCTCTCATGGTTCACCTCCCCTTCCAATTTCCCCCATCTCCCTTCTCCTCTCCAACTCCCTATGTTCTCCATGCTATTTGTTATGCTTCATAAATAAGTGAAACCATATGATAATTGACTCTCTCTGCTTGACTTATTTCACTCAGCATAATCTCTTCCAGTCCCGTCCATGTTGCTACAAAAGTTGGGTATTCATCCTTTCTGATGGAGGCATAATACTCCATAGTGTATATGGACCACATCCGTGGAAGGGCATCTTGGTTCTTTCCACAGTTTGGTGACCGTGACCATTGCTGCTATAAACATCGGGGTACAGATGGCCCTTCTTTTCTCTACATCTGTATCTTTGGGGTAAATATCCAGGAGTGCAATTGCAGGATGATAGGGAAGTAAAAAAATAAATAAATACAGTATTTAAATAGCTTTATTTGTTCTTTTCCTTCAGAATTAAAAAATCATGAGATCCATTATGTTGATATATAATTATGGAGTTGATTCATTTTATTACTGCTGTTTTCTTCAACTTTACTGAGGTATAATTAAAACATCAAAGTTGTATTTGTATATATACTTAAAATGTACAACTTAATAGTTTGACATTCATAGACTTGAATTGCACAACATACATGTATATGTGCAGTGTTCACCACAGTAAGCTAATTAACATGTCCATCACCTCTCATAGTTACCCCTTCCTTTCTTCTTTCTTTCTGTCTTTTACGGTGAAAACACTTGGAATTTACCCTTGTAACAAAGTGCTGTTTATAATTCCATTACTCGAATATAAGACTATTTATTTTTCTGTTGATGGACCTTAGTTTGTTTTTGATATATTTTTTCTATTACAAATATTCCTGTACATGTTTCTTGTTGGCTGTATGCCTGTATTTCTTTAGAGTGGAATTGCTAGGTTGTAAGATGTGAGAAAAGCCAAATTGTTTTCCAAAGTAATTGAATAAATGTAATCATGAATTCCTATTCTTACCATTTCGTTTTCTTAATTTTTGCCAATCTGATTGCAAAGTAATTTTAATGCCTTTAATTTTCATCTTCTGATCAAAGTTAGATTAATTGTCAAATATTATTGGAAACATGCATCCCCATCTATATTATTCCCAATTTGTTGAAATTTTAAAATTGATTTACAGAATTCCCTTATTTATTATGAGTATTTTTGCTTTTTTAGTTATATATGTTGTGTTTATTTTCTCTTAATTTTTGGTTTGTCATTTCCATTTTAATAGGAATTCATACATACTTTTTTGTTTTCAGATGGCCAGTCTTTTCCCAGTTGTTTCTTGTGCTTATATAAAACATTTTATTCCTTAAATTATAAAGGTGTTCTCCTGCTTTTGTTTCTAGAAGATTACACATTTGCTTTTTACATTTAATTCCTTGATTTATATAGCATTATCTTTTGGAAGTGGTCACAGTTTCAAAATTTTTCTTAAAGATTCCCTAAAAAACTTGAAAGTTATATACTGTTTTGAACATTTTAATTTGACATGTGTGATATTTCCACAACTGTGTTTAGTTGCAAAAATAAAACTAGGGGGATTTTATCAGGTTGACATTCAGCAGAGAACTCACATCTATTTTAAAACAATATTCAGGGGCACTTAGGTAGCTCAGTTGGTTAAGCTTTTGGCTCTTTATTTCACCTTCTGGCTCTTCATTTCATGATCTCAGAGTCATGAGATAGAGCCCTGTGTTGGGTTCTGCTCAGACATGGCCCTTGCTTGAAATTCTCTTTGTCTTCCTCTGCCCCTCCCACACTCATGCATGCTCTCTTTCTCTTAAAAAAAAAAAAAAAAAAGTATCCAGTGAATCAAAATACTGTGACAATTTGATAACCACAGTCCTCCAGTTAAAAAAAATTCAGCAATTAGAGTATACTGAACATTCATATTTTTTGCCTTGTATTCAATATTTAATGTTTTTGATTTAAATTATTTTAATTACCTATTATATATGTGTATATATATATAACTAATGAAAATGTAAACATGATTCATAATAATACTTTGAGAATTTTTGTGCATTGAAAGCTCTCTACAATTTAATTTTTTTTTAGGATTTTTTTCATTGTATTTGAATTAGTATGAGGTGTGTGTAAAAATGAGCAAAAAACATCTGAGTAACTGTTAAAGATAAGGAGTAAAATATAAACTATAAATTATCTTATATAAGATAGAGAAGTCTTTTTTTCCCTATTAGTTCATATATGCCTGATGAATTATTGCTGATTGCTAGAATAGATCTTTTCCTAGTTTTCTTTAGTATAGATGTAAATGATGAGAAAATTTATGTATTAAATGGAGAGATACAAAGGAAACAAACTCTGTAACAGCATTGTTACTCAGTGCTTTAAACTCTTCAAACTATGTTCCAAATAACATAGTGGTTTCTCGTAAAACCTATTTTTAATGTTATATCAGCTGACAACTTGATTACTTCCTCCTTCAGTTTTATTGATAGCAAGAAATTAGAAATGACCTAACTTTCAAAAAGATTTGTTACCTAGTCATGAAGATCAATCACATACTGTATCTAGGAATTATACTTAAAAGGCTTTACTAAGACTTTTCAAAAGACCGTTAGTTATTTCTTTTAATTCTTTCTCAATTTAGAGACAACCTGTTTAACCTGATATACTAAAAGTTTATTAGAAGAAAATAAATGTATATTGAAATCAATTCTATTTTTATCAGGGCAATATATCATTTTAATTAATGGTTTTCTCTTATCTCATGTTTTAAATATATTTGAGCAAAAGTCATGGAGCCATAGTTAAACACATTTATTTTATTTTAAATGATGGTCATATAACCTAATTGGCATAGTCAATCCTTGTGAAGCAAATCAGCCATGTGAGATTTATTTTCTTTTAGAAAGTAATGTAAATGTGTTAATAAGCTTCCCCTTCATAATCATTGAACTTCTAAATTCCAGCTCTAAAATGAATAGATTCCTAGCATCATTTTGTGGTCTGGATAAGATAAAGGGCTACATCATCAGCATTTCTTAAGTTTTCATTCACTTTCATTCATTTCTTCCCTCTCTCCCTCTCCTCTGTATTGCTAGACTTTCCCCCCAAGAGAGATGCATTAAATATTTGACAATAATTTTGAAATATCTGGGAATAATTTGGGACTTTATCAGTTCTGTACTCCATGTGGAATAACCTGATGAAGAACATTTTGAAATAGAACAAAATGTTATATTTCTCATGCTAAGCTTTTTTCACAGAAAGAATATGTATACAAGAGGAAATGAGACAGCCTCAGGTCTGGATTTTGGCATATTGGTCCAATAAAGGCAGCATTTTAATATCTTCCTTTATCAGGTATGTGGGCATTTTTACACCACAGAATAATTCTGAATGAGTGAGAGGTATGGCCCTCTTTTGCAAATAGGCAAATGGCAAAAGTGAAAAGGACATTAAAAAAAAGGAGACTAACAATGATGCCTTCACCTCAAGTGCATTCTTAGAGTAGTTTTATGAAAGAATACATACGGAAGTCAAAAGTTGAGAATCTTTTTCTCTTCAAATTTTCTGTACTGATATGACTTCAGTTCTTAAGCTCCCAGTTTTCACATATGTCTCATTGAAAGTGATTGGTATATGGTGTGAGGCAGGGATTTATTTCTTTATTTTTCTATACTTACTGTTAATTGAGATCTCACCACATACTGAATAAGTACCACTGCTCTTCAGTGGTAGCTGGGTCAGTAATCAGATTTCCATTTATTATGCATGTGTATACTGTCCTACTGTCTCCCCCTGTATCTATACCACAGTGTAATTACCATGGCTTTGCAAAAATTCTTGATATATGTATAGCATATATCATAGATATATGTTTATGATATACGTATAGCAAATCAGTTACTTTTATTCTCCCCATGCATTTTGTCTCCCCTTCAGAGTTTCATTGCTACTTTCTTTTATTTAAGCTTCTAAAAAGCAGTTGAGAATTGATACATTACTGATGCTGTGTTTTCTGTTTATGAACATGCTATGTTTCTCCATTTATTTAGGACCTTTTTAGAGTTTAATATTTTACAATTTTTTCCCCACAAAGGGATTACCCTAGTGTTCAGCTTTATACCTAAGCACTGTGTGTTTGTATTGTTATTTTTAGTGGCATTTTATTTGCAAGCACCTACTAAGTAAGAAATTATGTCCTAGGCACCTTTTATATGTTTCAGCAAACCCAGAAAATAAGTATAGCTGTCTAATTTTAAAATTTTATAATTTAAGTAGTTATATCTCAGAGAAGTTAAACTGAAGGGCAGAGACGGGTTTTGAACATAGGACTGACCAATTACTTTTCTTTTTTTTTTTTTTTAAGATTTTATTTATCTATTTGTTAGAGCACAACAAGGGGAGAGACAGAGGGAGAAGCTGGCTCCCAACTGAGAAGGAGCATGAATATGGAACTCAGGGACTTGATCCTGGGGCCCTAAGATCATGACCTGAACCCAAGGGAGACCCTTAACCAACTGAGCCACCCAGGTGTCCTAGGACTGACTAATTTCTAAGGCAGTGTCCTTGCCTGCACCTTCCATTCTGGAGAAACACAAGTATATATAGGGGAGACTGAATGTGAAGAAATTACAAGGCAGTGTAAATAGTGTCAAATGCAGGCCTAGGAAAGGATCATTAAAATCCAGAGGAAGAGATAATAGATTTTTCCTTGCTTACATTAGAAGATATTTATATTAGATAAAATTATATATAATGTATTATTTCTTACAATATAGTTATATATTATATAATTATATAAATATATACTGTATTATAATATTAATTTGCTTCTTCCTATCTGAGGTTACATGAGCCTATTAGAAATTTTATTTATCTTTCATGTATACTAAACTTGCTTATTTATGAACAAACTCAGAGGACAGATCCACAGAAAAGTCATAAGTAGGCTGGTACCATTCCTTTTTAACTTTGTCACTTCAGTGCATTCACCCAGTCACTCACTACATGTGTGGACAGTAGTCATATGTTTCACTACTTGTAGAAATTTCTTTTGCAACACTCTTAATATGACCAATTTCTTCGCTTGATCTTACAGTTGTTCCAGGGTTAATGTGTATGGGGCAGTTGAACAACCTGTCCTTAGATGGTTCTGTAGAATATTGCTAATGGTAATCAGGTTAGAATCATAGAGTCATGGTTTCAAGAGAACAAGGAAACATGACTTTCTTTTGCAGGACACTGAATATGTATATACATAAATTTACTTATAAATGATCTTTTCCCTACCCTTTAGTTTTCTTGCTTTTTATTTATGTGGTTTTATTTATCTTTTTGTTTCCCTTATATTATTCACCCTCTTGTCTAAATTATGTTATCTCAAAGGTTGTTTGTAGAGTCCTTAGCTGCTATCAGTGTGCTATGCTTCTGCTTAGGGTGAAAAATACTGATTTCATATAGGCCATGCACTAAAGGAGTTTTTAGTCTGTAGTCTAAACAGACTTTATTCTCAAAAGTGAAAATCAAAGCAGACAGCAGTGGTGGAAGAAAGGGGTAAAAACAGACATGAGCATCAGGAAGAGACCACCTCCACATGTGGTCACCAGGAAAGACTCAGAAAGTAGCTTTTGGTCTCCCTCTTTAAATAATTATAGGAGGATCTGGTAGGTGTGGGCAAGAAAGTGAGTAGTGTCTTTTTTTTTTTTTTTTTAATCTGGCTCAGCTATAACTACTTCCATATTACTTATGTTCTTAGGGAAGCAAGTACATTAGGTTCTTTTCGCTCCAGGATTTTGTGTAAAATGCAGTAGTGTACTTAAAAAATCACATCTGACTGACTATTTTGGGGATGTTGAGTTTGAGAAGTTCTTTATAGATCTTGGAGATCAACCCCAAGATGCCCTTCAACAGATGAATGGATAAAGAAGACGTGGTCTGTATATACAAAATATTACTCAGCCATCAGAAAGGACGAATACCCAACTTTTGTAGCAACATGGATGGGACTGGAGGAGATTATGCTGAGTGAAATAAGTCAAGCAGAGAGAGTCAGTTATCATATGGTGTCACTTATTTGTGGAACATAAGGAATAGCATGGAGGACATTAGGAGAGGGAAGGGAAAAATGAAGGAGAGAAATCAGAGAGGGAGAGGAACCATGAGAGGCTGTGGACTACGAGAAACAAACTGAGGGTTTTTGAGGGAAGGGAAGTGGGGGGATGGGTTAGGCTGAGGACGGGTTAGCCCAATAATGGGTATTGAGGAGGGCACACATGACATGGAGCACTGGGTGTTATACACAAACAATGAATCATGGAACACTATATCAAAAACTAATAAGGTATGGTGACTAACATAACATAATAAAAAAATTTAAAAATCATATCTGGGGGCACCTGGGTGTGTCAGTGAAGCATTTGACTCTTGATCTTGGGTCAGGTCATGATCTCAGGGTTGTGAGATTGAGCCCCATGCCAGGCTCTGCACGAGGCTGCCCCCTTCCCTCTCTAAAAAACAACAACAACAAAAAAAAACCATATCTGAAGTAGCTTCTATAGCTGTATACTTTACTTGTGACTTGCTTAAAAGAATCAGACACGATAGGCTTTTTAGAAAATGTGTAATGGTAACTCATCTCTGCTAATGGAAGTGCAAGTTTTATGCAAGCATACTCTCCCTTCATAAGTCATTTTATCAAATTTACTATTGAATTGGTTCTCTTTTGCAATGTATTGATTACATTAAAAATTCCCAGTTTTTCTGACATACTTTGAACCATAAAAATGCTTTTTCTATGCCACAGTACCTCTTATAACCCAAATTTCCTTCTCCAAAAGAAAGAACAAAGTCATCTGTCTGACCACTTTAATTCTCATACTTTTTCTTTTAATGAATATCCTAGGTACCAATTCATTATTTCACTGGTGAAACTATTAGAAAAAAAAATGTTTTAGAATCTTCCACATGGTCTCAATATGTTCAAGAACTTATGTACAGGGATGCCTGGATGGCTGAATCAGTTAAGCATTCAACTTTTGATTTTGGCTCAGGTCTTGATCTCAGGATCATGAGTTCAAGCCCTGTGTTGGGCTCTACTCTGGACATGGAGCCTACAAAAAAAAAAAAAAAAAAAGAAGAAGAAGAAAAGAAAAAAAAAGAATTCATGTATAAATTAATTGCTTAGGGAAATATTACTATAAAAAACATTCAGAAGATTCCATCTCCTTTTCTTAACAGACTAAACTAAATGAACATCAGTGTCACAGTTTATTACATTTTTTCCTCTTGTTTAAACTTTGTAAGACTGCTGTTTAAACACTCCATCATCCCTATGTTTTCATAAACCAGAAGCTTTATTTTCCCCCAAATTCTGAACATTGATAATAGAATGGTATTTTGGACTTTTTTCCTAGAGTTATGATATTTCTGTTTGGAAAATTTATTTTTCTTCATGTTGTTGGTAGAAGGAGTCAGTATATAGACAGGGAAGGAGTATTAATAAGAAATAGTGTGAGCATAAAACAAGTTCTATGTTTGGAATTATATTTCTTTAGAATATGGAATATGTGTTTTGGGACAGTAAAGCTTGTTGAACAGAATTACTCATACTTTTTATGTGTTCTTTGCTTATGGATACATTGGTATAAAAGTGGATGTCCTTATGTTATGATAAGCACATTTCTATTAAGGTGTATAAAATTAAAATTACGGGAAATACTCATAACAAATCTACAACAGATGGTAATTATGAATAGACATCATTGTAGAAACAATTTTTACAAATTTTTATCTTCTTGGATTTGTTTTCTTAATATTAACAGTTCACCAAGTGTTAGCTACCACAGTGGTAAATATTACAAAGCCAGTCTTCTGAGACCTATCATAAAACTACCTAGATATTGTTTCAATTCACATTATTATTGGCTGGCAGAGACTACTACTTAGGTAAGGTTACTGATCCTTAAAAAAAGCAAACATAAGCCTCAATGTTGAATTTCTTTTATATGCCACTGTGACATTTTGAGACTCATTATCTTACTTGGTTCAAACAATGGATAATGTCACAAAATTTTATTTTTTTAAGTTTGGAATCTCTTTTATTTTTAAATTGCAATTCCAATACAATTAGCATACAGTACTATATTAATTTCAGTTTATAATAACGTGCTTCAATAATACTATGCACTACTCATTGTTTATCACCGTCAGTATACCCTTAATCCCCTTCTCCTGTTTTACCCATCCCTCCACATCCACCCCCCTTCCGGCAAACACCAGTATGTTCTCTATATTTAAGAGTCCATTATTTGGTTTATCTCTTGTTTTCTTTGTTTGATTGTTTTGTTTCTTAAATTCTACATATGAGTGAAATCCTGTAGTATTTGTCTTTCTCTGACTGACTCATTTTCCTTAGCATTATACCCTCTAGATGCATCCATGTTGTTGCAAGTGTCAATATTTCATTCTCTTTTTTTCAAAGATTTTATTTATTTGACACAGAGAGAGAGAGATCACAAATAGGCAGAGAGGCAGGCAGAGAGAGAGAGGGGAAGCAGGCTCTCTGCTAAGCAGAGAGCCTGATGTAGGGCTCAATCCCAGGAGCCTGAGACCATGACCTGAGCCCAAGGCAGAGGCTTAACCCACTGAGCCACCCAGGTGCCCCAAGATTTCATTCTTTTTTATGACTATTATCCTGTTATGTGTATATGTGGGTGTGTGTGAGTATATGTACACCACTTCTTCTTTACCCATTCATCTATTGATGGACATTTGGGCTGCTTCCATAATTTGCCTATTATAATAATGCTGCATATTTCATATTCCTTGGGTAAATTCTCAGTAGTGTAATTACTGGAGCATATGGTAATTTTTTTTTTTAACTTTTTGAGGCACCTCTGTTATGTTTTCCAAAGTGGCTGCACCAGCTTCTATTCCTACCAACACACACTAGGGTTCCTTTTTCTCCATGTCCTAGCCAGTACTTAATGGTACTTGTGTTTTTGATTTTAGCCATTCTAACAGGCGTGAGGTGATATCTCATTGTGGTTTTGATTTGCATTTCCATGATTATGAATGCTGTTAACCATCTTTTCATGTGTCCACTGGCAATCTGGATATTGTCTTTGGAGAAATTTCTATTCATGTCTTCTTCCCATTTTTAATTGGATTATTTATTTTTTGTCTGTTGATTTGTGTACTTTCTTTATATTTGTTGGCTATTAACCCCTGATGGATATGCCATTTGCAAATATCTTCTTCTGTTCACTATGTTGTCTTTTGCTTTGTTGATTATTTCTTTTGTTGTGGAGAAGTTTTTATTTTATTTTTTTAGAAGTTTTTATTTTAATGTAATTCCAATAGTTTACTTTTGCATTTGTTGCCCTTGCCTCAAGAGATATGCCTAGCAAAATGTTGCTACACACCCAGTGTCAGAGAAATTACTGCCTGTGCTGTCTTTTAGAATTTTTATGGTTTCAGGTCTCACATTTAGGTCCTTATTCCATTTTGAGTTTATTTTTGTTATGGTGTAAGAAAGTGGTCCAGCTTCATTCTTTTGCATGTAGCTGTCCAGGTTTCCCAACACCATTTGTTGAACAGATTGTCTTTTTCCCATGGCATATTCTTCTTCCTTTGTCAAAAATTAATTGACCATACAATTGTGGATTTGTTTCTAGGCTCTTTTTTCTGTTCTATTGATCTATGTGCCTGTTTTTGTGCCAGTACCATACTGTTTTGATTACTACAGTTTGTAATGTAACTTGAAATTTGGGATTGTGATAGCTGCAGTTTAGCTCTTTTTCAAGATTACCTTGGCTCTTTAGGGTCTTTTGAAGTTCCGTAAATATTTTGGGAATGTTTTTACTAGTACTATGAAAAATGCTTTTGGTATTTTGATAGGGATTGCATTAAATGTGTAAATAACTTTGAGTTGTATGGACATTTTAATAATATTTGTTCTCCCAATCCATGGGCATGGAATATTTTTCCATTTATCTAATCTTCAATTTCATTCATCAGTGCCTTATAGTTTTTAGTGTACAGATCTTTCACCTCCTTAGTTGGGTTTATTCCTAGGCATTTTATTCCTTTTTGTGCAATTATAATGAGCTTTTCTTAATTTCCCTTTTTGCTACTTCATTATTAGTGTATAAAAAACACAGTAGATTTCTGTAGATTGATTTTGTATTCTGTGACCTTACTAAATTCACTTACAAGTTGTAGTTGTTTTTTTGGTGGAGTCTTTAAGGTTTTCTATATATAGTATCAAGTCATCTGCCAATAATGCAAGTTTACTTCTTCCTTACCAATGTGAATGCCATTTATATCTTGTCTGATTTATGTGATTAGGATTTCTAAGACTATGTTTGGGGGTGGGGGGGAGTGATGAAAGTGGAAATCCTTATCTTGTTTCTGACCTTAGAGGAACAACTATGAGTTTTTTCCCCATTGAGTATGATATTAGTTGTGGGTTTTTCATATATGGCCTTTATTACATTGATGCATGTTCCCTCTAAACCTGCTTGGTTGAGGTTTTTTTCATGAATGGATGTTGTACTTTGTCACACGTTATTTCTGCATCTTTTGAATGATCTTATGATTTTTATCTTTTCTCTTATTGATATGATCTGTCACATTGATTAATTTGTGAGTATTGAATCACCCTTGCATCCCAGGAATAAATTCCTCTTGATCATGGTGAATAATTTTATAATAAATAGTTAGATTCAGTTTGCTGATATTTTGTTAAGGATTTTTGTGTTGATGACCATGAGAGATTCTAGCCTGCAGTCATCTGTTCATTTTCTTTCTTTCTTTCTCTATCTGGTCTTGGTATCAAGGTAATGCTGGCTTCATAGAATGAATTCAGAAACAATCTTTCCTCTTCTGTTTTTTGGAATAGTTTCAGAAGAATAAGCATTCATTCTTAAGTGCTTTGTAGAATTCACTTGTGAAGCCATCTGGTTCTAGACTTTTATTTGTTGGGAGTTTTTTGATCAGTGATTTGATTTCATTGCTGGTATTTTGTTTGTTGAAATTCTGTATTTTCTCCTGATTCAGTTTTGGGAGGTTACACATTTCTAGGAATTTATCCATTTCTTCCAGGTTGTCTAATCTGTTGGCATACAACATTTCATAATTTTCTCTCAAAATTCTTTGTGTTTATGTGATATCAGTTGTTACTTCTCTTTTATTTCTGATTTGGAGTACCACCTCTCTTTTTTAAATTAATCTGGTAGACATCTATCAACTTTATTGATCTTTTCAAAGAACCATCTCCAGGTTTCATTGATTTGTTCTATATTTTCTATTTTTTAGTTTCTAGTTCATTATTTCTGCCCTAATCCTTATCATATTTCCCTCTACGGGTTTGAGTTTTGTTGTTTTCCTAGCTCCTGGAAGTATAGGCTTAGGTTGTTTAAGATTTTCCTTTCTTTCTGAGGCATGTCTGTAATGCTATAAACTTCTCTCTTAGAACAGCTTTTCCTGAGTCCTGGAGACTTTTGACCATTGTGTTTTCATTTACATTTGCCTCCATGTATTCTTTTATTTCTTCTTTGATTTCATGGTTGACCCATTTATTGTTCAGTAGCATGTTCTTTGGCTTCCACATATTGGTGTCCTTTTCCAGCTTTTTCCTTGTTGATTGCTAGTTTCTTGGCATGGTGATCAGAAAAAAATGAATGGTATGACTTTGTATGTATGTATGTATTTATTTATTTGTTTGTTTGTTTGTTTGTTGAGAGAGAGTGAGAGAGCATGAGAAGGGGGAGGGTCAGAGGGAGAAGCCGCAAGAAGTCTGATGAGAGACCAGTCTAGGGACTCCAGGACCATGACCTGAGCTGAAGGCTGTTGCCCAACCAACTGAGCCACCCAGATGCCCATGATTTTGTTTTTTTGAAATTATTGAGACTTGTTTTGTGGCTTAACGTGTATGTTTTGATGTTTTAGGATGAAATATTATGCACATATCTGTTAGATCCATTTGTTCCAGTTGTCATACAAATCCATTATCTGTTGTTTCTTTGTTGATTTTCTGTTTTGATGATCTAGCCATTGGTGTAAATGGGATGTTTAATTCCCCCATTATTTTATTACTATCAGGTACTTCCTTTTTGTTATTAGCTGCATTATGTATTTGGTGCTCCCATGTTGAGTTCATAAATAGTTACAACTGTTTTATCATCTTGTTAGATTCTCTCCTTTATTATTATGTAGTGTCCTTCTTTGCTTCTTGTTATAGTCTTTGTTTCAGAGTCTATTTTGTCTAATATAAGTATCGCTGCCTAGCTTTATTTCCACTTCCATTTATATAATAAATGCTTTTCTCTCCCTTCACTTTCACTCTGCAGGTATTTTTAGGTATGAAAAAAGGTCTTCTTGTAGGCAGCATACAGGTAGGTTTTGCTTTTTTATTTATTTGGTCACTATTTTTTTTTTGATTGGAGCATTTAGTCCATTTATATTCAAAGTGTACTTTGTATCACTGTGTTACTTTTATGGTTGTTTTCATAATTCTTCTCTGATCCTATATTCTCTTGCTGTCTTCTTTCATAGTTTTCTGTCTTACTGAAGTAATATACTTGAATTCCTTTCTCTTTATTTTTCACCTCTTTATTGTTGGTTTTTGATTTATGATTACCCTTAGTTTTATACATAATATCTTATTCATATGCAGTCTATATTAAGTTGATGGTTGCTTAAGTTTGAACTCATTCTCAAAGCACTAAATTTTTACTCTTTCTGGCTCATTTTAGGTATATAGTGTCATATTTTTACATCTTTTTATTTTGTGAAACCCTTAACTGATTTTGCAGATATACTTAATTTTACTGCTTTTGTGATTTGTACATTTAGTCCTACTTACGGTTTTCATTTTCCATGTAGAGTCAGTTTAATATTTCTTGTAATGGTGGCACTGTATTCCTTTAACTTTTGTTTTTCTGGGAAACTCTTTATCTCTTCTGTTCTGTTTATCTCTCCTTGCTGGATAGAGTATTACTCGTTATGGGACTTTCCCGGTTTTGATTTTTGTTTTTTCTTCCAGCACTTTGAATATATTATGCCATTCCTTTCTGCCCTGCATTGTTTCTGCTGAAAAATCCACTGATAGCCTTATGGGCTTGCTTTGTATATAACTGTTTTCTCTTGCTGCTTCTAAAATTCTTTATCACTACTTTATGCCATTTAATTATTACGTATCCTTGTGTGGACTTGCTTGGGTTGATTCTGTTGGGGTCTCTCTGCCTCCTGAATCTAGATTCCTGTTTCCTTCCCCAGATTTTGGAAGTCTTCAGCTATTTTCTTTTTAAATAAATTTTCTGTTCCATTCTCTCTCTCTTCTGGGATCCATAGAATGTGAATATTATGCATAATGGTATTGCCGAGTTCCCTAATTTCTTGTTATGTTTTCCCTCTCCTGTTCAGTTTGATTGCTTTCCATTATTCTGTCCTCCACAGTGTTGATATTTTTTCCTTTCTCTATTTAGTATTTACTCCATCCGGTGTATTTTTTTTAAAGATTTTATTTATGTATTTGAGAGAGAGAGAGAGAATGAGAGAGAGTGTGTGCACATAAGAGGAGAGAGGTCAGTGGGAGAAGCAGACTCCCTGCTGAGCAGGGAGCCCCGTGTGGGACTCAATCCTGGGACTCCAGAATCATGACCTGAGCTGAAGGCAGTTGCTTAACCAACTGAACCACCCAGGTAACATATCTGGTGTATTTTTAATTTCAGTTACTGAGTCCTTCATCTCTGATTGGTGCTTTTTAGTGTCTTGTCTCTTGGTTGAGGGTCTCACTGAGGTCCTCCACCCTTTTTTCAAGACCAGTAAGAATCTTTATGGCCATTATTTCAAATTCTCTATCAGACATATTATCTGTGTTTCATTTAAGTCTCTTCCTGTGATTTTGTCCTGTTCATTTATTTCATACATGTTCCTCCATATTCTCATTTTGTCTTACTCTCTGTGTTTGTTTCTATGTGTTAGAAAAGTCAGCTATGTCTCCTGCTTTTGAAAGAAGTGGCCTTATGAAGAAGGGGTCCTGTAGTACCCTGTAGTACAATGTCCCCAGTTCACCAGAACCTGGAACTTCAGGGGTTTTTCTATGTGAGTTGCCTATACCCTACATTTGTGGCTGAGCCATGTTTACTTTTTGTTCAGTGTCTGTAATGATTCTCTTTGCCTTTTGTGGTCAGGATTTGGTCTCTATTGTTAATGAGCCACCTGGGACCAACTTTGACTTGAGTTTAGTGTGACCAGACATTTGTCAGAGATGCAATATCACTGAACTGCAAGGAACTTACCTGTGTTGTCTCCTCAGAAGCTTTCATTGTGGGTAGAGCCTTCTTTCAGACCATATGTCTTCCCCCAGCCTACTGCTGGAGCTGCAGTGGAATTGATGTGTCTAGTTTTCCTCCTTTCTTCCTGGCTGAGGAGTCACTTTATGATGATGCTGACTCCTTTGGGGCTGCTTGCACACTGCCATGCTTAAGGCAATGTTTCCCATGGATTCTTGCCAAGGGAGTGTTGGGGCTATGCTTGGTCCAGCAGGTGGTCTTTGTGTCTAGGCTAGGGAGGGGGAGCAGAAGAGGGAGATGGTGCCTGTCAGGTCTTTGTTCTTGGAGAAGTCTCCTAAAGATCCCTGCCCCCTCCACCAGCAAATGCTCTAAGATTACTAAAAAACAAACAAACAAACAAAAAAACGAAAAGAAAAAAAAACAAAAAACAAAACTTCCTGTATACCCTAGGCATTTTTCAACTGCCAATTCTATGCTGTAATGATTCTCTTTGCCTTTTGTGAAACCAGACATTTGCCAGAGATGCAGTATCACTGAACTGTAAGTCACTTAACAGTTACCTTAGTAAGGCCTATTTGTTACTCTGTCTCTTTAATGCCAGGCACTCAGTTTCCTCTTGCCCTCTGGCTCTCCCAATGCTCAGCTCCCTGAGTTTTTTTTTAAAGTTCCAAGTTTTAAGACCCACTGATTATAAAAACTAATGAATTTAAGTCCCTTTGGATATTTTCAAAGCCAAATATTATAAAGATTTAACTTCCTCGTGCAGGCTCCCCATCCCAGTGTAGGCCCCTCAATGCCTGCTCCTTTCAGTAGTCTGAGCCTGCAACATCTGTCCCTCCCAAGGACAGTCTCATGAGTCCATTTGGCTCCTCACCATATCTCCACCCTTCCTGCCCTCTTTGGTTTGGCCTCGTCTTTGCATTTAGGTGTGGAGAGTCTGTTCTGCCATACTTTGAGTCATTTTCTAGGCTATTGATGCCGATGAGGGTGCTTTCTAGGTGTATCTGTGGGAGGAGGTAAGCCTAGGATCCTCCTACTTCACCATTTTTCCCTCATCACAAAATTTTAAAGCAATTTAGTAGCTAAGGAAATTGAGATTGGTTGAAGGACAGTTCATGGGCTTCACATTTCTGAATCTTTGGAACAGAGGCACTGGATCTTTTTGTTCAGGATGATCTTTTCAAAGATGTTTGTATGGCCCAATCTTGAAAGATAGAGATAGCATTCTTCTCTGGAGCAGAGGGCAGGTTTGTGTACTGGTCTGTATAATAAAGGTACCTCTTTCCAAGGCAAATATTGTGCAGGTTTTCTTATAGCCCATTATGAAGAACTGGATTTTGTAAGTTTGCATTTCTTTACCTACGGTGAAAACCCATTGCACATGCAGCATTGACTTGTGCTGCTCTATAACACAAGGGGAAACAACGCAAATGTGAGTAACAAAGTCTTTGTCTCTGACTCATGAGTATCGTGTCCTTTGCCAGCATCTATGAAACCACCGAGGGCTTACTTTTTAGTTTATCTGTCAGGTAAAAGTCTCATGCCCTTTACAGTTTTTAACAAGAGAAAATAGGTACAAGTGAAATACTGGATACAAATGAGAGTTAATACTATTGTTATTATATATCATTTGATTATAGTTAATTAAATAATTTTTAGAGCTATTTTTGTTAAATGTTATGTATCCTGATGCAGTTTTTGCATGAAAAAGTACTTTATAATGCAAAAATTCCTTATTTGCTGACTTTAAAATATCTTTAAATACTATTAATTGTGATTTTAAGATATAATATGGTATAGTTAATTTATAATATTTGGAGGCAGTCTTTTATAAAAAACTAAAATACATGAAGATTAAAAAAAAGTAAACATGGCAATTTCAAGTAAAGGTTCCCATATATTTCTATATAGTCTTCTGTGAACATATACTTTTTTCATCCAGCTAAGCTCATGCCTCAAATCTTATTATTAAAAATTCAGTTATGGCATAACGTTTTTGGAAAATATATGAAGCTAAATATGTAATTCAGCATTAATTTTATGTTTTTCCCACTTACCGCTGTACTGCAAGTGGTTCAATATGCTACTAAAATGATTAATAAAAGTTATTCAACTGGTGCACATTATTCTATTGATTGGATACACAGCAGTTTATTTAGTATTTCCTTCTTTTTTGGGAATTTTATGTTTTATTTTTCACCATATAAATAAAGTTGTGATGATCAGTTCTGTGCATAAATCTTTATTCACAAATATAGCAAAATGATAGAATAGATTTTCAGAAGGGAAATTGCTTGCTCAAAATTTGAATACAATTAAGAATTTTGAATTTATATTAATATTTTTCAGAAATGTTGTACCATTTAACCTTTAGTGTTAAGAAGTAATCAGTAATATGGCAAGGGAAAGGTACAGGTTATGCTTGGTTCTGTTTGGCTTTTGAGTTTGTGAGGTTAGACAGGAAAAGTATATTAATTATTTACTTGGATATCCACTTTTTAAAATCACCTGCCTGTGTTTTTCAGCTGCATTCCCATTCTTGCTCTCCCCACTGTGATCAATTTCTCTCTCATCTAGCTCCATCAATTATGGAAGAGGAAAAGGAATTGCATACTGATAGAAACCCCATTCACTTATCCCTGTGGCCGCCTGAACAGTTTGTACATTTTATGTTCACATACTTTTACCAGCATAAATTCTATGAGAATCATTCATGTTATTGCATATATCAGTATTTTGTTACTTTTTATTGTTGAATAGTCCACTGTATGTATATCACAAACTTTTCAGTATTGATAATTTTTCTAACTCAAGGTACACTTGCATTTCTGCTTTTAAGTTCCTTTTGAGTAAATTGTCAATCAAATATTCTTAGATAATGTCTTCTTCCAACGCAAAGGTGGAACAGGTTTTCTTACAGCCTATTACAAAAAACTGGAATTTCTCCACTATTATGAAAACCCATTACACATACAGCATTCATCTGGACTGTTCTGCATCACAAGGGGGAAAAATACAAATGTAAGTAATAAGGTCCTTTGTCTCTGACCCACGAATATCATACCACTTGTTAGTACATATGAAACTGCTGAAGGCCTATGTGGAATTCCGTTCGCTGTAGACCAAATGTTTTAGCCTTCTCCCTGCCCCTTAATATGCTGATTCCCAGTGTGAGGGTACTTGGAGGTGGAGATTTTGGGTGGTGATTAGGTCACTTTGGAGGTGATTAGGAAGGGCATTAGTATCCTTATAAAGAAATCTCAGAGAGCAACCTAATTTCTTCTCTCATATGAGGTTACAAAAAAGTGGCTCTTTTGTGAAGCAGGAGGAGTCTCTCAGCAGACACAAAATGTGCTGGTGTCTTGATCGAAGACTTCCCAGCCTCCAGAACTGTGAGAAATCAATTTCTGTTGTTTGTAAGCCATACAGTTTATGGTATTCTGTTATAGCAGCTTGAATGGACTAAGAGACTGCTTACTATTTACTAGCAAAGAGGGCTTATGCAATTGTAAAAGTTTCCAACTAGCACAGCCAATGAAAACTGGGTTCAGGACAGGTTAGCTGATGACTCCTATAAAGGACAAACACATTATGATCTTTCCACACATAGTGGCCATTCAAAATATGCATCAGGTAAAGGTAAAGCCTACTTAGTCTCTGAAAAATCTTTCCAGTCACTTTTTCCCCTTTGTCATTTTACATTTATATTTGTTCCCTCCAGCACGGAATCTCTAAACCCATACAGTTTCACATTAGAACGTTGAGCATTGTCCCTATCTTCCATAATACTTGTGTCCGTTGAACACAAGCATCTTAAAATTCTAAGCAGTTATGCATATTACCCGTAGATTTAACCCAAATCACTGTACGCTTCCTAAGGTCCCTTGACAGTTGCATTAATTTTTGAAGTGCTATAGGAATGAGATATGCTTCTTGTTTACAACATTGCTAGAGTGAAAAAATTCCAGAAGATTCCACTTAGGCGTTCCTATTACATTGTCCATTTCTCCATGACTCAGAGAGCCAACATGGAAGTTCTGAGAATTGTGAAATATGTCAATCTTAACTCTACATTCAACACATAACCACAAGATGGGTCACTTTCTGACCCCACTTTGAGTTCATATTGAACCAAGATGCCATCTATTACCTGAGTCCAAAAGTACACACTTTGTCTGATAAGCTGCTGTACCATTTTTGGTGCTCAGGAGTTAGTGTTCATGCAAAGTCAGGATCAAACCATCTTTGACAAGTCTCAGCATCCCTTTATCCCCAGGGCACAGTCATTCTATTAAATGGTTTTCAGCCCCTTAGGAAGATTTGGAGGATGCTCTTTGTTTTATACTCTGACAGTGCTGCAGGGTCTTTCCTCAGATGGTCGGTGCTAGCTTCCCTTGATGTTTTTAATAGACTGTTTTTTAACAGTTGTACTTTATAGAAAAATTATGCAGATATAAAGACAATGCCTATATACTTATCCAAGTTTCTCCTATTTACAGTAATTAGTGTAATTCATTTGTTATAATTAATGAGCTAATATTTATGATTTTTAACTACATTAACAGATTCCCTTAGTTTGTATTGATGCCCCTTTTTTATTCCAAGATCCCATTCAAGATAAAACATTACCTTTCATTATATGTCTTTTTACGTTCCTTTTGGCTGTGACAATTTCTCTGAATTTCTTTTCATTTGATGGCCTGGATAGTTTCTGGTAGTATTGGTTGGGTATATTATAGCTGCTCCTCTATTGAAATTTTTCTGTTTTCTCATGATTAGACTGGTGATGTGAATTTGGGACAAAAATTATAGAGAAAAGGCACCATTTTGTCACTCATGGAAAGGGTACACAAATTAACATGATTTATTAATGCCAATAGTGACCTTGTTTAACTGAGTCAGGGAGTGTTGGGTTTCTCCACTACAAAATTACTATCCCACATCTCCATTTCATACTCTACTCTTTGGAAGGAACTACATACAGCCTACAAATAAGGAGTGGGGAGTTATGCTACACCCTAAGGATGCTGTGGAGTTTCTATATAAATTATTTGAAATTCATCAGCATGGGGTATTTCTCTCTTCTCCCCCTTATTCAGTCATTTTTTAACTGATATAAACTCATAGGTATTTATACTTTGCGTTAGAATCCAACATTGCTTTATTAATTGTTGCTCAGATTATTCTAGCTTTAACCACTGGAAACTCTCAGTTGGATCCTTGTGCCTTTGCCATACTCCGATCATTGAAATTTTTTGAGCAACTTCTTACTTGAGGGTACTGCAAGATGCTCTAGACTCCTCTTGGGTGTTTCCTGCACAGTCTTATAATTAATCCCTTCTCACAGGAGCCCTAGGTGTGTGCATTGCTACTGGGGTGTCCTAACCTCTAGACCCTTTTAGCACAGAGAGCAAAGAAATATATCTTGGTATGCTAACCTGTGTATACACACATATCTATAAATATTTCTATATGAATAATACATATCTATATTAAGTTAAACATAAGTTCTTACATTCTCCAACTATAATCCATTACCACATGGATCATTCTAACATCTCTCACTTGCTTACTATAAATTTCTACCTCAACAGTGAGAAACCTGACTGTCATAGTCACCCATTCATTTACCTAATTGGTTAAGTCCAGCATATCCATTAGTAATTGGAGAGTAGTATTAGAACTGTTAGCCTGTACCTCAATAGAAAATAAATTAGTCAAGTAGAGGTTTAGTCTTAGATATAACTCTAACTCCTTTAGTGTGGTTTTTAAATTCATATAAAATAGTTAGATTCTCTTATCACAGTCTGCATTCTTTCCGGGGATCCTATATTATCCTAAATGATTTTTTCTCTCAAATCGCATACCCACAGTATGTAAATTTCCTTGCTATTAACTTCTAAAGTTTTTGACAAATATATAGTGTTGCATATTAATCATTACATTAATATACAGGAAAATTTCACTGCCCTAAAATTGCCTGTGGTTCACCTATTCATACCACCTTAGTCCACAATCCCATTACAACCACTGATATTTTAATATTTTACTTTCTTTATAAGTTTGCTTTTTTTAAGAATGTCATATAGTTGTAATTGTATTGACTGATTTGTTTCACTGAGCAACATATAAAGTTCCTCCAAGTCCTTTCATAGTTTGATCGTTCATTTCTTATTATTGATGAATAATATTCCAAGGTATAGTGTAGTACCATAGTTTAGCCATTCAGTTTTTGAATGCCATTTTGGTTGTTTCCAATTTGGGTTGACTATGAATAAAGCAACTATAAACATTTAGATTTGGGTTTTCCTGTGGACTTAAGTTTTATAATTAGTTGCATAAATACCTAGGGATATGATTTCTGAGTCATATGTTAAAACAAAGTTGAGATGTGAGAGTAATTGCCAGAGTGTCTTTTAAAATGGTTGTACCATTTTGAATTTCCATGAGGAAGGAATAAGAGTTCTTGTTATATATCTTCATCAGAATTTAGTATTTTAGTGTTCTGGATTTTAGCCATTCTAGTAGTTGTGTTGTGGTATCTTATTGCTTTAATTAGAACTACCTAATGACAGTAATATCATTTATCTTGTCATATGCTTATTTTACATCTGTGTATCTTTACTGGTGAGGTGTCTGCTCAAATCATTTGATCATTTTCAATTGAGTTTTTTTCTCATTATTGAGTTTTAAGAGTGCTTTGCAAATTTTAAATACAACTTAAGTAAGAGTACTTTTTAAATTTCAAATCCTTTATTAGAGGTATTTTGCAAATGTTTTTGCACAGTGTGGGTTGTTTTTTCATTCTCTTAAAAGACTCTCACAGATATGAAGTTTTTAATTTTACTAAATCCAACTTTATCAATTTTTTCTTCCTGAAATCTGCTTTTGGTGTTATATATAAAAAGTCATTGCAAAAGTCATGGCCACCTATACTTTGTCATGTTTTCTTCTAGAAGTTTATATATTTTTTAAATTTTATATATAGATCTATTAAATATTTTGATTTAAATTTGTTGAGAAGTGCTTTTATGTATATGTCCAACTGTTCAAGTTTCATTTGTTGCAAAGATAATCCTTTCTTTACTGAATTGTCTTTGGTCTTTTGTCAGAGAACAGTGGACTATGGTTGTGTAGGTTTATTTTTATTTTTATTTTGCTTTTTAAGTTTTTATTTAAATTCCAGTTAACATACACTGTAATGTTAGTTTCACATGCACAGGATAGTGATCTCACACTTCCACATATCACCAGGGCTCATCACAACAGGTGCACTCCTTAAATCCCATCACTTATTTCACCAATCTCTCTACCTACCTCCCTTTTGGTAACCATCAGTTTGTTTCTGGCTTGTTAAGCATTTGTTTCTGGCTTGTCTCTTTCTCTGTTTTTTTTTTTTTTTCCCTTTGCTCATTTGTTTTGTTTCTTAAATTCCACATACAGTGTTTGTCTTTCTCTGAATGATTTATTTCACTTAGCATAATGCTCTCTAGCTGCATCTATGTGATTGCAAACGGCAAGCTTTACTTTTCATTTCATGGCTAATTAATATTCCATTTCATATATGAATATTATATATATCTCACATCTTTATCCGTTCATCAGTTGATGGACATTTGGGCTCTTTATAATTTAGCTATTGTAAATGATGCTACTATAAACATAGGAGTGCTTGTATTCCTTTGAATTAGTGTTTTGGAATTCTTTTGTTCCCCATTGATTGAATTTTTGTTATTTAACAGAACAAGGATGTGTTTTTGTTTGTTTCTTTCTTTCTCCACTGTGTTCAATTAGCCAACATATAGCACATCATTAGTTTTTGATGTAGTGCTCAGCAATTCATTACTTGCATAAAATACCCACTGCTCATCACATCATGTGTTCATAGCAACAACATCCACAATAGCCAAACTGTGGTAGGAAACAAGATGTCCTTCAATAGATAAACGGATAAAGAAGATGTGGTTCATATATAAAATGGAATATTATTCAGCCATCAGAAAGCATGAATACCTACCATTTGCTTTGATGTGGATGAACTGGAGGGTATTATACTGAGTGAAATAAGTCAAACAGAGAAAGACAATTATCATTTGGTTTCACTCATATGTGGAATATAAGGAATAGAGCAGAAGACCGTAGGGGAAGGGACGGGAAACTGAATGGGAAGAAATCAGAGGGAGAGACAAACCATAAGACACTCTGGACTCCAGGAAACAACCTGAGAGTTTCAGAGGGGAGGGTGGTAGGGGAATGCGGTAACTGGATGATGGGTATTAAGGAGGGCACATGATGTGTTTTGGTATTCTTTAGGTAAATACCCCATAGTGTGATTGCTGGATCATAAAAGGAAGTTCTATTTTTAACATTTGAGGAACCTCCGTATGTTTTTCTACCAGTGGCTGTACCAATTTGCATTTCCACCAACAATGCATGAGCGCTCCTTTTTCTCCACATCCTAGCCAATATCTGTTTCTTATATTGTTGATTTTGGCCATTCTGACAGGTGTGAGGTGATAGCTCATTGTAGTTTTGATTTGCATTTCTCTGCTGATGAGTGATGGTGAACAACTTCTCATGTGTTTGTTGGCCATATGTATGTCCTCTTTGGAAAAATGTCTATTCCTGTCCTCTGCCATTTTTTTAAACTGGATTATTTGGGTTCTGGGGGGGGGTGAGTTTTATAAGTTCTTTATATATTTTGGATACTAGCCCTTTCTCAGACATGTCATTTGCAAATATCTTCTCCCAATTCAGTAGGTTGCCTTTCAGTTTTGTCAAATTTCCTTTGCTATGCAGAAACTTTTAATTTTGATGAAGTCCCAATAGTTTATTTTGCCTTTGTTTGCATATGGCCCTTCACTGTGCTCTCTGGGTCTGTTCTTCAACTAATACCAAACTATGTTGACTTCTGCAGCTGTATGAGAAATCTTGTGCGTGGGTGGTATTGGTTCTCTGAATTTATTCAGTATTATATTGCTTTTTCTGTATCTTCTCCCAATCTGTATAACTTTTAGTTTCAGTTTGTCAATAACATAAAACTGCTTACTGGGATTCTGATTGACTTGCAATGAATCTATGAATCAAGATCGGAAGTATTCACATTTTAATAATATTAAGTCTTCCTATTCATAAACATGGAACATCCTTTCATTTACTTAGATTTTTAAAATATCTTCTATCAAAGTTTTATAGTTTTCTGCACATAGATTCTATTTATACTTTGTCAAATTTATGATTGAGTTTATCTCTTTCTTTTTTTTTCTTTCTTTTGGGGGAGGGGTACAAATATCAATGATATTGAGTGGAGGAAACCACTCAATAGATCAAACTGATGGTGTTTACAACAGTTTGGATTAATTGATGTTGTTTGCCATAAGGTTATAGCTGTTTACTTTATCCTTACTAGTTTAGTTTCTTATAGTAACATAGAGCTGGCTCTTGCAATTTTTAATAAACTCAGACAGTACCTTTTAATTGGTGCACTCCAGGAATTCACATTTAAAGTCCTTATTGATAATATTTAGATTAACATCTGCCATATTTTTAATAGTTTTCAGTTAATTTCACTTATTTATTTTTTATCTTCCTTTTTCTGCCTTCTTTTTTGTTTGTTTCTGTTTTTGTTTTGAACATTGGTGAAGCAAAACTCTATCTGCTGGAAGGATATGGTACAAAATTTTTAAAAGGATTTTATTTATTAGAGAGAGAAAGGAAGAGGTGAAGGACATGAGGAGAAGCAGACTCCCTGCTAAGCAGAGAGCCTGACACAGGGCTCAATCCCAGGACACTGAGATCATGGACTGAGCTAAAGGCAGATGCTTAACTGACTGATCCATCCAGGCACCACAGGAAATGGTATGATGTAATGAGAACCTTTGTCAGAAATATTTGAGGCAGTTTGGAAAAGCAGAATAGACTTCTCTGAGCAAGTAGGTCTGAGTTTGGAAGGATTAATAGGAATTAACTCATTGAAGCCATGTGTATGGGGGGGTGTTAGGATTTATATGCAAGGGCGCCTTCTGACAGGAATGAGAAGATGCTTCTGAGAAAAAAATAATGTGTGATGAAAGCATAAATATCAGGTAGACAGGTAATTCCAAGCGCTCCTGGAGAAATCAGGTTCAGTGCTCAAAGAACCTAGGAGGCCTAGCCTCAAAACACTAGTCTTACACCATTGAAAGGTATTAAAATGGGGGCTTTGGGGGAGGGTACAACCAAATTCTTTTTAATAAATTGTCATTCTCTTAGTATGAAGAATAGATTAGAAGGGCGCAAGAAGAGAAATGTTAAGAGATAAACATCTCTCTCTCTTTCTCTCAACACCCCCTTCTCTCTTTGCATGGTTTGTGATGTTAATTCCAGTGTAATTTTTATCCTTAGTCCACTACTGGTGAAGTGTGATTTTTTTTTCTCTGCTTTCTTTTAAGATTTTCTCATTGTCTTTGATTTACTACTGTATAGATATGATACTCCCAGATGTAGGATTGTTGGTATTTATCCTGGTTGGTATTCTGTTAGCATCCTGAATCTATTTATGGCTTTAATTAACTTTGGAAAATTCATCATTAGTACTCAGAATCTTTATTCTCATTTTCCCCTCCACTTCTGATATTTCTATTGCATGAATATTATACCTTTTGTTATTATCCCACTTTTCATGTAGGTTTCTTTCTATTTTACTCTTAAATAACACTTATTTTTCCTCTTTGCATATCATTTTGGGAAGTTTTACCTGATCTGCTGTGGCCATGCCTATTGATGAGCTCCAAACAAAGGTTTTCTTCATTTTTTAAAGTGTTTTTGATTTCTTGTGTTTATGGCACTTTATTTTTTAATTTTTCTCAAGTTTTTATTTAAATGCTAGTTAAAATTATGGTAAAATTGATTCCAGGCATAGAATTTAGTGATTCATTGCTTACATATAACACCCAGTGCTCATCACAACAAGTGCCTAATACCCGTCATCCCTAATACCCATCATCCATTTATGCCCCCTCCCCCCATAAACCCTTATTGCTTTTGATTTTTTCTTGGAGTTTCCATTTCTTTAGTTATGTTACTCATATAGTCTTTAATGCTGTCCAATTGTATCTCTCCATTAAAGTCCTTAACATACTAATCATAGTTATTTTAAGTTCTCTGTATAATAACTCAGTCTCTATGATACTGGAATCTGGTTTAGATGACTGTTTTGTCTCTCCAGACTGTATTTCTTGGCTTTTGGCATTCCTTGTAATTTTTTATTGAAAGCAACCAGTAATCGTTTAGGAAATTGGACTTGAGGTAAATAGAACTTCAGTGAGAGGCTTTGTGTTAACCTGGCTAGAAGCTAGGCTGTGTTTAATGTTTGCTGTACTTTTTGATACCAGAATCTACACTTTGGTCTCTTGTTCTTTTTTATTTCTCCTTTGTTTCTTTAGGTTTAAAAACAAAAACAAAAATCTGCTTTACCCCCAAGCTATAGTAATATATAATTGACATATAACATTAGATAAGTTTAAAATGTACAGCATTGATAAATGTGTCTGTTGTGAAATGATCACTGCAGTAGGGTTAGTTAATGCTTCTGTTTCCTCACATAATTACCACGTGTGTGTGTGTGTGTGTGTGTGTGTGTGTGTGTGTGTGTGTTGAGAACTACTCTTTTTGCAACTCTCAAGTATATAGTACAGTATTGCTACCTGTAGTCAGCATGATGTACATTGGATCTCCTGAATTTATTCATCTTAAAACTGCAAGTTTATACCATATTCTTGACCAGCATCTTCCTATTTTCCCCACTCCCTCAGTCCCTAGCAAACACCATTCCATTCTGTTTGTATGACTTTGGCTTTTTTATGTTTCACAGAGAAATGAGATCATCCTCAAGGTTTATCCATGTTGTCACAAATATCAAGATTCCTTTCTTTCTCATGTCAGAATCGCATTTCATTGATATGTACACAACTTCTTTATCCTTTCATTTGTTGAGAGACATTTAGGCTGATTCTATTACTTGGCTATTGTAATATTGCTTCAGTGAACAAAGGAGTGCATGTATCTCTTTGAGTTCGTGATTTCATTTCATTGAGATACCTACTCAGAGTGGGGTTGCTATATAAATTTTTTAAGACACCGCCATACTGTCTTCCGTAGTGGATGCACCAGTTTATGTTCCCATCAACAGTTCACAAGGACTTTTTTTTCTCTACATTCTCACCAACAGTTGCTATTTGTTGTCTTTTTGAAAAGGGTCATTTTAACTTGTGTGAGGAGATATCTCATTGCTTCTGATTTGCATTTCCCTGATTCGCATTCTCTGATTAATTTGCATTGTTTAAGCATATTATCATGTACCCATTGACTATTTGTACATCTTCTCTGGAAAAATGTCTTCTTATTCTCTGCCCATTTTTAAATTGGATTTTTGTGTGTGTGTGTGTGCTATTGAGTTGTATGACTACCTTAATTTAGTTAATTTGGATATTTACCTCTTATAAAGATAGTTTGCAAATATTTTCTCACAATCCATAGATTGCTTTTTAGTTTGTGGATTGTTTCTTTTGCTGTACAGAAGCTTTTTAGTGTGGTATAGTCACATTTCTTTATTTTTGCTTTTGTTACTTAAACTTTTAGTGTCCTATCAAAAACTCATAGCCAAGATCCATATCAAGGAGCTATTTTTCCTATGCTTTCTTTCAGGAGGTTTATGGTTTCTGCCATTGTTTAAGTCTTTAACTCATTTCCAGCGAATATTAGTGGTATAAGAGAAGAGTCAAATCATTCTTCTGCATGTGATTATCCACTTTTCCCAACATGATTTAAGAGATTGTCCTTTCCCCATTGAGTATTCTTGGATCCCTCATCAATTGTTACTTGAACATATATACAAGAGTTTATTTCTGGGATCATAATTCTGTTATATTGGTCTATATCCTTATTTTTTTCCATTTTTTAAAAATTTTCGGTGTAACAGAATTCATTGTTTTTGCACCACACCCAGTGCTCCATGCAATATGTGCCCTCTCTAATACCCACCACCTGGTGCCCCAAGCTCCCACCCTTCTGCCCCTTCAAAACCCTCGATTGTTTCTCAGAGTCCATAGTCTCTCATGGTTCACCTCCCCTTCCAGTTTCCCTCAACTCCCTTCTCCTCTCCATCTCCCCATGTCCTCCATGTTATTTATTATGCTCCACAAATAAGTGAAACCATATGATAATTGACTCTGCTTGACTGATTTCACTCAGCATAATCTCTTCCAGTCCCGTCCATGTTTCTACAAAAGTTGGGTATTCATCCTTTCTGATGGAGGCATAATACTCCATAGTGTATATGGACCACATCTTCCTTATCCATTCGTCCATTGAAGGGCATCTTGGTTCTTTCCACAGTTTGGCGACCGTGGCCAATAAACATTGGGGTACAGATGGCCCTTGTTTTCACTACATCTGTATCTTTGGGATAAATACTCAGTAGTGCAATTGCAGGGTCATAGGGAAGCTCTATTTTTAATTTCTTGAGGAATCTCCACACTGTTCTCCAAAGTGGCTGCACCAACTTGCATTCCCACCAACAGTGTAAGAGGGTTCCTCTTTCTCCACATCATCTCCAACACACATTGTTTCCTGTCTTGCTAATTTTGGCCATTCTAACTGGTGTAAGATGGTGTTTTTATGCCAGTATCATACTTTTCTGATTACTATAACTTTGTGATATAGTTTGAAATTAGGAAGTGTGATGACTCCAGATTTTTTCTTAGGAAAAGATTATTCAGTCTTTTGCAATTCCATAAGAATTTTAGGGGTTTTGTTCTAGTTTTGTAAAACATGCCATTAGAATTTTTTGTAGAGATTATACTGAATGTATAGATGACTTTGAGTAACATGGGCTTTTTAACAATATGAATTTTTCTGATCTACAAAGATGGATCATCTTTCCATTTATTTGTATATTCTTTGATTTCTTTCTCCAAAGTCACAGTTTTCAGTATACTGGTTAACCTCTGGTTAAATTTGTTTCTCAGAATTTTATTATTTTTCATACTATTGTCAATAGGATTGTTTTCTTTATTTTCTTTCAGATATTTTGTTGTTACTGTATAGAAGAAACACAACTGATTTCTGTAGGTTAATGTGATTTCTGCAACTTTGCCAAATTTGTTGATTAGTCCTCAGAGTCTATTGGTGGATCCTTTTAGGATTTTCTCTATATAAGAGCATATTATCTAGACAGATAATTTTACCTCTTCCTTTCCAGTTTGGATTCATTTTCTTTCTTTCTCTTTCCTAATTGCTCTGGCTAGGACTTCCAATACTATATTGAAGTGGAATTGTGGGACTGGGGCACACTTTTCCTGTTCCTGACCTCAGAGGGAACACTTTTAAATTTCATCATTGAGTATGATGTTAACTATGGGTTTGTAATAGTTAGTCTTTATGATGTTGAGGTGCATTCCTTTTATATCCCATTTGTTGAGAGTTTTATTATGAAAGGATATTCTGTTTTGTCAATGACAATTTTGGCATTATTGAGATACAACTTTTATCATTCATTTTATTAATATGATATGCCATATTTATTGATTTGCAATAAATCAATGTGTTGAACCATCCTTGAGTCCCAGGGATAAATTGTACTTACCATGGTGTATAATCTTTTTAATGGGCTGTTGAATTTGGTTTGCTAATATTTGAAAATTTTTGCATATGTGTTTTTCAGGGACATGGGCCCATAGTTTTCTTTCCTTATAGTCTCTTTTTCTGGCTTTGATATCAGGGTAATGTTAGTCTTTTTTCTTTTTTCTTTTTTAAAGATTTTATTTATTTGACAGATAGAGATCACAAGTAGGCAGAGAGGCAGGCAGAGAGAGACAGAGAAGCAGGCTCCCTGCCGAGCAGAGAGCCTGATGCAGGACTCGATCCCAGGAGCCTGGGATCATGGCCCAAGTCAAAGGCAGAGGCTTTAACCCACTGAGCCACCCAGGTACCCCAGGGTAATGCTAGTCTTATAATGTGAGTTTGGGAGTGTTCCTTCCTCTTCAGTCATTAATTTTTTAAATGTTTAGTAGAATTCACCATCTTTTCCTGGGCTTCCCTCTTTTGGGAGGTTTTTGATTACTAATTCAAACTTTTTTTTTTTTTTTAAGATTTTATTTATTTATTTGACGGAGAGAGATCACAAGTAGGCAGAGAGGCAGGCAGAGAGAGAGAGGGAAGCAGGCTCCCCGCCAAGCAGAGAGCCCAATGTGGGCAGAGAGCCCGATGCGGGACTCGATCCTAGGACCCTGAGATCATGACCCGAGTTGAAGGCAGCGGCTTAACCACTGAGCCACCCAGGTGCCCCACTAATTCAAACTTCTTACTTGTTTTGGTTTGTTCAGACTTTCAATTTCTTCAAGATTCAATCTAGGCAGGTTGTATGTTTCTAGGCATTTATCCATTTTTCTGTTACTCAGTTTGTTGGTGTGTCTTCACAGTAGGCTCTAATGATCTTGTGTATTTCCGTGGTATCAGTTATAAGATCTCTTCTTTCATTTCTAATTTTATATACTGACTCTTCCCTCTTATTAATTAGTCTAATTAAAGGTTTATAGATTTTGTTTATCTTTTAAAAAGCAGTTCTTAGTGGTGTGAATCTTTTCTACTGTTTTTCAGATTTTTATTTCATTTGTGCTCTGATCTGTGTTTTGAGATACAGTTAAGGGTTGGTGTGAAGGTTGCAAAAATTAAATATATTTCCACCTTCTCATCTCCTGGAGTTGTTTGACTCTTTTTTTCCATGTCATTGCTGAGAACGTCTTTCATACCCACCTCATGAAATATATGCTACCTTTAAATCCATGTTACTTTTAACCAAGTAGGTAGTAGAAGGAGCTACTGTGTATGAGTTCACACATTAAATCCAGATTCTCTAGTAAAAGCATGTCCTAGTGTTTTATTCTAACCTTGGTCTAATGTCTAGGATCCACTTTCATATGTATTCCCAAGATTCTCTTGACATATATTTGTTAAATCTTGGAATTATTTTGTGTGTAAGCTATTTCTTCCTGGGTCATAGTTTGTCCCTGGCCCAAGAATCATGCTGATATTTAACTCAGCTATGGATCTGGTGCCAACAGGGGGTAATGGTGGTCAGTTTGAGGAAAATAAGTATCTTCCTCTAAGACAGATGACCCAGGTAAGGTTAACAAAGAGTTTTCAGCAAAGAAAGGCAGCTTTTCTCAGACAGGTATGGACAGCTAACTTCACCGTCAAGGAAGGCTCAGGGTAACCGGGTACACAAGATTCTAAGTTTCATAGGAGCCCCACCAGATGCCTTCATTTTAAGTGTCTCGGTCCCTATCCTTTTCAGTCAAAATCTCAACTTTCATATGAGAAATTGGGCAAGATTATGAAGTAAATAAGCATCCTGATTCTGTAACCAATGCAATTAAATTTTGTTTGATAATCAAAAATCTTGGTTCTGAAGCTGCAAAAAAAAAAAAATTATTCTAGTATTACCATGAAAGCTATCTAGTTTTAAGATCATGACTTGAGCTGTTAACCATCTGAACTAAATCTTGCTGCTTTTGTGATAGATCACAGTCAACCACAGGAAACAACTTGACTCAGCATGTGCCAGTGTATACACTGAATACACTGTACATCATAGGTTACATCATAGATTATTACTATCCCATTTTCCATAGGCAAGACCATGACTACCCCTTCCAAAAATTCCATAATTTAGATAAGGCCTCCAAAGACAACTGTTGTTATCTGTATTGGTTGGGATCCTATCACAAGGGAGAAACCACATTAATGATTTGAAAAGATATAGATTTACTAAAATATAACTTTCTTAGTGAAGCATTCTCTTAACCCCCAATTTAAAATGTCTATGATTTAGTTTCCTACAAAATTCTCACTACCATTTATTCAAATACAGATTTTATGTGTTATCTGTGCTTTATTTCACTAAAATTTAAGCTCCACAATGCCAGAGATGTTTACCTGTTTTGTTTATTACATTATTCTCATCCCTAAGAACTGTGCCTGAGATAGGGCAGTTCTCAGTAAACATTTGTCAAAGAAATTGAACAAACTCCATTCCAAATGAAGAAAGAATGCCCCCTATACAAGTTGGGGTGAAGAGTATTTAGGGCTTGCATTTCCTTCTTAAATTGGGACAAATTATAATCTCAATGTATTTAGGAGCCATATATGTAATTTTAAAAGTCTGATAAAATGTTTTCATTAGAGGTTATCCTAAGAATAATGATGTTAATTTTACAAATTGCTTTTGGCTTTAAACATTAAAAGCATTTTTTTGTGTGTGGGAATGCACAAAAATGTTTTCTCTATCATTTGAGAAAAAGTAGAGAAGCTTTTAAAAATATCATTTTAAAATTATTTATATTAATAATAAAATTGAAATGTGGTGGTAAAGAGCTGATGGTGTTGCAATGAAGTTGTACATTTAGTGAATGTTTATATGCTTTTAGCTTCACTAAACAAACTAATATTTCTGACACTGAAAATTAATATGTCCTTACATCCTGCTTTACAAAAAGTACTCCATCTACACATTAGTTATATTTGTCTTTTCCATTTATGTCCTGGCCTTCTTGCCCAGGGCAAAAGGAGTGAAAAAGAGCTGGTAATGGTATTTATTACAAAGAGTAATCAACCATAAAGACTGTAATTGAACACACAAGTGTAGTCATTACATGATTAATTACTTTGGTGAATCAGCCTCCTACATATATCATAAAAATATTCAAAGGAGCTAGAACAGAGTGTGCAGAAAGCAAACTTTTCATCAGCATAATCACTGCCATTTGTGGCTTGTTTTCAATATTTCTCAGTTTTCATCATTTTTTCCTCCCTGTTAATCCTCTATATTAACTACATTTTTAGATAAATGTTTTGATGATCAAATGGTAGCTATGCAGGCATTGGCTGAGGCCAGTCTTTTGTCACACACACAAAAGATTAAACTCAAAGATGTATTTGGCATCTTAGGCGTCTCTTGTTGATTGATATATTACTGCACTCATTGCTAATATTTCTCTAATGCTTCAGTTTAGTAGAAGTAGATCAATAGAACTTTTTTTCTTAAGTTAAAACCAATTCAATGCCCTGTGCAAAGCTTTGGAAAAATAGTGCAGAGCATAAAGTCAGATGTGATGAAAAGTGATTAATAGGAGATGATTTCCTTTGCTATGGTTGTTCTCATGTTTAGATATGAACTTCCCTAGAACTTCTATAGCCTCCCCTAGAACTTCTATAGCCATTCCATTACCTTGAGGGGAATCAGCCCAAGGGGGAAATTGGTCATACTTCAGAAGATGTATCAGAAAAGTGAGAAGAACCCTGATAATGGACACCATCATCAGAGTATTGAGACAAGTAAAGCAAGAATATGCCCTGAATCTGGACATTGAGTCTTCTCAGGCTATCTCTGCTCAAACACCAATAATGCCCCCCAACTACACCTATGCTGTTACTAAAATAATTTATAACTAAAAACAACAGGTATCTACTTTGAATTATTTCTCCTAATCTAACTCAGAGTGACATTTATGTAGTTTTCTTATATATAATATATAATATGTATAAATTATAGAAATATATTATATATATATAATTTCCTTCGAAAATTACAGTAGAAATTTCTGACATTTGTGCTTTGATTGAAACATCTATTGGGTGGTATATCATTGCTTTTAACTGTTTGGTCAAAATAGGTTTCAATGGGGCACCTGGGTGGCTCAGTGGGTTAAAGCCTCTGCCTCTGGCTCAGGTAGGATGCCAGTGTCCTGGTATCAACCCTTGCATTGGGCTTTCTGCTCTGCAGGGAGCCTGCTTCCTCCCCTCTCTCTCTGCCTGCCTTTCTGCCTACTTGTGATCTCTGTCTGTCAAGTAAATAAATAAAATCTTTTAAAAAAAATAGGTTTCCATAACACTCAGGTCCCTTTCCAGTGATTCTTACCCCCAAACTGGGCATCTCCTAAAGCTGGGACCTATGTGTGTCCCCTTGAATTTTAGAAATGAGTAAAAATATTCCACCCTTTTTTTTTTAAAGATTTATTTGAGAGAGAGAGAGAGCACAAACAGGAGGAGAGAGTAGGAGAAAGAGATAATCTCAGGCAGACTTCACATCAAACGAGGAGCCAGATTGGGGAGCTCAGTCCCATGACTCTGAGATCATAACCTGGGCAGAAATCAAGAGTTGGATGTTTAACTGACTGAATCACCCACGTGCCCCAAATTCCACTCAGTCTCTTTCAAGGTATTATTTATTTATGGGACACCTTGCTCTGTTGGTTGGGTGTCTGCCTTTGGCTCAGGATCCAGGGATCTAGTCCCACATCAGGCTCCCTGCTCAGCTGGAAGTCTGCTTCTCCTCTGCCCCTCCCCCAGCTGGTTGTCTCTCTTACTCTCTCTCTAATAAATAAATAAATAAATAAATAAATAAAATATTTTTTAAAAGATTAAAAAGATTTAAAATCTTTTTTTAAAAGATTTTATTTATCAGAGAGAGAGGAGAAAGAGAGCAAGCGGGGGGTGTAGGAGAGGGAGAAGCAGGTCTCCCTTGGAGCAGGGACCCCGACACACGATGCCCTCCCTCCCCCCACTCATTCTTACTGTTCCAGGAAATCATGAAGATAGAACTCTGGAGTCCTGGTGATCATAGTTTCTGTTAGGAAGATTAAGAAACTGGAAATTCATTTTAATTGGAAAATAGATAAAAGTAGCAAACTTTGTTAAGGAATAGGGAAATAATAGAGCAGTATGAAAGAGAATGTTTTATGTTACATATCATCACATATTGAAATCATGTCACATATTGAAAATGGAAGAGAAAAAGAGACATAAGGGCAATAAGGTTGAATATGAAGCAATGTTTTATGTTTTTTTGCTTTACTGAGGAATTGACAATATAGTTGTGTATATTTAAAGTGAATTGATATACATATACATTGTAGAATGATTACCAAGTTTGAGATAATTAACATATCCATCATCTCACATAGTTACCACAGAAAATTTTTTGGAGGGTGTGCACTGAGAATGTTTAAGATCTGCTCTAGGGATGCCTGGGTGGCTCAGTTGGTTATGCATCTGCCTTCAGCTCAGGTCATTATCCAGGAGTCCTGGGATCAAGCACCACATCAGGCTCCCTGCTCAGCAGGGAGGCTGCTTCTCTCTCTCTCTCTTCCCTTTCCCCTGTTTGTGCTCTCTCGCTCTCTGTCAAATAAATAAATACATAAAATGAGTGAAAGAGGTCAAGCAGAGAGAGTCAATTATCATATGGTTTCACTTGTGGAGCATAAGGAATAACAAGGAGGACATTGGAGAAGGAAAGAAAAAGTGAATTGGGGGAAATGAGAGGGGGAGACAAACCATGAGAGACTGTGGACTCTGAGAAACAAACTGAGGGTTTTGGAGGGGGTGGGGGGTCGGGGGAGCCTGGTGGTGGGTATTAAGGAGGGCATGGATTGCATGGAGCACTGGGTGTGGTGCCTAAACAATGAATTTTGGAACACTGAAAAAAAAATTAAATTTAAAAAAAAGATCTGTGCTAAAAAACCTTCAAATATTTAATATCATTATTATTTTTTTTAAAGATTTTATTTATTTATTTATTTGACAGAGAGAGGGAGAGGGATCACAAGTAGAGCAGCAGGTAGGGTTGGGCGTGGGGAGCAGGATCCCTGCTGAGCAGATTGCTCAATGCGGGGCTCGATCCCAGGACCCTGAGATCATGACCTGAGTCAAATGCAGAGGCTTAATCCACTGAGCCACCCAGGTACCCCTTAATACTGTATTATTAAATATAGTCACTGTGCTACGCATTAGATCCTCAGAACTTATTCTTATAACTTATTCTTATAACTGAGTATGTTCCTCCTTCCCACTCAGGCAATGGAAAGCACCATTTTATTCTTTGTTTCTATGATACATTTTTTAAAGATTCCACATGTGATACCATATAGTATTCGTCTTTGTCTAACTTACTGTCTTAGTGTAATGCCCTCCCCGACTCATTCAAGTTGTTAGAAATGGCAGAATTTCCTTTAAAAAGGAAATTTAAATTCCAGTTAGCTAATATACAATGTAACATATGAGTTTCAGGTGTACAATTTAGTGATTTCAGCACTTCCATACATCGCCCATTGCTAATCACAAGTGCACTACTTTTTTTTTTTTTTTTAATTTATTTGACAGAGATCACAAATAGGCGGACAGGCAGGTAGAGAGGGAGGCAGGGGGTGGGGGGGGAGCAGGCTCCCTGCTGGACAGAGAGCCATATGCGGGACTCAATCTCAGGACCCTGGGATCTCGACCTGAGCCGAAGGCAGAAGCTTAATCCACTGAGCCACCCAGGTACCCCACAAGTGCACTACTTAATCCCCATCATCTGTGTAACCAGTCCGCTCACCCACCTCCCCTCTGGTAACCCTTCGTTTGTTCTCTATCGTTAAGAGTCTGTTTCTTATTTGCCTCTTTTTTTCTCCCCTTATGATCATGTGTTTTCATTCTTAACTTCCAGTATGGTTAATTCATATGGTATTTGTCTTTCTCGGATTCATTTCACTTAGCTTAATAGTCTCAAGCTCCATCCACATTGTTACAAATGGCAATATTTCATTCTTTTTATGGATGACTAATATACCCCTGTGTTATGTAAATCTTTCTTATTCATTCGTCAGTCAACAAACATTTGTACTCTTTCTATAATTTGGCTATTGTTGATAATGCTGCTAGAAACACTAGGGTGCATGTATCCCTTTGATTTAGAATTTATTGTTCTTTGGGTAAACACCTAGTAGTACAATTGCTGGATTCCAGGTAATTTTATTTTTAACTTTCAGAGGAACCTCCATACTGTTTTTCAGAGCTGGCTGTACCAGTTTGCATTCCCACCAACAGTGCACAAGCATTTGCCTTTCTCCACATCCTTGCCAGCACCTTGTTCTTGTGTTGCTAATTTTAGCCATTCTGATAGGTGTGAGGTGATATCTCATTGTAGTTTTTTTTTTAATTTCTTTTCAGCATAACAGAATTCATTGTTTTTGCACCACACCCAGTGCTCCATGCAATACGTGCCCTCCCCGATACCCACCACCTGGTGCCCCCAACCTCATAACCCCCGCCCCTTCAAAACCCTCAGGTTGTTCTTCAGAATCCATAGTCTCTCATGGTTCTTCTCCCCTTCCAATTTCCCTCATCTCCCTTCTCTCCAGCTCCCTAGGTCCTCCATGTTATTTGTTATGCTCCACAAATAAGTGAAACCATCCCTGATGATAAGTGATATAGAGCATTTTTTCATGTGTCTTTCAGCCATCTGTATGTCTGTATGTCTTCTGTGGGAAAATGTCTGTTCATGTCTTCTGCCCATCTTTTAACTGGATTATTTGTTTTCGGGGTGTTGCATTTTATGTTATTTATATATTTTGGATACTAACCTTTTCTCAGATAATGTCACTTGCAGATGTCTTCTCCTGTCTCATAGGTTGCCTTTTAGTTTGGTTAATAATTGTAGGAGCTTTTTATTTTGATGAAGTCCCAATAGTTTATTTTTGCTTATTCCCCCTTGCAAAGGGGAGGGGTATCTAATAAGGAGAGGTGGCTAATAAGAAATTTCTATGGCTGATGTCAAAGAGGTTACTGCCTGTGTTCTCCTCTAAGATTTTGATAGTTTCCTGTTTCATATTTAGGTCTTTAATCCATTGTGAATTTATTTTTGTGTATGGTGTAAGGAAGTGGTCCAGTTTCACTCCTCTGCATGTGGCTGTCCAGTTTTCTAAACATCATTTGGTGAAGAGATTTTTTTAAATTTTGTTTTTATTTATTTTCAGTGTTCCAGAATCCATTGTTTAGTGCTCCATGCAATACATGCCCTCTTTAATACCCACCACCAGGCTCACCCAACCTCCCCTCCAAAACCCTCAGTTTGTTTCTCAGAGTCCACAGTCTCTCATGGTTCATCTCCCCCTCCGATTTCCCCCAACTCACTTCTCTTCATCTCACAAAGTCCTCCTTGTTATTCCTTATGCTCCACAAGTAAGTGAAACCATATAATAATTGAATCTCTCCGCTTAACTTATTTCACTCAGCATAATCTCCTCCAGTCCCATCCATGTTGATATAAAAGTTGGGTATTCATCCTTTCTGATGGAGGCGTGATACTCCATTGTATATATGGACCACATCTTCTTTATCCATTCGTCCATTGAAGGGCATCTTGGTTATTTCCATAGTTTGGCAATGGTGGCCATTGCTGCTATGAACATTGGGGTACAGATGGCCCTTCTTTTCACTACATCTGAGATTCTTTTTTCCATTGGATATACTTTCCTGCTTTGTTGAAAATTAATTGACCTTATAGTTGTGGGCCAGTCTCTGGCTGTTCTTTTCTGTGCCATTGATCTATGTGTGCATTTTTGTCCCAATACCACAGTTTTATCCCAATACCATCCTGTTTTGATCACTACAGCTTTGTAATGTAACTAAAATCCAGAATTATAAAGCTTCCAACTTTGCTTTACTTTTTCAAGGTTGCTTTGGCTGTTTTGGGTCTTTTGGTTTTCCATACAAATTTTAGGATTGTTTTTTCTAGCTCTTTGAAAAATGACGGTGGTATTTTGGTGGGGTTTGCATTATATGTGTAGAACTGCTTTGAGTAATATAGACATTTTAACAATATTTTTTCTTCCAATCCATGAGCACACAATGTTTTTCCAGTTCTTTGTGTCATCTTCAGTTACTTTCATAAGTGTTTGATAGTTTCAGGATACAGATCTTTTTACCTCTTAGGTTTATTCCTAGGTATTTTATGGTTTTTGGAATAATCTTAAAGGGCATTGATTCCTTGATTTCTCTTTTTGCTGCTTTATTATTACTGCATAGAAATGCAACAGATTTCTGTACACTGATTTTGTATCCTGTGACTTCACTGAATAACGTTATCACTTCTAGTAATTTTATGATGGAGTTTTTTGGGTTTTCTACATAGAGTTTTGTGTCCTCTGTAAATAGTTTGATTTCTTCCTAAACAATTTGGATGCCTTTCACTTCTTTTTGTCTGCTGTGGCTAGGACCTCCGCTATTATGTTAAATAACAGGGGTGAGAATGGACATCCCTTTCTTGGTTTTGACCATAGAGGAAAAGCTCTCTATTTTGACCTACTGAGGATAATATTAGTGGTAGTTGTTGTTTTGTTTTGTTTTTTTAATATGGCCTGTATTAAGTAGAGGTATGGTCCCTCTACCTCAACTTTGTTGAGGGTTGTTTTTATGAGTGGATGTCCTACTTTGTCAAATGCTTTTTCTGCATCTATTGAAAGAATCATATGGTTCTTATCCTTTCTCTTATTAATGTGCTGTATCATGTTGATCGATTTGCAAACATTGAACCACTCTTGCAACCTTTGGAGTAAATCCTACTCAATCATTGTGAATGCTTCTTTTAATATACTACTGTTGGATTCAGTTTGCTAGTATTTTACCAAGATTTTGTGCATCTATATTCATTAGGGATGTTGGCCTGTACTTCTTTTTCTCAGTGGAGTCTTTATCTTGTTTTGGTATCAGGGTAATGCTGGACTCATAGAATGAATTTGGAAGTTTTCCCTCTATTTCTATTTTTTTGGAATAGTTTGAGAAAAATAGATATAAAGTCTTCTTTAAATGTTTGGTAGAATTTACCTGTGAAGCCCGAGACTTTGGTTTGTTGTGAGATTTTGATTGCTGATTCCATTTCTTCGCTGTTTATTGGTGTATTCAAGTTTTCTATTTCTTCCTGTTTCAGTTTTGGTAATTTATATGTCTCTAGGAATTTATCCATTTCTTCCAAATTGTCCAGTTTGTCAGCATATAGTTTTCATAATATTGTCTTACAGTTATAGTTCTGTGGTGTTAGTTGTTTCTCCTCTCATTTGTGATTTTGTTTATTTTGGGCCCTTTCTTTTTTCTTTTGATAACAGCTGCTGGGTTCATTGATCTGTCCAACTGTGGTTTTTTTGTTTGTTTGTTTGTTTCTGTGTCATTTATTTCTGCTGTAATCTTTATTATTTCCCTTCTGATAGCTTTAGGTTTCATTTGTTCTTTTTCTATCTCCTTTAGGCATAAGATTAGGTTGTTTGAGATTTTTCTTGCCTCTTGAGGTAAGTCTGTATTGCTATATACTTCTCACTTATGACTACTTTTTTTTTTTTGCTTTTGCTTACTGTTTTTTTAAAATTTTTTATTTTTTTTAATTTTTTATAAATATATGATATATTTTTATCCCCAGGGGTACAGGTCTGTGAATCGCCCAGTTTACACACTTCACAGCACTCACCAAAGCACATACCCTCCCCAATGTCCATAATCCCACCCCCCTTCTCCCAACCCCCCTACCCCCAACAACCCTCAGTTTGTTTTGTGAGATTAAGAGTCACTTATGGTTTGTCTCCCTCCCAATCCCATCTTGTTTTCTTGTTTCATTTATTCTTCTCCTACTCCCTTAAGCCCCCATGTTGCATCACCACTTCCTCATATCAGAGAGATCATATGATAGTTGTCTTTTTCTGCTTGACTTATTTCACTAAGCATGATACGCTCTAGTTCACTTATGACTACTTTGCTGCATCCCAAAAGTTTTGGATCATTGTGTTTTCATTTTCATTTGTTCCCATGTATTTTTTTTTTTTTTATTTCTTCTCTGATTTCCTGGTTGGCCTATTCTTTCTTTGGTAGCATGTTATTTAATGTCCATGTATTTATGGCCTTTCTAAATGTTTTTCTTGTAATTAAGTTCAAGTTTCATAGTGGTGAGATCAGAATATATACAGTTGAGATTGTGATCTCCATATTTTTGTACTTGTCGAGGGCTAATTTGTACCATGTATGTGATCTATTTTGGAGAAATGTCCTGTGTGCACTAAAAAAGGATGTGTATTCTACTGCTTTAGGACAGAATGTTCTGAGTATATCTGTTATGTCCATCTAATCCAGTGTGTCATTCAAACCCATTGGCTTTTTTCTTGATTTTATGCTTAGATGATCTGCCCATTGATGTAAGTGGGGTATTTCTTATTGTATTATTATCAATGAGTTTCTTTCTTTTTTTTTTAAGATTTTATTTATTTATTAGAGAGAGAGCACAAACATGAGTCAGGGTATGGTAAGGTCAGAGAAGGAGGGAAAAAATCTCAATTACATTCCCTGCTGAGCATAGAACCTGACCTGGGGCTCAATCCCAGGACCCTGAGATCATGACGTGGGCCAAAATAAAAAATCAGATACTTAACTGACTGAGCTACCCAGGCATCCCATCAATGAGTTTCTTTATGTTTGTTATTCATTGTTTTATATATTTAGGTGTCCCCATCTTGGGTGCATAAATATTTATAATTATTAGATATTCTTGATTGTCTTCTTTATTATGATATAGTGCCCTTCTTAATCTCTTGTTAGTCTTTGGTTTAAAATCTAGTTTGTCCAATATAAGTATTGCTACTCCCACTTTCTTTTGATGTCCATTTCCATTATAAATACTTTTCCATACCCTCACTTTCAATCTATAGTTGTCTTTATGTCTAAAATGAGTCTTTTGCAGAAAGCAAATAGATTTTTTTTTTATCCATTCTGACACCTTATGTCTTTTATCAAAGTGTTTAATCCGTTTACATTCAGGGTAATTATTGATAGCTAGTTAGCGACATATTTTTACTTGCTTTGTTACTGTTTCTGGTGATTTTCTCTGTTCCTTTCATCTTTGTCACTTTTGGTCTCTCCTTCCCACTCAAAGACACTTTTTTTCCCCAAATTTTTAAAAAATTATTCCATCACCCAGCCACCTCATCCCTCCTAGCCCCCTTCCCTCCAGCAACCCTCAGCTTGTTTCCTGAGATTAAGAGCAGAGACACCTTTAGTTCTTCTTGCAAGGATGGTTTAGTGGTCATGAGCTCCTTTAGATTTTTTTTTTTTTTTTTTTTTTGTCTGAAACTATCTTTCCTTCTATTCTGAATGATAGCCTTGCTGGATATAGTATTCTTCAAGACTTTGGATTTTTCCCATTCAAGCACATTGAATACACCATGCCTCTCCCATCTGGTTTCTCAAGTTTCAGTGGAGACATCTACAGCCTGCCTTATGGTTGTCCCCTTGAAAGTTAGGGGCCACTCCTTGATGCTGTTAAGATTTTTTCTTTATCATGATATTTTGCAAATTTAATTAAAATACATCCTGGTATTGGCCTGTTTTTGTTGACTTTAGTGGGAATTCTCTGTGCCTCCTAGATTTGGATGTCTGTTTCCTTTCCCAAATTAGGGAAGTGTTCAACTATCATTTCCTTAAATAAATGTTTTGTCCCTTTTCCTCTCTCTTCTTCTGGGGCTCCTGTAACATGAAGTGTTATGTTTGAATCACTGGGTTTCCTAAGTCTATTGTGTTCCATAACTCTTTTTCTCTTTTTTGTTCACCTTCATTATTTTTCATTATTTTATATTCCAAAGCAATTATTTATTCCTCTGCTTCTTCCATCCTTGTGTTCATTGCATCAAGCCTGTTATGAATTTTAGTTCTGCATTTTTCATTTCTTTTTTAAGATTTTATTTATTTGGGAGGGAAGGTGAGAGGAAGAGAGCAAGCACAAGTGGGAGGAGGGGCAGAGGGACAAACAGGTACTGAGTGGGGGCTCAGTCCTAGGACCCTGAGATAGTGACTTGTATGACCCTGTGATGGTGACTTGAGCTGAAGTTAGATGCTTAACTGACTGAGCCACCCAAGTGCCCTACTGCATTTTTCATTTCTGTTTTTTTTTTTTTTTAATTCCTTCTTCTCCGTGGAAAGGACCTCCCTGAAGTCTTTTATTCTTTTCTCAAGCCCAGTGAGTATCCTTATGATTTTTGTTTTAAATCCTCCCATCAGACATGTTACTTAAAACTGTTTCATTTAGATTTCTGGCTATGACCTTATTTTCTTCTTTCATTTTGGATTAATTCCTCTGTCTTGGTATTCTATGTCTCTGCTTTCTTCTGTATGTTAGAAAAACCCATTATTTTTCCTGCTCCTGATAGTCATGGCTTTATGAAGATGAGGTCATACAGTTAGAGCTTTGTGCTTCAGGGAGTGTCTCTAATGTGTGCTCCATGCACTCTGCTGTTGTGTTTTGACTATTCTGTCCCTCAGGCCAGTCATCTGCAGAGGCTCTTTGCCTGCAGTGGGCAGTGTTTTGTCCTTGGCCAGAATGTGATGAGTTTTGACTAGGTGTTTTCTGGTCTGCTTGTTAAATGAGAGCTGATAATACTTCCAATATAATGGGAGGCCTGCAGAACTCTCTGGTCAGGAGATGTGGCATGAGCAGTGTTTTCTGCTGGTCTTTTGGCAAAGGGCTCACTGTGCTGGCATTGAGGCAAGCTCAACAGAGAAGGGCAGTCACACCAGAGTGCAGAGGTGTGGGCCTTGGTGTAAGCAGGTTAGGCAGCCAGTATCAGCAAAGTGCTGCTTACTGCTAGTGGCTCTTATTTGTACTGATGGGTGGTGGCCGGGGGGCGGGGAGGCAGAAAAATGGTGCCAGCTGTCTCTTATGTCCCAGGAGAGGCATCTCTGTGAACTCTCCTGCCAAGGGTACACTCCCAGAAGAGCAAATAAACTCCCCACTATGTGCCCCAGGCATTTTCCAGATCGTTTTCCATACTGACTCTGGGTTGTTTGCCTGTTTCCTCTGCAGGAGTAGGGCAGTGGCCTTAGGTCTTTATTCAGCCAAGCCTGAAGACCTTTAAAACTCTAGTGTTAAACCCTGATGGTTGCAATAACTCATAAAACTCAACCTTTCTTATTTTTCCCGTCAATGGTTTTTGGGAATTTCTTCTTGTGCATTCCCCTGTGTGCTCCTGTCCACCTCACCTTTCTCTGGGACCATAGTTTGCTCTCCTTTGCAGCACCCCTGCTCCATTTCTCCCCCCAACCACATGTCTGCACTTCCTACCCTCTTCTGTGTGGTTTATTCTCTCTCTTTAATTGAGGAGTTTGTGCTGTCAGTCTTGAAGTTGATTTCTGGAGTATTTAGAATGATTTCATAGTTATCTAGTTCTGTTCAAGGAAAACAAGATGGGCTTAGGGTCCCATTACTGTGCTGCCATCTTAGCTCCCCTCCCAAAACTTCCTTCTTTCTTATGGCTGAATATTGTTCAAGTGTTCATGTATACCACAATTTCTTTATTCATCAAAGGACATTTAGTTTGTTTCCATATCTTGGCTCTTAGGAATAATTCTGCAATAAACATGGGTGTCCAGAAATCTTTTCAAGATACTAATTTCTCTTTAGTATCTCTAATTTATACTCAGTTGTGTGATTGCTGGATCCTATGGCAATTCGATTTTGAATTTTTGGGGAAATCATCATATTGTTTCCTAATATGGCTATACCATTTTATATTTCCACTAACAGTATAATGGTTCCCTTTTCTCTATATCCTCACCATTAGTTATCTCATTTCATTTTGATGATAGCCAGTCTAACAGATGTGAGGTGATAGATATCTCGTTGTGATTCTGATTTGCATTTCCCTGTTGAACACATTTTCATATATCTGTTGACCATTGATATGTCTTCTTTGGAAACATATCTATTCAGGTCTTTACCCATTTTTAATATGATTATTTGCCTTTTTTTTTTAACTGTAAAGTTGTATGAGTTCTTTATGTATTTTGGATACTGACCCCTTATAAGGTATAAACAGGCATATATACCAGTGGATTAGAATAGAGAACCCAGACATAAACCTATGCATATATGGCCAACTATTTTTTAACAAGAGTGCCAAGAACACAAAATAGGGAGAGGAGAACCGGGTATCCACATGCAAAAGAATGAAACTGGACTGCTACATTACACTACTGATAAAAATTAACTCCGATGGATCAAAGGATTAAATGTGGAATCTGAAACCATAAAACTCCTACAAAAAAAAAAAAAAAAACTTAAAGGAAAAGATCCTTAACATCAGTTTTGGAAATGGTATTTTTGGATAAGACTTCAAAAGCACAGGAAAACAAAAATAACAACAAGAACAAAAACTAAAATAAGCAAGCAGAACTATATTAATCTAAAGAGCTTCTGCATAGAGGAGAAAATGATAAATAAATTAAAAAGGCAATCCACAGGTTGCATTTTTTTCATATGTCAAAACATATCTTATAAAATAAAAAAATATACTAATTACAAAAAAGAAAAAGAAACCTCGGTGGATTTCAGTAAGAATTAATTAGCAAAACTATGAAGAGAAATGATGCATTTCTGAGGAAATCAACAAAGCACAAAGATTAAAAAATGTATGTCTTAAGACATTTCAGTGTTTTAAGAGAAATGGAAAACAAAGGAATAAAGCAGTAAGAATTGAAAAATTAACTGTGGAGTGAAAAATAGGTCAGCATTTAAAGAGAAATTGATACATGTATAATAAAATATTAGGGGATAGGGAATGACTTCTCCAATTGAAGAGACTGAGTCCTGAGCAAGACCATTGGAAAAGAATCACAGTAAAATAGAAGAAATTCAGTGACAAAATCTGAACAGCTACCAGAGAAAAACAGATTACATCAAAGAAAATAAAGTTGAACTAACTATATACTTCTGCCCTTTAATAAAAGATACCAAAAGTCCAAAAATTGATATGCTCAAAAGTATTATAAAAAATAATAACTTCCTACCTAGAATTTTACACTTCAGAAAACTAACAAAAACATTTAGATGAGCAAATACAGAAAGAATGTGATTCCTTAATTTGAGAAGAACTAAACTGCACTCCAGTTAAAATAAAATTAAACCCAGAAAGAACTGGAAGCTGGAAGTATTAAGGAACAAAGAAATTACTAAACACATTATTGATATGTCTAAATTACTCCTGGCTGTAAAAAAATAATACTGGGTGCTCAGAATTTAAGAAAAAGCAAAGGTTTAAGCTGTTGTAATATTGTATTCTAGATATTTCTCCTGCAACAAAGTACATAAAAATGCCAGATAAATTACTTCAGAAAGTTATTTTAGCATAATACTCTAAGTTATTCAGAGAAGGGCAAATACCATGTGACTTCACTCATATGTGAAATTTAAGAAACAAAAAAATGAGCAAAGGGGGAAAAAGAAAGAGAGCAAGCAAGAGAGGCAAACCAAGAAACAGACTCTTTTTTTTTTTTAAAAAGATTTTATTTATTTATTTGACAGAGAGAGATCACAAGTAGGCAGAGAGGCAGGCAGAGAGAGAGAGGAGGAAGCAGGCTCCCTGCTGAGCAGAGAGCCCGATGTGGGACTCGATCACAGGACCCTGAGATCATGACCTGAGCGGAAGGCAGTGGCTTAACCTACTGAGCCACCCAGGCGCCCAAGAAACAGACTCTTAACTATAAAGAACATACTGATGGTTACTGGAAGAGAAGTGGGTAAGGGATGATTTAAATAGGTGATAGGATTAAGGAGTGCACTTGTGGCAATGAGCTCTGGGTGATGTAAGGAAGTACAATAGTGGAATCACTATATTGTACACCTGAAACCAATATTACACTGTATGTTAACTAACTGGAATTTAAATAAAAACTTTTTAAAACAACTTTTCAAAATTCACAGCTTTTTTAACAAATAAAAGGAAATCAGAGATGACTACAGTAAGAAATACCTGAAATCTACAAACTACTTCTTTTCTTCAAAACTCAGAATATTTTAAATAAATAAAAAAGGCAAGGCAGATACAAAAAGCAAACATTTCTTCTTCCATGGTGATATAGGCTGCTTCTAGCTTAGTGAAGTGAATACATCTCAAAATGTGTTAGGATTGTGCACTTTGTACTTATTATTACCATATTTTGTCATATTAAAAAATTAGCTTTTAAAATTTTACTACCTTTTAATTTTTTCCTTCCTGTACTCAGGATTGTTTATTGAATAGAAGAGTCTATACATTACTTCTGGCTTTAGTTTGTTGTTGTTTTTCTTAAGTTGATGTTCTTTCATTAATAGTTTTATTTTTTTTAAGATTTTCTAGTATAGTTAACATACAGTTATATTAATTTCAGGTGTACAATATAGTGATTCAAAAAGTTTATACATTATTCAGAGTTCATCATGATAAGTGTACTCTTAATCCCCTCACTTATCTCACCCATCCCCCACCCTCCTTCCCTCTGGTAACCATCTGTTCTTTATACTTAAGAGTCTGTTTCATAGTTTGTCTCATTTTTTTCTTTGTTCATTCATTTTGTTTCTTAAATTCCACATTTAAATGAAACAATTTCTCTGATTTTTAGTAGGGGTTTGCACACAGGATACTTTGACAAATGTTTATTTTGAGAATGAGTTTATATTGCTCAGAGTCTTGTATGACAGTTTTGCTGGATATAAAATTTAGAGTAGAGAGTGTTTTCTTTGAAAACTCTTATCTTCTGGTATCTTTATGCATTGGAAATAAGTCAAAGATTAATTATTATCTCGGTAGAGATAAACATTTGGCTATTTGGTAGCTTTTAAGATTGTGTTTGGTTTTTTATTTAAATTTTTTTTTAAAAGATTTCATTTATTTGAGAGAGAGAGGCTGTGAGAGAGAACATGAGCAGGGGCAAGGGAGAGGGAGAAGCAGGGAGCCCAGTATGGGGCTCGGTCCCAGGACCCTAAGATCACAGCCCAAGCAAAGGCACATGTTTAACTAAACCACCCAGGCTGCCCCAAGATTGTGTCTGTTCTTGATAATTTTTGCTTCATTATTGAGCATGTATATATAGATTTACTTTCTTTTTCACTGCTTAGAAATTTAGATTTGCCACCAGTGGGAAAATTCTGAGCCAATTATTATTTTACAATAATTTCAAGATTTACAAATGAAATGAAGCTCCTATTATCCACTAAAGCAATTAAGTTACTAACATGCAGTTAAGGGTTCACCTATCTTCTTTCTCTGTGTTATTTTCCCTGGCCGTCATCAGTATTTCTTTTATTTTACAAGTAAGCTAATTATACCTGAATCTTCTCTCTGGGGAAACCCAATCTAATAGATATTTCTATTATATAAATTATATAATTATATATATTATATATTGTATATATAATATATATTACATATATGATAAATTGTGTAAATTAAATTTCTTTGCTTTCTCCTCTTTTTTATAACTATTTAATGTAAAAGTACCCCAGTTCTTAGTACACGGCTTTCCCCCTTCTCTTTCTACACTGATGTATTTCTGGTTATCTTATCCAGCCATTGGCTTTGAATACAACAAAAGGTTGTCTTCAAAATTTAGACTCCTTTTCTAAACCCTGGACTCCTTTTCTAAACCCTGGACTAATATACCCAACTACCAATATGATACGATACCTCCATTTGGAGGTATACACTTGAAAAAAAACTTGAAAAACGTGGCATGCCTAAAATTGAACTGCTGAATTCCTCCAATCAATAAAATCACTACTTCTCTTCCCTTTCCAGTTTCTGGCCAGTTAGTCTTTCCAATTGTTCACACCTAAAATTTTATAGACATTCTTAGTACTTGTTCTCTTATCTACCACATCCATTACTGTCTTCTCTACTTTAAAAAAAAATATGCAGAGGGGCACCTGGGTAGCTCAGTGGTTAAAGCCTCTGCCTTTGGCTCAGGTCATAATCTCAGGGTCCTGAGATCGAGCCCCGCATCAGGCTCCCTGCTCGGCAGGGAGCCTGCTTCCCCCCTCCTCTCTCTCTGCCTGCCTCTCTGTCTACTTGTGATATTTGTCTGTCAAATAAATAAAATCTTCAAAAAATATATATATATATATATATGCAGAATCTGGTAACTTTACTACAACTCCTATTCCCACTTTGGTCCAAGCCATCAAATTTCCTACCATTATTAGCACAGGAGCATCCTAGCTAGTCTGCATGCAACCATACCTGCTACTCTGTAGTCTATCATTTACAAAGTCCTTTACATTTACCAAGTCATTTACAAAGATCCTTTGAAAATATATGTCTAATCATAGCACTCCTTTGTACAAAATTATTCAGTGGATTTTTACCTCACTCAAAAAAAAAAATCCAAAAATCATACAGTGGCCTGCATATCCCCACCAGATGAGGGATTTTGTCATCTCTCTGACCTGCCCTCCTAGACCCTTATCCCTTATTGACTTTGTGTTGGCTACAGCATTCTTCCTTCCTGGACTATTCTATTCCCAGCTATCCTAATGGCTACCCCTCTCATCTCCTCCAATAATTTTTACAAATATCACTTTCTTTGTGGAACTTACATCGATGACTCTAATTAAGATTGCAAATCATCTCCACCCCATTTACATATATTTTATATTCCTTACCTTATTTTTGTTTTAAGTACTTATTAACTATTAATATACCATATTTTAAATTATTTATATTTAACATATTGTGTTTTTTCACCAAACAAAACGTTAGGCAGAGATATTTTATTTTATTAATGATGTAACTCGAGTACTTGGAATAGTTAATTATATGTATTAGGTGGTCAGTAAATATTGCTAAATAATGGACTGTGCATGTGTGTTTCCATGAGAAGTTTGGAAATGATAAGTGACTATTGATGTGAAAATTGAAGTACATTTTTAAAAAATATTTTATTTATTTTTTTTGACAGAGAGAGAGGGAATACAAGCAGGGGGAGTGGGAGAGGGAGAAGCAGGCTCCCCACTGAGCAGGGAGCCCCTTGCAGGGCTTGATCCCAGGACGCTGGGAACATGACCTGAGCTGAAGGCAGATGCTTAATGACTGAGCCACCCAGGTGCCCCATTAAATACATTTTATAGCAGAAGAATGAAGCCATTGAGAAAGGTATGTGAAGATTCAGGAGAGAATAATAGGTTACATAAAGTACCAAAAGAAGTAGGAAGGGGTCAAAGGAAGTTCATTGATCCAAAATGATGAATTATCAAAGACTTCCCAGGTTCAGGGGAGAGTACCTATATAAACATAATCATTTAAGTACACACAGTGTCTGATACATATCCAGTTAAAATTAATAAAACACCCTAATATCAGAATCTCAGGTTGTGGTGTTGAGCCATATGCTAAATCAAAAAGTTAATAAAAGTAACAAAATTGCCTATTTTCTGACCCATAATTGGAAAGTGATATACACCAATAAGTAAAAATACCAAAATAAATTATGTAGTTTTTAATAGTTTCAGTAAGGTGAATTTATTATATCTCATCAAGGTATTTAAATAAATGTCTGGTTTTCCAGGGATTTTGTCATTTTAGAGTCAGTTAATATGTGATTCTGATTATTTTCAGCAAATAGTCTATAAGAACCTATAGAAATATATCTAGCCCTAATCTGTTGTTATTATTATTATTCCCATTGAATTATTTCTAAAGCACTACTGATAATTCCTTACACTCATTTTTCATCTTGAGGATTTCCTTGTGATTATACTTGGCAGGAATTTCACACTGAGCAATGATCAGTATTAGAGCACTCATTTTTAATAGAAACAATAGTGTGCATGCTACAGTTTATTAATTAAATATACAAATGGTCCCCTTCCAAATTTTTATGATGATCTGGAATTTACCCCAGAAATTAATTAAATCCCTTTTTACCATAACTAACTACATGATTCATGAAAGCTTGTGGAGATTAATTCTAAATTACTGTATTGTCAATGAGACTATATGATGAGGTTAAAATATAAATGGTGAAAGAAGATATATCTCTAATTATTCTGAAATACTTATTTTGGTTATCACCATATTTGATTTTATTGCTTCTTTGAAATTATTTCCTTCAGAAATCAGACACAGATGCTAACCATAACATAGTCAAAGATGAGAGTGCTTCATTTATCCAGAAGTCATTCATGCAACAAACTAACTTTCCTTAAAATAAAAAGCCAATAAATCTTAGTAAGTGAAGCAAAATATTTCTGAGCAGCCACCATAAATAGAAACCATGGCAAAGAAATGATATGTACTTGTGGAAAAATGTGAACACATTTAGAATGCTATAATAAAATACAAATGCATTATTATGGTTTAAATGGTTATATAACTAAAACTCTATTTTTTCATAGGTATTTCTTTCATCAATATGTATCATTTATTTAGGATTAATTCAAAATAAATTCTGATAAAATTAATGTGTGTTGGAATAGGATGCTTCAACAGGCAGCCTTTAGGCAACAGACGAATTAGGTTTACATACATGTGTTGATACATATATTATTTCTAATGCAAGTTGAGATAGTTTTAGAGAAAAAAGCATTTTTAATATTATATATGTTTGTCACCTTCATGAGGTGGGGATCCTGGTGATCGGAGCCTAAATGGTGGGGGGACTACTGACTGATCAGTAGATGACTTTATTTCTTACAATCACTTCTCTTATACTTTACACAATATCCAGTTACAAACAACAGAGATTTATGAGCAGGACATGAACTGCATGTGAGATGTGAGCTACGTGTGGAACATGAACTTCATGTGAGATGTGAGCTATGTGCAGGACGAGGACTATATGCAGGTAATCAAGTGTGATAAGTGAACAACAATGATTATCTCTTAGCTTTAAATGACAAGAGCAAGTTAAGGTTTCTCCACACTTAGCAGATACATCTAAAGGAGGACAGGAAAGCACTCGGGGAGCCTCCCATGTTTATTCTGGGCGTTGGCCCAGGAAGACTCTTGCCCTTCATCTCCTGGAGTTTTCTCACAGGATCCCACACGACCCCAGTCACATTGGTGAGGATCCAGGTTGTGTTCCAACATATGTTAGTGGCTTGTATTTTATTTACTTAAATAAATACTCATAAATTTCTGGAAAAGCAGAAATTAAAAATTTTTTGAGGTACAAACTATTGTTTCTAAAAATAATCCATTTTTGTAATATCTAAGGCATCTATGCTCAAACTTATAGACCAAATTGAGGAAAGCTGACATTCTACAAATGTTGATTCTTCAAAAATTTATAAAACTAGGATATATTGAAAATTTTTAGGTTTACTTTGATTTTTGACATCAGTCTTTTATTGTTTGAAAATAGGTCTCGATAGTGGCAAATATGTTTTATTAAGTTTATATAAAAGTTGTGTTGTGTGTCTTGGTTTTTCTGATTTTTTTATCAGGATATAATTGCTATACATAGACAAAGATATAGATATATATCTTCTGTATCATTTTTGTATCCATTGATAGACACTTGTTTCCGTGGCTATTGGTGAATATTGTTTCAATGAACAAAGAAGTGAATATATCTTTTCTTATAAAATTCAATTAATTAACATAAAATGTGTTATTAGATTTAGTGCTCATTACCTCAAGTGCCCTCCTTAATGCCCCATCAATCAGTTACCCCATCCCTTGACCCACCTCCACTCCAGCAACCTCTGTTTCCTACTATTATGGTTTACTCTTTGTTTTCATCTTCTTTTTCCCCTCCCTTCCCCTATGATCCTCTTTTTTTTCTTAAATTCCACATACGAGTGAAATATGATAATTGTCTTTCTCTGATTGAATTATTTTGCTTAGCATAATACTGTTTAGTTCCAACCATGTCATTGCACAGACAAAATTTTGTTTTCTTTAATGACTGAGTAATATTCCATTAAATATATATACAACCTCTTCTTTATCCATTCATCTGTTGATGGACCTTTGGGCTCTTTACATAGTTTGGCTGTTGTGGATATTGCTGCTATGAAATTGGGGTGCCCCTTTGGATTACTGTATTTGTATCTTTGGAGTATATACCTAGTAGTATAATATCTGGGTTGTAGGGTAGCACCATTTTTAATTTTTTGAGGAACCTCCATACTATTTTCTAGAGTGACTGTACCAGCTTGCATTCCCACCAACAGTGTGAGAGGGTTCGTCATTCTTCACATCCTCACCAGCATTTCTTGTTCCCTGTCTGGTTCATTTTAGCCATTCTGACTGGTGTGAAGTGGTGTCTCATTGTGGTTTTGGTTTGTATTTCCATGTTTCCTAATGATGTTGAGCATTTTTTCATGTGTTTATTGGCCATTTGGATGTCTTCTTTGGAAAAATGTCTTTTGCCCATTTCTTGATTGGATTATTTGTTCTTTGGGTGCTGAGTTTGAGAAGTTCTTTATAGATTTTGGATACCAGCCCTTTATATGGCAAGACAAATATCTTCTCCCACTCATTTCTTTTGGTTTTATTGACCATTTCCTTTGCTGTGCAAAAGATTTTTATCTAAATGGAGTCCCAATAGTTACGTTTTGTTTTTGTTTTCTCTGCCTTTGAAGATGTGTCTAGCAAGAAGTCGCTGTGTCTTAGTCAAAGAGGTTGTTGCCTGTATTTTCTAGATTTTGAGGGATTCCTGTTCTGCATTTACATCTTTCATCCATTTGGGTTTATTTTTGTGTATGGTGTAAGAGAATGGCCCAGTTTCATTCTTCTGGATGCGGCTGTCCAATTTTTCCAACACCATTTGTTGAAGAGACATTTTTCCACTGGATAATCTTTCCTGCTTTGTCAAAGTATAGTTGACCATAGAGTTGGGGGGTCCATATTTGGGTTTTCTATTCCGTTCCATTGATCTATGTGTCTCTTTGTGTACCAGTGCCATGCTGTCTTGATGATTATAGATTTGTAACATAACTGGAAGTCTGGAGTTGTGATGCCACCAGCTTTGGTTTTCTTTTCTTTTGAGTTGTTTTGTGTGTTTTTTTTTAACTTTCTTTCTTTATTCTTTTTTTAAAATTTTATTTATTTATTCAACAGAAAGATCACAAGTAGGCAGAGAGAAAGGCAGAGAGAGAGGAAGGGAAGCAGGCTCCCCGCTAAGCAGAGAGCCAGATGCAGGGCTTGATCCCAGGACCCTGAGATCATGACCTGAGCCAAAGGCAGCGGCTTAACCCACTGAGCCACCCAGGCAACCCAATTTTCTTTAGATAAATACCAAGAAGGAGAATTTCTAGATCATATGGTAGTTTTTTTTTTTAATTTTTATTAAAATATTTTACTTATTTATTTGAAAGAGAGAGTGAGAGAGATTATGAGAGGGGAGGGGTCAGAGGGAGAAGAAGACTCCCCAGTGAGCAGGGAGCCCGATGTGGGACTCGATCCTGGGACATCAGGATCATGACCTGAGTTGAAAGCAGTTGCTTAACCAAATGAGCCACCCAGGCACCCGGTAGTTTTATTTTTAAAGTTTTGAGGAAATTCTGTATTTTGCATAGTAGTTGCACCACTTTACATTCCTGCAAGCAGTGCATAAGGGTTAGGTTTTCTCCATATCCTTGTCAGCACATGTTATTTCTCGTCATTTTGACATAAGCTATTCTAACAAATATGAGATGATATCTTATTGTGGGTTTGATTTGCATTTCCTTGATGATTAGTGATACTGAATACCTTTTCATGAACCTATTGGCCATCTCTCGTCTTCTTTGGAAAAAACTCTCTTCAGGTTGTTTCACTACGTTTTAATTGAATTATCTATTTTTTGCTTTTACGTTGTATGTGTTCTTTATATTTTGAATATTAAACCCTTATATAAAATTTGAAAATATTTTGTCCCATTCACCTTTTCATTTACATTGTCTTTTCATTTAATTGTTGAGTTCCTATGCCATGCAGAAGCTTTTTAGTTTGATGTAGTCTCACTTATTTATTTTTGCGTCAAAAAATAATCACCAAGAATGATATCAAGGATCTTACTACCTATGTTTTCTTCTAGAAGTTTTATGGGTTTTGGTATTATGGTCAAGTCTTTAATCCATTTTGAGTTAACATTTGTGCATGGTGTTAAGATAGTGATCCAATTACATTTTTTTGCATGTGACTGTCTTGTATTCCCAGCACCATTTATTGAAGAGATGGTCATTTTGCCATTGTATACTCCTGATTCCTTTGTCATAAATTAAATGACAATATATGCAGGGATTTTTTTCTGATTTTTTTTGTGTGCTATTGCATATGAGCATTTAAAATTTTTTAAAAAGATTTTATTTATTTTTTCAACAGACAGAAATTACAAGTAGGCAGAAAGGTAGGCAGAGAGACGGGGTAAACAGGCTTTCCACTCAGCAGAGAGTCTGGTGTGGGGCTCAATCCCAGGACCCCAAGATCATGACCTCAGCCAAAGGCAGAGGCTTAATGCGCTGAGCCCAGCATTTAAAATTTTTAATTTCCCAATTTTTATTACTAGTACATAAAATATTATTTTTATCACTTTTAGCTAGTAATCTTGATTAAAATAACTACTAGTTATAGTAAAATTATGTACATCAATAGATAAAGAATGACATCATTAAAGGACTGACAGGAAATTAAAAAATCCTATAAACCAAGACTTATATACCCAGCATGTGAAGCAATAGACTGTTCTTTTAAGGTAGACTATGAATAATTTAAAAGGTATATTGTAAGTGCCTAGACAACAACTTTTTTTAAGATTTCTTTATTTATTTGACACAGCACAGTGATGAGGAGCAGTGATCATGGAGGAGAGCAACTTGAATAGAGTAATGCTAAACATGGAGCCTGACGTGGGGCTTGATCTAATGACCCTGAGATTATGACCTGAGTTGAAACCCAGAGTTGGGTGCTTAACTAACTATGCCAGTCAGGCACCCCTAGGCAACAATTATTTTTAAAGAGTTATTAATCCTGAGCCAATATTGGAGCTAAAATGGAATCTTAATAATAATCCAAAAGCAAACAAGTAAAGAAATAGAAGCCGAAGTAACAAGTAGAAAATAAAGATAATCATAGACATTAATAGCACAATTATATTGAAAGATACTTAAGGGTGCAATTGAACGAAGACACTTAAATCAGCACAAATATAAATAAATACTCAACCATCTTATTATGACAATATGGAACAGTAGCATTCTCACATGCTATTGGAAGAAATAAAAATATGGTAACTTAGAAACATGTTGGAAAATTTTTCTAAACTTATAGAAAATATGCATTTCCCCTCAGCTATCTTATTTTTTTGTTATAAACCCCAAATGAAACCTGTGAACATGTTCATTAAAGATACACAGTAAAGACAACACTGAGCCTGGCTAGCTCGGTCAGTAGAACATGTGACTCTTGATCACAGGGTCATGGGTTCAAGCCCATATTAGGCATAGAGCCAACAACAACAACAAAAAAAAGTCAAAACATTTTTCACAGCAGCATTATGCATAATAATCAAAATCTAGAAACAACCTAAAGGTTTAATGCAAAAATAGAAAAATAAATAATATGAAAGTAAATACTATATAGTAATACGTACAAATTATAATTATATACAACATAAACTCTGTGAGAAACTAAGGGAACCTATTTTACCTATAAAGTCTGACTTTATCTCTGTGTGAATCTCTCTTCTTTCCTCTCTCCTTCCCTCCATAACTAAACCTTCTATTTGTATAGAGTGCTCTAGCACATTGAAGGTTAAGAAATACTTTTATACATCCTAAGACATCTGAACTCTTGTAATTCAGAAGGTACGGATGATGTGTTTTATTTCCTTAATTTACCCAAAAGAAGCATTTTACAGAACTTAATTTTCTTTTATTCAAGTTTTGATATCTCACTGGGAATTGAGGGCAAGAAAGAGGACAGTCATAAGCCTGAAAAAATGTGGGGAAGAAGTGGGGAGAGTTTGCTTCATCTGGAACATTCTGAAAGAGGAGGGATAAGGGGCCTTGAAGAGACCAACAGCTTCTGAATTTATGTGGTGATACTCCTAAATCTTCCATTAAAACTAAAATTTGTGACTGATATTTTTTTACCCTGAAATAAATGGCTTTTTGTTCTACTTTTCTCATGAAAAATAGCCTATTCCTTTCCTAAATACATACTCCGATTAGAAATAGGAATTGCTTTACATAGTACCTGGAAGTCAACATTTCTGATTTTTATAAGCTCATGATTATTCTCATTTGTTGCGTGTTTCTCTGTGAGCTTTCAGTTAAATTATGTTGCGAAGCATACTATCTCATATAAAAAATATAACATATTATTGAGTTTGTAGGATTCCTTCATTATCAAATTACTGACCCATACACAGAAATTTTTTCCTCATTGTATAATTTGATGCAAGTTGTAAGTTCTTTAATGAATCCATTTTCTAGCCTCATTGTACTTTTCAATTTTAACATTTCATTATCTATAGTTTGACACCCCAAATAGCTCATTTTTAGAGGTTTATTCCTCTTTTTAAAAAAGTAATTCATTTTTGTGTTATAAAAATTGATGCAGATTTACTCATACATGGCCAAACTGTCTTAATTATGTAGCTTCCTCAAGTGAGGAAACTGAATTAATTCTTGCCTGCCTTAACTCCTTATATAAATAAGAGCTAGAGTACTACATGTGTTATATACACGTGTGTGTGTGTGTGTGTGTGTGTGTGTGTGTGTGTGTGGTTCCTCTTCAGTGCTTAATTACCTCTCAAGTATTATCTTCCTTAAGGTTAGTGTATGAAATCACTTCTGCAGTGTTCTCCATGATAGCATATGTACAAATTATTTTAATGTTATAAAGAATGTAAATCCCTTGGCCTGGGAATTTTATCTAACTTGAAATGCTTAGATCATTTTTTCCAATACTTTCTTAATTATCAGGACCTGCAGTTGCCCCTTTTTAATTTTAGTTTTGCCCTTCATAATCTGTGAAGGCAAGAGTAGAGGAGTTTGTTGTACTGTCTGCTTTTTACTAAGTCTTTGTTGTTGTTGTTGTTGTTTGATGTTATACTATTTGTTTCAAGAAAAGGGAATCTTTCATCCTTATTGCATTTCTTGCAAGGCACATGGCCTAATAAAATTTTTTGTCATCTTCTATTGTTCTGTAAGCTACTTATCAGAGCCGTCTTTTTTCTGTGAATATGCCACTTTTCACAAATGCACAATCAGGGTGTCTGAGTGGCTCAGTTGATTAAGTGCCCAACTATTGGTTTCGGCTCAGGTCATGATCTTGCAATTTGAGATCAAGCCCCACTTTGGGCTCAACACAGAGTCTGCTTCAGATTCTTTCTCCCTCTCTCTGCCCCTCCCTACTGCTTGCACACTCTCTGTCAAACACACAAATAAATAAAATCTTAAAATAATTGCATGATCAGAAATAAAATTTTTGGAATCTCTTAGCCTTTATGAGCTATTTTAAATTATAAAATTTATATGTAGCATAATTAAGAGTGTATCATCCAGACATTGCATGCCACTTGCTCTCCTGTTGTGTTTGAATAAGAAATACAAAGAATCACCTATGGTATATTCTTAGTTTGAATGTAGCTGACCAGTTTATGTAGTAAACTATTTAGATTTTATTTACTTGTTAGAGAGAGAGAGAGAGAGAATGCAGACACAAGCAGGGGGAACAGCAGGCAAAGGGAGAAGTGGGCTCCTCGCCGAGCAAGGAGCCTGATGCAGGACTTGATCCCCAGACCCTCAGATCGTGACCTGAGCTGAAGGCAGTTGCTTAAATGACTGAGAACCCAGATGTCCTGGGTTGGCAATTTTTAAAAGGAAAATTGGCCTGTTCTCTTCAAAACCTGGGTAAATTAAAAAATCTGGTCAATAAGGAGTACTATAGGTTAAAAGAAACATAATATTTATGAAAAACAGTACAACATGTGGAACTTATGTACATAAAAATTTGACCAGATCAAGGTCCAGCAAACCATTATTAGAGATTTTCTTTGGGACAACTTTGGGTATGGACCAGCTGTTAGATGAACTCAAGATGTTATGGTTAAATTTTAGTTGTTAAAATTAAATATTGATTCAGAAGTTAAGGAAGTTTGTTCAAAAATGACACTGATATCTATCTATAGTTGTCTGGATTAAGAGCAATTGGGAATCAGGGGCTCCCTACTTTTGGAGTGTGTAATTTAATCAACCATTATAATGGAATATTTTACAATTTAAAGATGATTCTTATTATTTGTATTATGTTATATAAAGTTATAGTGAACAATGAATTAGTAAACACTGACACATTGCTCCTAGAGGAAATACAGGGTTAGGTTCCTGCAAGCTTTTGGTCATAATATTTACATCAACCAGTCAGTCTCTAACCTTGTTTTATGTATATTTCTGTTTAACCACACCTTATAAAATATGTATTATTGATTCATTAACATTGAACTCTCAGTGAACAGCAGTGTAACTCCTATATTCTCCAGAAGATGCATCATAGGACTTTTATATTTGGAAATAATTGACAATATTTCAACACTGTACTTAAGGAACATTCTAAGCAGTGAAATCAGCAATAAACACAAATGTGAACAGTATTGCACTAAATAGAAAAAGGATCCTTTGGACAGGATGAGAACTGTACCAAGAAGACAGAGCATCCTTGTTTGACCTTAGCTAGGAACACACATACTTATTGGATAACTAAAATTTGAAACAGTCCTATGCATATGCATGTCCATGAATGATGAAAGTGGTAAAAGTATGGATTTGAGGGCACAAATTTTACTGAGTAATCAAATTCCAAATGTGAAGTCCACAAATAATGAGAATTCATTCTATATTATAGTTTGCTAGTATTACTATGTTATCATTATGAAAATCAGTACTTTCTATTCAACATTAGATTAAATAATTTTATAACTATCATTTATTAAAATTGTTAACATATTTTTGTATGAATGCAAATGATAGAAATATTGTGAACAAGACAACTAATAGTTTGATGTGACAGGCCCTATCACACTCTATACTGAGCAATTAAAAAATACAAATGTCAAAAATTGTCCACATGCTAAGCCATAAGAAATCTTTAAAACATTTAAGTGAATTAGTACTCTGTTAACCTTCATCTCTTAATATTGGACAACAAAGTTAAAAGTCAGTATTTGACAGGTAACATTTAAAAAGCCCAAATATATTACAAAATTTAAAATCCACAGTGCTTTTGGATTCAACTTATCGCATAGAAAGATGACAACAGCATCACTCCTACTGTAATTGCAAAAAAAGTCAGAAAATAGATAAATTTATAACTTTCCTTCATCCAGTCAGAGAGCTAAGACTATAGGGCAATCAACTAGCCTAAAATAGACACTTCCAAGGAGAGATGGATGTGTGTACTGCTTCATGTGTGGCAGTGCACATAAGGAAGAAAGGTAAATAAGAAAAAAAATATTTTTATCAAATTGCTAAAGATGAAATGTGTCCCCATCCCTAAAAATATTAACATAGATGGCCTGAGACTGTTACCCTTAAAAAAGCATGCTTGTAAGGTTGAATTTTGGCTTCTGTCTGGAACTTGAATTTTGGGAGGAATTCCACCATTCTGTAAAAGAATGGTTACCTGTGCCTAAATTGTGTACATACTATTTTTTGTGAAACATCCACTTTTCTTCTGGGAGTCTGGAATCTTGATAAATGTTAGGCAGAGGGTGTCAATGTAAATAGTCCTCAATCAAAATCTTGGGCATTGAGCCTCTAATCAGTTTCTCTGGTAGATAACACTTATATGAGGTGCTACAATTTGTTGCTATGGGAATTAAGCATATTAATATATATATATTCATCTGGGAGGACTTTCTAAGGATGATGCAAAAATGTATGAAAAAGAAAACATTTGATATATTAGATGACATTAAAGTTAAGAACTTCTATTAATCAAGACACCGAATAATTGGAAAAAAGCAATCAAAATGATCCATACATGACCAACAAATTACAACAAAGGATTGATAGCAAAATACATAAGATTTTATTTATCTTTTTTAAAGATTTTATTTATTTATTTGACAGACAGAGATCACAAGTAGGCAGAGAGGCAGGCAGAGAGAGAGAAGGGGAAGCAGGCTCCCTGCTGAGCAGAGAGCTCAAGGTGGGGCTCGATCCCAGGACCCTGGGATCATGACCTGAGCTGAAGACAGAGGCTTTAACCCACTTAGCCACTAGGCGCCCCCATAAAATTTCCTTTAAAACACACAAAAATATTACCATATTAAAATGGATAATTAAAAAGAATCATGCATAAAAAGTGAACCTGTTTCAAAATATCCTGTTTTTAACCATATAAATTTAAATTTAAAAACCAAGAAATACTGTAACTTTAAAAATAGCTGTGGATAATATGGAACAACCGTGTTCCTTGGAAATCTAAATGACACTGTCTGGTAAACTTAAATATGTAAACATACTTTTTAAAGATTTTATTTATTTATTTGACAGAGAGAGAAATGTAGGAAGAGAGCAGGCAGAGAGAGAGGAGGAAGCAGGCTCCCCACTGAGCAGAGAGCATAATTGGGGGTCAATCCCAAGACCCTGAGATCATGACCTGAGCTGAAGGCAGAGACTTAACCCACTGAGCCACCCAGGCGCCCCCGTAAACATATTTTTAGTCAATAGTACTATCTCTAGGCATCCTAGAATAACTTATGCCAATGTATATGGAGTATCAATGTTCATATGTATATATATCATGTTCATATATATACATGCACTATCAATGACTACACATATTAATACAGTCATAAAGTGAAATATAAGTTAGACTAGAATATTTAAGTTTGCACATATAAGTCTGACTAGAAGTATTTATAAATTCATTTTCCTTCAAATATTCAATACCCATATACATACCTATTATACATTATACATTAAAAAGTACATGATATTTTTTAAAAATCACCTATAGTCTCATCAGTTAGCAATAGTTACTATTATTTTTCCAGTTTAGTTTATATATATAAGGATATAGCTTATGCATTTATCCACCACTAGCTCTTCCACTTATATACAGCTTTATTTTGGGTTAATTATTCAACTTCTCTAGGACTTCTTACCAATCCGTTTAAAAAAAAAAAAAAGGATAGTAGTAATTATTTCATAGGCTTTAGGGTTTTTTTTTTGTCATAGTTAATAAGATAAATTATGTCATGCACCTCACCTTCCGTATTCTCTTTTTTCTTTCTCCAGTCCCCCTCCCCCAGTCCTTCCCTGTGTATTGAACACACACACACACAGTGTGGCTTGCCATCCAGGATGTTCCTTGTTATCATTACTTCTAGGTCTGTCATAGGCAGTGGAAAATATATTTCTGGTAGCTGCACACCTCTTCTGGGAAAGGTTCAGTGGAGCGTGGACTCTCTTTAGAGAAATTATGGGCTATAAAAGTATTTACAAATGTTAGAAATTGTCTAGTACATTCTTCTAAACAAGTTCATCTATTACTAATCATAGCTTAAGTTCTCATCCAGATATGGTGAAGCCTGAACATTCTCACTTTTTATTTACTAAGCTTTGTGTTCTTCCCACCTCCTATTCATTAAAATTACCCTATTTTGAATACACTTCAAAAAACAGGCTCAAGTAGGAATGCCATACTTTTTTCCTATCTTCACCAGTGTGTTTACTCCTGTTAGATACCAAGAGAACAGTAAGAAAATTGTTTAAAAGGGTTTGGCCAGTATAAGTTCTAGCAGTTTTGGAGTGGAGTCTTTTGGGTTTTCCACATATAGTATCATATCATCTGCGAAGAGTGATAATTTGACTTCTTCTTTGCCGATTTGGATGCCTTTAATTTCCTTTTATTGTCTGATTGCTGAGGCTAGGACCTCTAGTACTATGTTGAATAGCAGTGGTGATAATGGACATCCCTGCCGTGTTCCTGACCTTAGCGGAGAAGCTTTCAGTTTTTCTCCATTGAGAATGATATTTGCGGTGGGTTTTTCATAGATGGCTTTGATGATATTGAGGTATGTGCCCTCTATCCCTACACTTTGAAGAGTTTTGATCAGGAAGGGATGCTGTACTTTGTCAAATGCTTTTTCAGCATCTATTGAGAGTATCATATGGTTCTTGTTCTTTCTTTTATTGATGTGTTGTATCATATTGACTGATTTGCGGATGTTGAACCAACCTTGCAGCCCTGGAATAAATCCCACTTGGTCGTGGTGAATAATCTTTTTAAGGTACTGTTGAATCCTATTGGCTAGTATTTTGTTGAGTATTTTCGCATCTGTGTTCATCAAGGATATTGGTCTATAGCTCTCTTTTTTGGTGGGATCCTTGTCTGGTTTTGGGATCAAGGTGATGCTGGCCTCATAAAATGAGTTTGGAAGTTTTCCTTCCATTTCTATTTTTTGGAACAGTTTCAGGAGAATAGGAATTAATTCTTCTTTAAATGTTTGGTAGAATTCCCCCGGGAAGCCATCTGGCCCTGGGCTTTTGTTTGTTTGGAGATTTTTAATGACTGCTAGAACTTATACAGGAATTCAGTAAAGTGTCAGGATATAAAATCAATGCACAGAAATCAGTTGCATTTCTCTACACCAACAGCAAGACAGAAGAAAGAGAAATTAAGGAGTCAATCCCATTTACAATTGCACCCAAAACCATAAGATACCTAGGAATAAACCTAACCAAAGAGACACAGAATCTATTCTCAGAAAACTATAAAGTACTCATGAAAGAAACTGAGGAAGACACAAAGAAATGGAAAAATATTCCATGCTCCTGGATTGGAAGAATAAATATTGTGAAAATGTCTATGCTACCTAAAGCAATCTACACATTTAATGCAATTCCTATCAAAGTACCATCCATCTTTTTCAAAAAAAAAAAAAAAAAAGGTTTGGCCACAGTGTTGCCTACTACTAATGCTTCCCTTTAACATCTAGAGTTGATAAATGCACAAGGTTAAGATATAGTAGAATTCATCATTTTAACCAAGCTAGATTCCAAATTAATGGAGTCTGAGTGAAATTAGACTGCAAGCCATTGGAAGATAGTTTCTGCAAGGCTTATTTATTTGATCTCTGCTTACTTTCCTCCTGGCTCTAACTTTAGTTTATTAACTGAAAGTAATACAGAACATTGAACATGTGCCATACTTTTATTTTCTTCTATGATAGCAGAGTTTGTGATGTTACAACCTAAGTTGGTTTGTCATCTTCCTCTTCCAATATATATCAGGCAGTCTGAACACAAGAATATTATTTCTCTAGTTTACAATACCTGAATGCTTAGTATTTGTCTTATGATCTTCTCTCTTCAGTCAGTTCCATTGTTGATGATCTGTTAAATTGCAATATACACTTCCAGGTACAAAACTTTATATCAGTTAGAATTAAATTTATTCTGTATGACATAAAAAACTCACAACAAAAATTAATATAGTAGATTTTTTAATGTTGCTTTTAAGTAATAGGGTCCCAGTATAGGCAGATCAGGGTTGATACGGTTTTATGGAGTCTTTGGTATCATTGGGAATCTTTTCTCTCTTTATCTGTACTGTGGTCTTTCTGATACGTTTCCAAACATAAGGAATGACTCATTTTCATGAGGCAGTCTTTGTAGCTCTAGTCATCAAATCCATGTTCTCAGAAGCAAGGAGGAGTAAGAGGTAAGGATAAAGCACTGGGTACCCAGCAGAGTTAGCTCTCTTTAAGGAGATTCCTGGGAAGCAAAATCCAACAGTTTCTATTTGAAAATAGAACTTTATAAGCTAGTGTATGTCCACATCTTTGGTTAGTTTCCTAAAGGAAAAAGTAATGGAAAATATATGGTAAGCAAGTAAGTAGAATTCTCTGATATGTAACTCATATGTTACACTTCATGAGTTCCCATTATGTAGGGATGTGTTGGTGTTGGCTTTACTCTCATAAAACTTTTTGGGAATTCTGTTGAAGTGCATATTAGCAAATTCCATAAAGCATTGTATGTTTCAATATATTAATTTCCTGATAAACATACTTTAGTATTCTACTACACGGAGTCCACTTCCCATTTTTTATTTTATGACAAGTAACAAACACAGATACGGCTTTAAAAGAAAATGCCCTGAAGTAAATTTTAGATTAGATTTTGTTTTTTATGTTGGTTCTACTGTTATTTTTTAATGGAATTTTCTGAAACAATGAAACAACTCACAAGATTAAGCTTTTTTAATGAAACCAATTTTATACATTAAAATTAACGTATTTTAAAAGATAACATTGCTTATCACTGCTATAATGGTGATAATTTAGTGCCCATTTTTTGCACTATATCAAGCTTTATCTGGCTGTACAACTGGGGAAATATCACATATAGCATAAATTCAATCAGAATCAAACACAAAGCAATACTTTATTTTTGTAAATGGTTCTGTGTTTTATTTATTTTAAAGATTCTATTTATTCATTTAAGAGAGAGAGCCAGAGGAGAGCACAAGTAGGGGAAGCAGCAGAGGGAGAGAGAAAAGCAGACTCTCCACTGAGCAGGTAGCCCATTGTGGGGCTCGATCCCAGAACCCTAAGATCATGACTTGAGCTGAAGGCAGCCGCTCAACTGGGTGAGCCATCCAGTGCCCCACAAAACAGTACTTTAAAAGCAAAAAAAGAAACTTAATTGTTAAATAGCATTACTCTTGGTTAAATACACAAACATTATTTTTTTCTTTTTTCTGTGTGTTTCTACTTGGCCCTGATATTAAAAGTCCATGTAATAGTAGACACTTTGCAGCTCTCCAAATTTCAGGCAGAAGAATTCCATACATAATCAATAATAAAATACATGATTGATCAGTTCTTTCATATGTTGACTGGGATTAAGGCAAGTTTAGAGAATATTTGTCCTTTATACATTTCCTCCCACAGCATCCATGTAACCATCTTTACGGCAAGGGTGTAGACCTGTGTAGCATTAACAAAAAATTATATTTCCTTAAGGATAGTGTAACAATGAACATAGCATTATTCACACGAGCCAAAATGGAAGCAACACAAGGTTCCATCAGTGGATGAATGGATAATAAAATGTGGCATATACATACAATAAGACATTATTTAGCTTTAGAAAGGAAGGACATTCTGACACATACTTCAACATCCATTAATTTTGAGGACGTTGAGCTGAGTCAAATAAGCCAATCACAGAAAGATGAAAACTTTGTGATACCACTTAAATGAGGTATTTAGAGCAATCAAATTCACAAAGACCTAAAGTAGCTGCTTTTGAGCAGAGAATCTAGAGCAGACTGCACCACAGATATGACAGAGGTTTTCCACTACTGTCAGCTTTATTTTTTTTTTAAAAGAACTCACATTGCAGATAAAATACAATATACATATAAGGCCAGATATATGGCCGCCTAGCTGATTTAATAGACTGTGTAATTGTGTAACTGTGTTTGTACGTGTGTGTGTGTGTGACACTTTGTGCATTGTATCTGTATTTAACAAAGATAGGAGTTTATACTTCCAAAGTAGAAAACATGGGTAGGCTTTTCACCTTCTTCTCCTTATTCATCATTGTTTCCTTTAGTCTAGGGAGGGTGACTGTTAAAAAGTTCTTAGGAATTACTCATCTCACAGAATGCTATTAGTACATCGTTCAAATATTACAGTTAACATGTGTCAGTGGAGTTAGATAATAAAATATTTAAGAGATGTGTTCTATGTTTTAATACCTCAGTGTAAGGGAATTGCTACAATGTATTCAAATGCCAGCATTTTATACTATTCTATTAAAATAGCAAATAGGAAATAAATGGAAATATAAGGAACATTTTATATATCTTTTGAATATATGACTACTTTATCAGGTTTTAAATAACAAAATATTTATGATATCTGTTTCTTTACATGAAACAAACTTTATAGTGATCAGATCAATGAAATATCACTTAAAGATTTATTCATATAATTTATAACATCAAAAATATGGATTCTAATGTCTACTTTTATTGATGTATAATAATTAAAATTTAAATCAAACAGTATTTCCTAGAAAAATTATATATAGAATTTATGAATATAAACTATTTATATTCAATAATAGCATTAATATGTGAATATATTCAGAAATTTAGAGATTTTGAGATGTATTGCAAAATATGCCTTCTACTTAAGTCATCAGTTGTCTATTTTTTTCTTGGGATTTTTAGCATGAAAAGTTGCAGCAAATGGAGTTACAGAATTTAAGACAGAAGTCTAAATTGCCTGGTATGTTCAAAGGAACATGATTATCCCATCTGCAGTTCAGTTTTAAAATCTGAATACAACATACACATTATTTGTAACAATTTCTCCTTAAGTTGTATAAGCTGACAGCCCACATATTAAGTTTAGAGTTTTCAAAAAAATACACTTACAGAACAAAAACAAGCCAGAGTATTGGAAGATTACAAGGACTGTATTTGTCTCTCTGAAATTCTATTACATTGTTATATCTATAAATATATTTATGTTGTGTCTGACACTGGGCAGGACACAGGTATATTTTCAGTGAATGGCTAATGATTTGATATGGTTTGGCTTTCGTTGCTCATATTACAAGGCTCATGTTACAAATTGGTGATAAATAGAGAAGATAAGGAGAGATCATTGCATATCTTTAATGCAATGCAGAATCACATGACCTCTGATCTGCAACATGATAGGTACTATGACAGCTTTTTAAATTAAGAGGCCAAATATCATTAGCATTAGAAGTCTAATCTTAGGGAAGGAAGAGACCCTAGGAGTTGTGGATTTAGCAGTGGGAACACCATTGCAGAGATACTGCAGTATTCTGGGTAGGGAGTATTAAGATACTAGACTATGCCAGTGGCAATTCTAATACAAAAGGAAGGGTAAATGTAAGACATTTAAAGAAAATAATTGATGATTTTTCTTTTTCTTGTCTAATTGCTCTGGCTAGGACTTCCAGTACTATGTTGAATAAAAGTGACAAAAGCGGGCATCCTTGCCTTGTTTGAGATCTTACAGAAAGTCATTTTTCACCATTGAGTATGATGTTTTCTGTGGGATATTGACATATGGCTTTTATTGTGTTGAGGTTAATTTCTTTCTATACCTAATTTATTGAGTATTTTTTTTTCAAGAAAGGGTGTTAGATTTTATCACTTGCTTTTTCTGCATCTATTAAGATGATTGTGTGGTGTTTATTCTTAATTCTGTTATATGATTATTGATTTGTATATGTTGAACCTTCCTTGTATCCAAAGGATAAATCCCACTTGGTCATGGTGCATGATCTTTGTTATATGCTATTGAATTTGGTTTGCTAATATCTTGATGAGAATTTTTACATCCATGTTCATTAGGATATTGGCCTGTAGTTTGCTTTTTGTCTTGTGTCTTCTCTTTGTGCAAGGTGATGCTGACCTCATAAAATGAGTTTGGAAGTACTTTTTCCTCTTTTTTTGGAAGGGTTTAAGAATGATGGTTCTTCATTCTTCTTTAAAGTTTGGTAGAATTCACTTGTGAAGCCAGCTGGTCCTCAGGTTTCATTTTTGAAGAGGTTTTTGATTACTAACTTAATCTTCTTATTTGTTATTGGTTTGTTAAAGTTTCCTATTTCTTTTCAATTAAGTCTTGGTATACTGTGTGTTCCAGGAATTTATCCATTTCTTCTAGATTGCCTAATTCATTGGTGTATAATTATTCATAATAGTCCTTTGTGATTTTTTTCATTACTTCTGTGGCATCAAATCATAATATCTCTTCTTTCATTTTTAATTTCATTTCTTTGAGTCTTTTTTTCCTTCATTAATCTAGCTAAGGATTTACCAGTTTTATTTATCATTTCAAAAACTATCTCTTAGTTTTGCCATTTTTCTATTGTTTTTAATATTCTCATTTATTTATGCTCTGATATTTATTATTTCCTTCTTGCTAACTTTGGGCTTAGTTTGTCTTTTTTTTAACTCCTGAAGTATAAAGGTCGGTTGGTTGAGTTCTGCTTTTTTTTTTTTTAAGATTTTATTTATTTATTTGATAGACAGAGATGACAAGTAGGCAGAGAGGCAGGCAGAGAGACAGGCAGAGAGACAGGAGGAAGCAGGCTCTCCAAGGAGCAGAGAACCCGATGAAGGGCTCGATCCCAGGACCCTGGGATCATGACCTGAGCCGAAGGCAGAGGCTTTAACCCACTGAGCCACCTAGGCGCCCCGAGTTCTGCTTTTTAATGTATGTGTTTTTCACTGTATATTTCCCTCTTAGTACTCCTTTTTTTTTTTTTTTGTATTCCACAAGTTTTTGCTGTGTTGTATTTTTGTTTCATTTGCTTTGAGATATTTTTTAATTTACCTTTTGATTTTTTGACCCAGTGGCTATTTCATTGTATTTAATTTCCATGTATTTGCAAGTTTTCCATTGTTCTTTTGTTACTGATTTTTAGAACATTTGGAAATATATTGTTCAACTTACTACAAGGATAATTTTGATTTTTTGACCCAGTGGCTGTTTCATTGTATTTAATTTCCATGTATTTGCAAGTTTTCCATTGTTCTTTTGTTACTGATTTTTAGAACATTTGGAAATATATTGTTCAACTTACTACAAGGATAAAGTGTATTTGTGATTTTTAAAAAATTTTATTTTTTTTTTAATTTCTTTTCAGTGTTCCAGAATTCATTGTTTATGCACCACACCCACTGCTCCATGCAATATGTGCCCTCCATAATACCCACCACTAGGTGCACCCAACCTCCCACGCCCGGCCCCTCCAGAACCCTCAGATTGTTTTTCAGAGTCCCTAGTCTTTCATGTATTTGTGATTTTTAATGTTAAAGTACTAAGAGAATAAGGCAGATAGGGAAAACATAGAAGTCAGTGGTTTCCCAGGGAACTCAGGACAGCAAGAGCTTGTGGGGTTAGATGGAAGATTTATACTCTGCTAAATTTTAGGATGAATTCAGCTTACAGGATGGATACAATATACAAATGAAGATGATGCATAAAAATGTAATTGCATCTTAAGAAAGAAATACTCAAGAAAATTATATTTTGTTGATCACGATTTTAATGTAAAGGAAATCTATAAACTTTGTTTGATTGTGAAGAACATTGTATACTTTACTTTTGTCCTCACTGTTGGCATTACTGAAATAGATGGGTATGTGAGTTTAGGTTGCATGTGGTAAGTTAAGCGGGGCTAGTATATCGAACACCACTGAGCCTTGCTCTTACTATCAGGGCTACTATTCGGTTTGAAAAACTCAATACAAAAAAAGGTGGTCATCAGTTTCCTTCATAAATATTACATCAGTGGTATTCTCAGCTCTGAGAGTACTATCACAGAATAAGACGCTTATGTCAGGAGCGTACTTTCTAAAGTGAGACACTTAAGAATTTCTATCTTAACCTGAGAGGGGACCAAATATAATGAGATTTTAGCCATCTCTACCAAACCCAGATTTTATAAGATCAAGATATCAAACTAATGTTTACCACCTTTGATTTGGTTGACAGAAGAAATACTAGTTACTTATAGCTTATAAAAATAGATCTGTACGTATGTATGTATGCACCCAGCACTTTCACTGGTAACATGAATTCAGTTTGTACCATTTCAGAAGTTTGTAGAGTTACCAAATAAAAATTCATTAGGTAGTGTCTCTTTATAGCCTGGGGACTAAGGCTAAAAAAACAAGAGAAAGAGAATATTATCCAGGAAGACAAATGGAACTGCGTTATAGCTTCTTAATTCCAAAGAAAATGAATCATTATTCATAATAAATTTATGGAGAAAATATTAACATAACAGTGTGTTTCAGAAGCCTGGTCTGTCTGATTTGACTGGGAACTTAGTTTTCCTCCAGGGCATATTTTATCATTTAAATTATAGAAAAATGTGATGAACCTGAAATAATATTTGAAATAATAAAACCTAAAATTTATCTTAAGTGAGATTAGACTATGCCATTGTTCTTAAAGATATATATATTTTTAAAACAGCTGTTGGGAAATAAATTTATCATTTCTATATCAATTCTAATATAACCACTATGTATCTTTTGAGATTAATTGGCTTCTCAAAATTTTCTATCTATGTATTAATAAAGGAGAAAGCAAAGAGATGCTCTTCATTGTAATTGGAGGTCTGTATCTGAGGCAGTTAATATAAATACAAAAGCACATATTCAGAAGTGCCTAAAGGGATATTTAATAATTTCTCTATCTTTCTTCATAAAATATTAACCGGTTTTTTATGAGGGGTGATAGGGAAGCCTTGACTAAATACAGAAAACATCTCATTTTTTTATCTATATCATATTAACATTGATTTTTTTTAGAAAACCCACAAGGAATAATTCAAAGTAGGACAGAGCCTAAGTTACATATTTCAGCATATTAATGTCCAAAAGAGGTCCCTGCTTTAGGATAACTTCAGATTCTTATTTAGCTTCTGATTTGCTTACAGAAAATTAAGAGGCAGATAAATTTTAGTGAAATCAAGAAAAACATATATGGTAGACTCTGGAAAAGGAATTGTTGTCCCCCAGATAATCTCTTCAGAAAATAAGGATTTTTAATATCAGGGCACAAAATATGTTTTAAACTTTTCTCCTCTGATTTCTCCTATATAAAATGATTCATTAAAATTATTTTATAGATGAATTAATAATGAATAAGTATAAAATACCTTATTGTGATTACTATAAATAATAGCAAGTAGTCCTATGGCTCCTATTTATACTTACATTTCATATAATGTAATACTGAATTACATATAACACTTCACTTGAATATGTACAAGAAAAAAGGGAACTAAAAATAATCCCTTCCATCCTTGTCAGTTTTTTCTAATTTTACTATATCAGTGTTACTGCTTTAACCTAAAACTTTCTTTTCTGTACAGTATTATTGTCAATGGAACCTTAAGTGGTTATTTAGTACCATGTTTTGATTCTACACTGTAAGTCTAAGAAGATCTGTTCATGATCAGAGTATATTATACCTAGAGAGGAAAGGGCAAAAACAGCAGGTGGAAAAAGTGGTATTAGCAAGAGGTGATAAAAAGGACTTCAACCCAAATGTCACCTGTTTCACAGTCTTTCTTTGTGTTGCCACTACTCAAAAGATACTAGAGTGTCTTTGTTCTCTGTTACAAATGGAAGTAACTCCGTATCAGGAGGAGGCAAGTACTTTCTAATTCTTACTTTATTCCCATCCTAAAAAAGTGAAATGACAGGTATAAAAAATGCTTTGTCTTTAAAATTTCTGGGATAGAACATCTGTGTCAGCTTTAATATGTCAGTTGTATGTACCCTATTTACTTTGGAACATTAAAAAGAAACAAGTTAAATATTAAAAATTTTTTTCATAAAGTTAGATAAAAATAGATAAATTTAATCATACATTAAGAGCACTTCATTTTTATATTGATTTTTACCTTTACCAAAGGACAATATTCCCTTGTCTATTTTTAACCCAATCAATAAAATAAAATCCATGTATAGCCCTAGGATATTTTTTCAAGTATAAGTTGAATTTATTCATCTTTCATTTATTTTTTGTCATGGTTAGACTACACTATCAAAGATATATTAAAAATCAAAGAACAAATACTTTCTCAAAGTCATTACTTTCAAGAGTGTCATGTTGGTAAAAGCATATTTGAAACAGAGAGGCTGTTCTTAGATACATTTAAATATCTGAGTCTTTGTAGGAATAGATATATTTTAATGCAAAAAAATTTTAATAAAATAGTATCAGTGTTTTCAGTGAGGACAAAATAACAGGGACTAGGTTTGCTTTACTGTCTGAAGCCACCAAAAAAAATGAACCAAATTAATGGAACAGTGATTTTAAGAACACTAGATACTGGGCGGTGAAGGGCAGAAACCCTTGAGATGAAGTAGTAAATAAACAAGGTGAACCCCGTGAATAGCCAAATGTACTATCTTGAATGAATTTCTAGGTTGTGAGAACCCAAAGCCCAACTGTGTCCCTGAGATGAAGAATTGAAGCTGAGAGTACCAGTAGGTCAACAAGTCTAGAACCGTCAAGACATGCAACTAGGTAGCTATACCTTCACAGAAACAGCACTCAGAAGATGTGCAGAATACAGATTAGCCCAAGAACATAAGAAGTTACTCGAGGATGGAGAGACTACAGATCCTCATTGTTTTTAGGGATATAGACTGCCTGGAATTCACATGGGGCCAGGAATATTGTCAATTCCCAACAGCTAAAATAGAAAGCTTCAAGATTAAGAATTGAGTAAATATACCATAATTCCTAGTTGGTGAATAGGGAATAACTAGCCTAAAGCTGAGCATTATTCTGGAACCGCCTAATAGATCTTTAAAACAGGATTCAAAGGATTGAGCTGTTTCTAACTAAGTTATTGAATTTCAAACAACACAGCATAACATTTATAGGATTCCCAAACTATCTAGTACCAAAGAAAATAAAATTCAAGTTGTCTTAATCATGACTATTATGTGTAATTACTAACCATTCAAAATGTAAGAAAATACTCAAAATGAAGAGAAAGATAAATCTATAAACAGACTTCTGAATTAAAATACATTTTAGTATTAACAGATAAGAACATTACAATAATTTCTATGACTGTATTCAGTATATTCAAAAAATTAAGTGGAATAAATGGAAGTTACAGTGACTCACACCCCTTAGAAATGAAAGCTAAAATATGTGAGATGAAAAATTCCCTGAATGCTATATTCATAGCAGACAGTCCACTGCAGTAGAAAACATTAGTGAACCTAAAGACATCAATAATAGGAAGTACTTAAAAGTAAATAAAGAGAGGAAGGAGAATTAAAAAAAAATATGAACAGTGAGTTTGGGGATAAAATCATGTAACCTAATATGTGTAAGTAGTTTCCACAGTAAAACTTAGCACATAAAATTCAACAATATGTAAAAATGATAATGCATCAGAACCTGTTGGATGTTATCCCAGGCATACAGGGTTTTAAAAATATTCAAAATTAATAAATGTAATTTGACATATTAACAGACTGAAAAATAAAAACCATATGATTATTATAATCAATCCAGAAAAAGCATCTGACAAAATCCGACATTGATGTACGTCATATTTAAATATGGAGAAAAACTAACCCTTCTAAGGTTAGAAATATGGCTAAAATGTCTGCTCTCACCACATTTACTTGACATTGCTCCAGATATTCTAGCTGGCATGGAAGGTAAGAAAAACCAATAAAAGCGATACAGAAACAAAAAAAAAATTATCTTTATTTGTAAGCAACATTCTACATATTAATCCAACTAATATATAAGAAGCTAGCAAGTGATAATAGGTTACAGGATACAAAATCAAGATACAAATACCAATACTATATTGATAACAAATCATTAAAAGTGGAAGCAGAATAATTATACAGTTTATAATATTATCAGAACTATGAAATCCTTAGAGATAAATCAGACAAAAAAGCTGCAGGACCTGCACAGTGGAAACAACAGAGGAGAGCTAAGTGGTATCATGTAGTACTTGTCCTTCTGTGTCTGGCTTATTTCATTTAGCATAATGCTGACCAGATTCATCCATGTTGTTGCAAATGGTAGGATTTCCTTCCTTTGTAAGACTATATTCCAAGCGGGCGCCTGGGTGGCTCAGTGGGTTAAGCTGCTGCCTTTGGCTCAGGTCATGATCTCAGGGTCCTGGGATCGAGTCCCGCATCGGGCTCTCTGCTCAGCAGGGAGCCTGCTTCCTCCTCTCTCTCTGCCTGCCTCTCTGCCTACTTGTGTTCTCTCTCTGTCAAATAAATAAATAAAATCTTTCAAAAAAAAAAAAAAGACTAATATTCCAAGGTAAGTTTATTCCATATTTTCTTTATCTGATCATCCACTGATGGACATTTAGGTTTGTTTCTGTTTCCTTCTTGGCTATTGTATGCTGCAATGAACATGAGAGTGTAGATACTTTTTTGAGATCCTGATTTCAATTTATTTTAGATATACACCCAAAAGTGGGATTCGTGCATCATACGGGAATTATATTTTTAATTTTTGAGGAACTTCTATAATGTTTCCTATATTGTCTACACCAAGAGGTCTACCTTACAGCATACAACGTAGAGTACTGCCTTGAATACTTAAATATCTACAAAAAGGGTAGATCTTATGTTAGGTGTTCTTATCACACAAATGGTAATAAAGAGGTTGGAGGAAACTTTGGGTAGTGATGGGTATGTTTATGGCATAGACTGTGGTGGTCTCATGGATATGCAGTTACCTAAAAAAAAAAAAAAAAAAAGTGAAAGAGAGAAGAGTCAATGCCACCCATCCTATCCTTTCTTTTTTTCTGCCATTTCTACTGTATCCAGGTGAAGGCACCACAAATGTTAGGTGAACATTTTTGCTTCAGGAATACGTGATTTTTAACCTAGAAAGGTAGTCAGGACTGTGCATTAAGAAGCCATTTTACCTGGAAGTTCATTTGAAGATAGAAATGTCACTTGCTTTGAGGTTGCCTTTATTACTAAAAAGACAAGAAGGGACAAGATGATATCAGAAATGAGCCTATTTTTCTCCTTCTTTCCCTCACTTGACTGTATCCTTAAGGGAAAGAGAGAGAAGATTCCTACTTAAATTTTCAGGCCCAGATTGCCGTCATATGAAAAGAGACATGAATTTGGTCCATGAATTAAGTGTGAGTATTTGACAGTAAGGTCCACTGTGGTTTCTTCCTCTGAAAAATGAGAATAAACAAGAATGGTTTCGTTTTCTATAGCTCAGTGGCCTGTATTCTAGTTCTGTATTTATAGGATTTTGTTTTATATCCAAGAATAAAAATGATGCTAGACCAAACAGATCAAATTTTATTGGTAATCATATTAACTGCTAAAAAAGAAAGATTGATTTGTTTTTAAGATTGAATTTATTTATTTGAGAGAGAGCAAGCAAGAGAGAGCACTAGCAGGGTGAAGGACAAGGAAGAAGCAGATTCCCCTCTCCATAAGGAGCCAGATGCAGGACTTGATCCCAGGGCTCAGGGATCGTGACCTGAGCTGAGCGGAAGGCAGATGCTTAACAGACTGAGCTACCCAGGTGCCCTGAAAGATGGATTGGTTTAATCATTTAAGTTTTAATAAATGTTTCATGAATGATTTATTCATCTTTTTAAACACAATTACTAAAAGAATTTTATTTTTAATATTTTAAAATAATGTTTGGATTAAACATGTAATTTTAAAATGTGTAAATAGAATAAATTATATTCACCACTTTTTGTAGGGCATTAAAGAGATTTTTTTTGTCCAATGCAGATGTAAAAATACAACTTGGAAATTTTACATAAAATTCTATAAAGTAAAAATAACCTCTAAATATTTAATGGTAATTAAATAATTACTTAATGGGATATTAGAGCAGAACCAAGATGAAAAGTTCATCAGAAAGTAAGTCTACGATACATAGATACCCAGATACATAGTAGGTATGGCACATAGATATAATACCCAGATGAAATTTAACAACTTATGTCAAGATGATTTTGCTTTCATTACAATGTGTCTTACAATTAAATAATAATATCCCCCAGTGTGTTTTATTTCAGTGCCACAGCAGAACTGGATTTTCTCTTTAGTAACATTCATAGCCATGGATGAGGAACTTAATATTACTTTATTTAATTCAAAGGTAGTGATGACATTATCAACATTCAAAATGTATGTTTAAGAGCCAGAATTTTAACATTTGGCTGTGAAAATACCAATTAAAATTTGGCTTGTTACTTAGTTTGAAATTTAGGAAGTAAAATATACAATGGTATGACATATTATGTGACATTAGGTAAACTACTGAATCTACATGCCCTTACATGCAAACATAATTGTAAAATACCTAATTATAATATATGGACTGTTTTCATATATCTCCAGGATATTGCCTTTTGAGTAGAACACAATATGTTGCCTTATAACATAGGTAAAGTTTTAACTCTCAAGGACTAGGCATTTATGTCTGTCTTAATGGTCATATTACTTTTTCATCTGATTGATTTAAACTGCAGTGTCCTGTTTTAAAAATATATATAATTTTGACTTGATATTTATAATTTTTATAAACCTACTTCATATAATTATATTAGAAATAAAATCCTTTCCTTGAGATACCTAAAATATGTAGAAATCTATATACAAAACATAATTTGTAATACCACTAAATCAGATTATTTGCTATTTGCTGACATGATTTTTTCTGACATTCAAGCATTTCATAGATCAGTTTGATGTATGCAAATAAAAATTATTGGATTAACATAAACTGTTAGATGTCACACAAAATATAATGCTGGAATTGGAATAGGGAAACAATTTTCCTCATCATTTAAATTCAGAAAATAGCTAATAGGATAAATTACTTTAAAATTTCAATACTACTTCTGTTTTCAGTGTAATATTATTTTAATGTAAGGTTCTTTTTAAAGGACTACAAGATGTCCCCCAAATAATTTTTGATTCATAATTAGGAAAAATGAGGAAAATATTTTTGCAATTATTTAATATTCCAAAATTTAAAACCCAACCACAGTAAAAGCTAATCAAATCATTTATATGTCACAAAAATGTTTTAATAATAGTTATATTTAAATGGTAAGTATCATGAATTTATTGTTTTTTTTTATTGTTTTAAAGGTCTAAGCATATTGCAGCAAGAAATGGTCCATATGCTTTCTTTTTAAGGAGTTTCTTAGATTAATATAACATGTTTACTGAGTATTCTATTTGCAAAATTTTCTGGAGTTTTTAAAAGCTATAAAGATAAATATAGTGGGGGCGCCTGGGTGGCTCAGTGGGTTAAGCCTCTGCCTTCAGTTCAGGTCATGATCTCAGAATCCTGGGATCCTGGGATCGAGCCCCACATAGGGCTCTCTGCTCAGCAAGAAGCCTGCTTCCCCCTTCTCTCTCTCTGCCTGCCTCTCTGCCTGCTTGTGGTCTCTGTCTGTCAAATAAATAAATAAAATCTTTAAAAGAAAAAAAAAGATAGAGTGCATCTGTTTGCCCTCAATGAGCTCATCTATCATGAAGAAATAAGATAAATGTGTAAACAAACAAAAAACAGAGGTACCTCAGTATCAATAAATGGATAAAAAGTAATATGATAATTCATAGATGGGAAGGACAATTTTAGACTGACATTTTCTGCTATCATATCATATCTGTTATTTAGATGATATGGAAGATTTAATTAAATCTTAAAGGATAAAATTCTCCTGTATGCACAGGTGTCTCTATTAATTGATGCCTATGCAACACCTGTTAATGGCTTGATTTTATTCACCAAGAGATAGCACAGATCATATTGTTTCTGAGTATTTCTCTGCTGGCAGTTGCACAGTCACCAAACCCAATATGAATAACAGTAGCAACAATAGAAAAAACATTCAAAACAACAAGATATTTGACAGGGGAAATATTCTGAATGACAATACAAGCAATAATATTTAAAGCCCAAACAGATTCTCCTCATTTTTTGATGGTTCAAATTTTTTTTTCAGTGTTCTTAAAAGCATCTTAAAGGCACAATTAGTGAAAGTTTGCCTGATTGATTTATTTTTAAAAACTGCTTTATGAGCTATAATGTACACATGCCATAAAAATCATCCATTCTAAATAAAGGTGGTCTTATTTACAGAGCTTTGCCATCATCACCACAATATAATCTTAGAAAACTCCAATCACTCTGAAAGTCTATCTCATTCCCAGATTAGTTCTTACACTGTCCTTGAAATTCTCCGAATAATATGCATGAGTAGGGAACGTGTAAAACATTTGGAAAAGTTTATAAAGGTGAATATATGGGTTTTTAACACACTCTAAAGTTCCTACCATCAGAATTATTTACCAGCTGAGATACTTGTAATAATTTTATTATTCAGAGTGTGAGTACATGAGGTTATTACATATAGTTTTCAGTAATTTCTTTCAAACCATCTGAGTGAATACTTTTGTGTAATTGGTTGACCTCCTGACTAAATATGATTTGGTCTTTGCCAGGGGAACACACCAGGTTAAGCACATTTCATTCAAATACGCTAAACAGTTTGTCTTTAATCAAATATCTTACAGTATAAAGTAGTTAGTTTTAAATAATTCAAAAACAATAATGATTGAAATACCATTTCAATGAATTATGGTATCATTTAGATGGAAAAAACATTATTACATTAAACAGCTATTTCTAACATGAGGATATGTGAGATTGTGGTTGATTTTTTTTGCCTCCTCTAACAGCAAACAGCAATAATATAAACAAGTTCTATTTTAATACATAACATACTAATGAGAAAAGACAGGTAGTAATACTTTTTAGGCATAATATGTATAAAATTTTCACCTACATGATTATTTTTCCCTTAATAGTTATTAAAAAATATTCCCAAATTAAATTGAATCATCATTAAAAACCTGTCATAACAATATATTTACTAGTAAAGTTTAGCTTACTTTTTTCTTTTTAAATTATTTTTTTATTTCAAGTTTTTGTTTAAATTCTAGTTAATACATAGGCTAAAATTGGTTTCAGGTATAGAATTTAGTAGTTTATCATTTACATATAATACTCAGTGCTCATCACAAGTGCCCTTCTTAATACCCATCACCCATTTGGCCCAGCCCCCACCAACTCCTTCCATCAACCTTCAATTTGTTCTGTATAGTTAAGAGTCTCATGAGTCTCGTATGGTTTACCTCCCTGTTTGTTTGTTTGTTTAAGATTTACTTATTTGAGAAAGAGAAACAAAGACAGAGATAGCACAAGCAAGGAGCAGAGGGAGAAACAGGCTCCCCGCTGAGCAGGGATCTAGATGCAGGGCTTGATCCCGGGATCCTGGGATCATGACCTGAGCTGAAGGCAGACACTTAACCAACTGAGCCAACCATGCGCCTCATCCCCTTTTTTTTTTCTTCCCTTTCCCCAAGTCCATCTGTTTGTTTCTTAATATCCACATATGAGTGAAATCATATGCTATTTGCCTTTCTCTTATTTCACTTAGCATAATACACTCTATCTTCATCCATGTTGTTGCAAATGGCAAAGTTTCATTCTTTTTTGCGGCTGAGTAATTTTCCAGTGTGTGTGTGTGTGTGTGTTTACAAATACCTCCTACCTCTTCTTTATATCAGCTGATGGACATTTGGTCTCTTTCCATAATTTTGCTACTGTTGATAGTGCTGCTATAAACATCAGGGAGATTTTGCCTCTTTGAATCTGTAATCTTGTATCCTTTGGATAAATACCTAGTAGCACAATTGATGGGTGGTAGGGTAGTTCTATTTTTAACATTTTGAGGAACCTCCATACTGTTTTCCAGAATGGATCCACCAGTGTAAGAGGGTTCCCTTTCTCCACTTTCTCACCACCATCTGTTGTTTTCTGTGCTGTTAATTTTAGCCATTTGACAGGTATGAGGTAGTATCTTGTTGTGGTTTGGGTCGGCATTTCACTGAAGATAAGTGTTTTCATGTGTCTGTTGGCTATCTGGATGTCTTCTTTGGAAAAATGTCTGTTCATGTCTTTTGCCCATTTAAGTGAATTATTTTGGGGGTGTTAAGATTAGTAACTTCTTTATAGATTTGGATACTGACCCTTTTTCAGATACATCATTTGCAAATATCTTCTCCCATTCTATAGGTTTTTTGGTTTTGTTGATTGTTTCCTTCACTGTGCAGAAGCTTTTTATCTTGATGAAGTTCCAATAGATCATTTTTGCTTTTGTTTCTCTTGCTTCCAGAGATATATCTAGTAAGAAGGTGCTATGGCCAAGGCCAAAGTGTGACTGCCTGTGTTCTCCTCTAGGATTTTGATGGTTTCCTGTCTCATATTTAGGTCTTTTATCATTTTGAGTTTATTTTTGTGTGTGGTATAAGAAAGTGGTCCAGTTTCATTCTTCTGCATGTTGCTGTTCAGTTTTCCTAACACCATTTTTTGAAGAAACTGTCTTTTTTCCATTGGATATTCTTTCCTGCTTTTTTGAAGATTAGCTGACAATACAGTTGTAGGTCCATTTCTGGGTTTTCTATCCTGTTCCACTGATTTGTATGTCTGTTTTTGTGTCAGAACCATACTGTCTTGATGACTACAGCTCTGTAAAACAGCTTGAAATCCAGAACTGTGATACCTCCAGCTTTGCTTTTCAAGATTGCTTTGGCTGTTTGGTGTCTTTTGATGTTCTATACAAATTTTGGGATTTTTTGTTCTATCTCTGTGAAAAATGCTGGTGGTATTTTGATAGGTATTGCATTAAATGTGTAGACTGCTTTGGATGGATTAGACATTTTAATAATATTTGTTCTTCTAACCGAATGTTTTTCCATTTCTTCATGTCATCTTCAGTTTCTTTCATAAGTATTTGATAGTTTTCAGAGTTGATCTTTTACTTCTTCAGCTAGGTTTATTTCTAGGTATCTTATTGTTTTTGGTGCAATTGAAAATGTGATCTATCCGTTGTTTTCTCTTTTTGCTGCTTCATTTTTGGTGTATAGAAATGTAACAGAATTCTGTACATTGATTTTTGTATCCTGTGACATTACTGAATTCATGTATCAGTTACAACAATTTTATGATCTAGTCTTTTAGGTTTTCTACATAGAGTATCATGTTGTCTGCAAATAGTGACAGTTTGACTTCTTCCTTGCCATTTTGGATGCCATTTATTTCTTTTTGTTGTCTGACTGCTGAGGCTAGAACTTCCACTACTATGTTAAATAACAATGGTGATAGTGGGCATCCCTGTATTTTCCTGACTATAGAGGAAAAGTTCACCTTTTTTCTTCATTGACAATGATATTAACTGTGGGTCTTTCAGATACGGCCTTCATGATGTTGGATGTGTTCCATCTATCCCTGCTTGTTGAGGGTTTTCATCAAGAATGGATGCTGTATTTTGTCAAATGCTTTTTCTTCATCTTTGGAGAGGATCATATATTTCTTATCCTTTTATTAATATGACATATCATGTTGATTGATTTCCAAATATTGAACCACCCCTGTAGACCAGAAGTAAAATCCCACTTGATCATGGTGAATAATTATTTTAAAGTACTGCTGGAATCAATTTCCTAGTATTTTGTTGAGGATTTTTGCATCCATGTTCATCAGGGATGTTGGTCTGTACTTCTCCTTTTTAGTATGGTCTTTGGTTTCTGAATCAAGGCGATGCTGGCCTCATAGAATGAGTTTGGAAGTTTTCCTCCACTTCTATTCTTTTGGAACTGTTGGAGAAGAACAGGTTTTAAAAAGTATTAAATGGAAGGTAGAATTCCTCTGGGAAGCCATCTGGCCCTGGACTTTCGTTTCTTGGGAGATTTTTGATTACTGATTCATTTCTTTGCTGGTTATGGGTCTGTTGAAATTTTGTTTCTTCCTGTTTCAGTTTAGCTTACTTTTATGCCATGTCTTGGAAGGTTCTGAGCAGTTTATATATAGTGTATTTATTCAAAACTTTATATGTGCTTGAGAACAATACGATGATTTGATATACATAGTGAAATCATTACTACAGTCAAGTAACATATCTCCTCACATAGTTACAATTTTTTGGTGCATTATGAGAATATCTGAAATCTGTTATCTTAGCATTTTCTCAGTTTTCAGTACAGCATGATTATCATCATGCTGGCTATTATCTCTAGACATACTCCTCCTACATGGCTGCAACTGTGTACTCTTCAACCATAATCTTCCCGTTCCCCTCTTCCCTCCCTCTGGTAACCACCATTTTATTTTCTGCTTCTCTATATTCAGCCATTTTAGATTCAAAATATAAGTGAGATCATCAGCTGTGTTTTCTCTGTCTGGCTTATTTCACTTAGTATACGTTCATTGATGTTGTTGCTAATGGAAGTATCTCTTTTTTTCTAAGGCTGAATAATGCGCCATCATATATATGCACATGTACACACATACACATATACATACGTACACGCATACATACGCACACACACTACATTTTCTTTATTTGGTCACTCACTGGCAAGTACTTAGTTTGTTTTCATATCTTGGCTATAGGTACTACTGCTACAGTGGACATGGAAGTGCAAATATCTGCTGGGGATACTGATTTCATTTCCTCCAGGTGTATGCCCAGAGTGGGTCTGCCGGATTGTATGGTGTTCTATTTTTAGTTATTTGAGGAAGTGATATGCTAATTTTCATGATTGGTGTAAAAATCTGTATTCCATCAAGACTGCACAAGTGTTCCAGTTTCTCCACATTCTTACACTTCATGTCTTTTATTTTTTGATAATATCCATTCTAACTGGGTATAATGTGGTGGTATCTCCCTGGAGTTCTCATTTGCATTTCCCTGATGATTTCATGTACCTATTGGCCATTTGTATCTCTTTTTTTTGAAAAATACATACTCCGTTCCTTTGCTCATTTTAAAAAATTGTATTGTTTGATTAATTCTATTGAATTATATACACTCCCTATATACTTTGGATATTCACTTCCTACCAGACAGACAGTTTGTAAATATTTCTTCCCAAACCATAAGTTACCCTTTTCTTGCGTTGGTTGTTTCTTCTGCTGTGCAGAAGATTTTAGTTTGATGTGGTATCATTTATTTTTGCTTCTGATGCTTGAGCTTTTCATGTCATATGCAAAAATCATTGCCAAGGCCTGTTGGGTTGGGCCAACAAACCCTGAGGTGGTGAATGAAAAGATTAGTCCAGACACCTAAATGAGAGAAAGGAGAGGGCAAGGGGACCGGTTGCTCTAGTGGCAAATGTTACTGAGCCAGACTTAGTCTCTGCTTTTATTGCAGGTCTTATCAGTACATCAAGTAAGGGCAGAAGAATAAAAAGGAACATTAGAGTTTGATAATCAAGATATAGACATATGGGGCAATTGATGATTATAGTAAGTAGTGTTCATGACGTATGTGCAGGCTAAGGGTTTGCTGAATAAGTGACCATAAGGAGAGCGTGTTCTTCATCTAAATTAAACGTTTACTCTTTAGGTGAGACCACTGAGCCACAGTAAGATCTGGCTGCTTTCAACTCAGAAACTTGAAAGGAGACCCAGTGTTCCAGGCACTCCTTTGCTTTTCAATCTGTCTCACCTTGGGAGACTTATCTCACTTAGATCTTTCCTACCTAGGCATTATGAATCCCCACAAAGGCCAATGTCAAGGAATTTTTTGTTTAAATGATTTCTTCCAGAAGTTTTGCAGTTTTAGGTTTAAATCTTTATCTGTTTTGAGTTATTTTTTGCATGTGCTGTAAGGTAAGTGTTCCGTTTTATTCTTTTGCTTGTGGATATACAGTTTCCCCAGCACTGTTGAGGAGACCATTCGTTTTCCCATCTGTACGTATTTAACAACACTAATCCATTGTTTCTCAAAGAAATACTCTTCCACAGCATAAGCTGTCAAGAATATTTTCCAAAGCTTAAAAAATTGGGAAGCCCTACACATTGTTTAGAGATTTTAATTGTACATTTACCTATGAAGGCCCTATTAACCCCTGCAGTAAGGAAACCTATGTTGCTATTTTATCCCAGTCTTCCAATGCTAGTTGCTCATTAATTTTTTTAAAAAATCTTATTAAAATTGGGGTGCCTGTGTGGCGTAGTTAAGCCACTGCCTTTGCTCCAGGTCTGATCCCAGTGTCCTGGGATCAAGCTCCACATCAGGCTACTGGCTCAGCAGGAGCCTGCTTCACTTTCTCCTCCTCACTGGTGCTCTCTCTTGCAAATAAATAAATAAAATCTTCCAAAAAAATCTTATTAAAATGTATTTGCATCCTACAGAGTAATGGTCTATGGAATATAGTTTGGGAAACACCAATTTAAACCATGAATATAACAAATGACTGGGGTTTGTTCTTTGAGTGGTAATGGGTCTATTTCTGGAAACTCTTTTCTCAATATTTTTCTCTCCATTCATTTTACATTGTTTCAATTACTGTAGCTTTATAGAAAATCTTGGCATGAAATAGTGTTGACCTTATACTTTTGTTGCTCTCTTAAAATACCATTTTAGTTATTTGAGATGTCTTTCATTTTCTTGTAAACTTTAGAAGCAGCCTGGCAATTTTTTTTTTTTTCAGAAAGCTACTGAGATTTTCACTGGGATGAATTGATATAGATATAAAAACAGATATCTACCTATAAATCTATCTGTAGATAGATTAATATAGAGAGAGGGAAAATAAATATAAAACTTACTATATTTGGAGCTATGTTTCATTTGTTTAGGCTGTCATAATAGAGTATCACAAAATCGGTGTCTTAAACAACAAAAATGTTATTATCTCACAGTTCCAGAGGCCGGAAGTCCAAGATCAAGTTGTTAGCAGGGTCATAATTCCTCTGAAGGCATGAAGGAAGGATCGTTTCCATGACTTCCCCTAGCTTCTGTTTCTTGGCTTGTGGCCTTGTAACTTCAGTTTCACTGGAGGTTATCTTTTTATGCGTGCCTGTGTTGAAATTTCCCATTTTATAAGACTACCAGTCATAAAGGATCAGGGACCTACCTTGTTCCAGTATGGTCTCATCTTAACTAATAACATCTGCAATGACCCTATTTCTGAGTAAGAAAACATTCTGATGTTTGCTAAGTTCTTTCCTCAAAATGTTGAAAATAGAACTGCCCTATGACCCACCAATTGCACTATTGGGTATTTACCCTAAAGATACAAACGTAGTGATCCAAAGGGGCACATGCACCTGAATGTTTATAGCAGCAATGTCCACAATAGCCAAACTATGGAAAGAACCTAGATGTCCATCCACAGATGAATGGATCAAGAAGATGTGGTATATATACACAATGGAATACTATGCAGCCATCAAAAGAAATGAAATCTTGCCATTTGTGACAACATGGATGGAACTAGAGCGTATCATGCTTAGTGAAATAAGTCAAGCAGAGAAAGACAACTATCATATGATCTCCCTGATATGAGGAAGTGGTGATGCAACATGGGGGCTTAAGTGGGTAGGAGAAGAATAAATGAAACAAGATGGGATTGGGAGGGAGACAAACCATAAGTGACTCTTAATCTCACAAAACAAACTGAGGGTTGCTGGGGGGAGGGGGTTTGGGAGAAGGGGGTGGGATTATGGACATTGGGGAGGGTATGTGCTTTGGTGAGTGCTGTGAAGTGTGTAAACCTGGTGATTCACAGACCTGTACCCCTGGGGATAAAAATATATGTTTATAAAAAATTAAAAATTAAAAAAAAAGAAAAAGAAAAAAAAAATAAATAAACAAATAAAAGCTCAAAAGAAAACATTCTGATGTACTTGGGTTTAAGATTTCTGCATATGAAGGGACGCATGGGTGGCTCAGTTGGTAAAGCCACTGCCTTCAGCTCGGGTCATGATCCAGGAGTCCTGGGATTGAGTTTCACATCGGGCTCCTTGCTCAGATTGAGTCCAACATCGGGCTCCTTGCTCAGCAGGGAGCCTGCTTCTCCCTCTGCCTTTGCCTGCCACTCTGTCTGCCTGTGCTCAACTGCTCTCTCTCCCCCTCTCTCTCTGACAAAAAATAAATAAATAAAATTTTTAAAAAAAGGTTTCTGCATATGAATTTTTAAGGGACATAATTCAACTCATAACAATGTTTATGTATAGATTTCATAAGTTTGCCTCTATAGCCAATCATGTTATCTTCCAATAATGAGAGTTCAACTTCTTCCTTTACACTTCATGCCCTTTATGTCTTTTTCTTATCTAACTGTATGACTAGGATTTCCAATACAATATGGAATAGAAGTTGTGAAAGTCCATATAGATACCTTCTTTTTCTTAGGAGAAAACATTCACTTTTATTTCACCATTAAGTTCAGTGTTAGACTCAGAGAAGTCCTGTAAGAGATGAATGCAAAATACCTTCAATTCCAAATTTGATAAGATTAATATAGTTTATATTGAATTTTTCAAATACTTTCAAACATATGTATGGCATTGATGATACAATATTTCTACATTATCCTGTTTTACAGTTAATTTTTAACTGCTGAACCAAGTTTGTATTCCAGGGATAAATACACTGAGTTTTATACATGGCATTAATAGGATGTTGAGTTTCATTTGCTAATTTGCAAAGGATTTTGGTGCCTGTGTTCACAAAGATAATGTCTTTATCAGGCATTAATATGAGGGCAATAATGGGAGATACAAAATGATTTGAAAAGAGTTCTGGCCTCTTCTGTTTTATTAAGTGTTTGTGTGAAATTGCTATAATTTCTTCCATTTATTATTGATAAAACTTGCCATTGAATCTCTTGGTGTGGAATTTTATTGGTGGGAAGATTTTTTTTAATTAATAGAGCAGTCTTTAATAGATGTATGTATATTGAAATTATCTGTTCAATTTCCTACTTCAATTTTGGCTTTTATTTTTTTAGGTAAATAGTTTTTATTGTTAGAAAGTCTTTAAAATATACTTCTTTACATTTCTTTTAATGACACTTTGGTTATCTTTCATTGAATATAATGGTAAGTTCTCTTTGTTTTTTTTTTTTTTTTATTTCCAAACAGCCTTACTAAGAGTTTATAAATTTAATTAAAATCTCAAAGACCATTATTTGGATGCTGTTGGTTTTCTTGATACGTTATTTGTTGTTACTTCACTCCTTTATTTTGTGATTGTGTTTATTTGCCCTTCTGTTTCTAGCATCTGAAGTGGCAACATAAACCACTGATTTTAATTTTTCTAAGCAGATTTCTGCACTTCATTTTCTTGCAATCACTGCTTTAGCTGCAATCTGTAATTTTAATATGATGTATTTTCATCTTCAGCAAACTCAAAAGGCTCTATTTCCCTTTGTGATTCCTTTTTTGATCCTTGTAGTATTTGGAAGTGTGTGGCTTAATTTCAAAACATTTAGGATTTTGCAGATATCTTATTCTTATTATAATTTAATACTGTTATTGTTATAAAACTACTCTGTATGATATTATTATACTTAAAAGTATAGACCTTTGTCTTTTGGCCCAGCCAGTGGACTATATTGGTTAATATTCTATGTAATACCTGACAAGCATATGCATTATGCCATTGTTTGGTATAATAATTTATAAACACCCATTTTGTGGAAACCATCTAAATGCTCATCTGTAGATGAATAGATAAGATGTGATATGTGCGTAAAATGTAATATTCAAGCACAAAAAAAAGAAATCCTGCCACTTGTGACAACATGGATGGCCCTTGAGGTCATGGTGGTGAGATAAGTCAGCCAGAGAAAGATAAATACTGTACGATATCACTTATATGTAAAATACAAAAAAAACCAAACTCCTAAAAATGGGGTAAAATGGTGGTTAAATGATGCTTGTCTGTAGGAGAATAGTTCTAGATGTTGTTTAAGGTACAAATTTGCATCTAGTAGATAAGTCCTGGAGCACTAATGCAAAATGTAGTCAAATATAGACAACAGTATTATAATTAAAAAATTGGTGGTGTTGTAGATAAAGTGATAGAGGTGCTATCACCGTACAAAATATATCAATTTCATCAAATTTGTTGGTAATTTGGTTCAAATCACATCCTTACAGAGTTCTACCAGTTACTGAGGAAGGGGTGTTAAAATATCCAGTTATGATTGTAGGTATATCTACCTCTTTCTTTGACTCTATAGTATTTTCTGATATATTTTGAAGTTATTGTTTTTGGTGCCTATGCATTTAGGATTAAATTTTCTTGGTGAATTCTCATTATGTAATATCTTTTTTTTTTTTAAGATTTTATTTATTTGAGAGAGAGAGAGAGAGACAGATAGTGACAGAGATAGCAAGAGAGAGCACACGCCGGTAGTAGAGTGAGAAGCAGGACCCTGGGATCATTACCTGAGCTGAAAGCAGACACCTAACTAAGCCACCCAGGTGCACCAGGAATGTCTTATTTTATCACTGATAATACTGTCTTAAAACTTACCTTATCAGATACTAACATAGCTATCCTAGCTCGTTTTATGCTTATTGTGATGGTTAATTTTTTTGTCAGCTTGACTGGATCATGAGGTACCCAGATATTGTGTCATACATTATTCCTGGTGGATCTGCAAGGATGTTGTGGGATGAGATTAATGAGTAATGCTTCCCCAAATGCGGGCCTCAATTGTATGAAGGCCTGAAGGAACAAAAGGGCTGACCCTCATCCCGCCTGTCTTTGAATAGGGACATTGCTTGTTCCCGCCTTTAAAAAAAAATTATTTAATATTTTATTTATTTAGAGAGAGTGAGTGTGAGTTGTGAGAGGGGCAGAGGGAGAGGAAGAATCTCCCGCAGACTCCACGTTGAGTGCAGAGCCCCATGTAGGATTCCATCTCCTGACCTGAGACCATGACCTGAGCTGAAATCAAGGGTCAGGTGCTTAACCAACTGAGCCCCCCATGTGCCCTTTCCTCCTTCAGACTAGAACTGTATCATTGGCTCTTCCTGGTCTCCAGCTTGCCAACTGCAGATCCTTGGATTTGTCAACTTTTATAATCATGTGAGTCAATTCCTTATAATATGTGTCAAATGCATGCCAAAACTATGCGTATGTATCCCTTTGGTTCTATTTTACAGAGAATCTTAATCTGTTATTCTATTCAGACAGTTACTAACAATGACATACACTGTGTGGCTTAAATAACAAAGCTTTTTTCTCTTTAGGAGGCTGGGACATCCAAATCAAGGTGTTGGCAGATTCCTTGACTGGTGAGTGCCCACTTCTTGATTCATAGATGTCATTTTCCCATTGTGTCCTCGCTTGTCAGAAGGGGAAAGGGTCTCTTCTATATTGACACCAGTGCTATTCATGAGGAGTCCTTCCTCAGGACCTAATTACATCCCAAATGCCCACCTTTCAATGAGATCACATTGGGGATTACAATTAAAACATGAATTTTGGTGAGACACAAACATTCAGTCTATAGTGCTATCTCTTATTATTTTACTTTCAGCTTCTCTGTTTTCACACATACATATGTAAATTTGCTCTTTTAACAGTCCTGTTATTTTTATCCCTGTGTGAGAATCTGTGCCTCTTATGACAAATGTGTTTAGTAATTTAAAAATAAATAAGGACTGACATTGTTAAGTTTTAAGTCAGCCATGTCGGTATTTGTTGTGTATTTTTCCCATTTGTGCTTTGTTCCTTTATTCCTGTGTTCCTAACTTCTTTTAGGTGTTTTGAATACTTTCCCAATTGTATTTTATATTTTCTATGTCCTTTTAGCTATATTTATTTTGTGTTAATATTGATTGTGGTAAAGGTCTGAATATTCATCTTGTACTTCTAATTTTAAATGAATAGCATAATTGCATTCCTCATTGATGTTTTATGCTGTTTTTGTCATTTGTTTTACTTATAAAATGATGGTATTTTCCCTAAAGTAAGTTGCTTTTGTAAAAAGTACAGAATATTTTTAGGTACATATAATCACCCTTTATTCTGTATCTTAAGACTTCAGTGTGATATCATCACCTTTTTCCCTGAAAAACTTTTCAAACTATATGTGGATATGTATGTCTGCTGGATATTTATGCCTGATATATCTCTCATTTTTGTGTTTCTGAAAATGTCTTGATATCTCTTTCATTTAGAAGAGGATTTCTGCTATATGTAGAATTGTGAGTTAGCAATCTCTTTATCCTCTACCATTTTGATTGAGAAGTCATCCATATGTCCTTAGTCATATGCTTTTATTTAATATGACCTCAGTGTAAATGGTTTTAAAAGTTACTTTACTATTCACAACTGTAACTACAATATGCTGAATTTATGCTGCTTGGGATTCCTTTGGTTTTTGGGTTTGAGGATTGATTTCTTTAATTTTGCAAAATCTTACTCACTATCTTCTCTTTCTGGCATTTGAATTATATTTTATATTTTATTTAATGTTCAAAAGTCTCAGATTCTGTTACATTTTCCTAATTTTATATATAATGACCTTTCTTCTAATCTATGATTTCTTTCCTCTGTTGTCTTCAATTATTACGGTTAAGACCACCAAATGAATTATTTCTGATACACAATTTTTCATAGGTAGGATTTTCATTTTGTTTGAGAAGGAGGTTTCATTTATCTTTTAGCCATTTCCCATCTGTTAATTCATGTTTAACTTGTTTAACATTTATCATAGTTATTTGAAAGTCTTATCTGGGTATTTGTGAGTCTGCTTTTATGGACTGCTTTCCCCCTTAATCATGTTTAACACTTTCTTCCTTTTTATCATCACTTAAGCAATATTTATCTTCAGGAAAGACACATTAGTATTATCATGTCACAGCTTTAGGCAGAGAGCTGAGTTAAAGTTAATCTGCAGTGATTTGGATTTAAATTTGATTGCAGGTTTAATTGGATTAATTGTCCCACTAGGTGTGAATATTTTGAAGTCATGAATTATGGCATTTCCTGAGAGGAACTTGAGATCTTAGAACCAGGAAGATTCTAGAGATTTTTGCTTTATATATCAGGTATCAGCTTTGCAAATTATGGTGAGTTCTCCTATTTTTCAATAGGTTATCAGGTTTTATATCACAGGTTTTATATCACATTTCTTTCTCTCTATCCTTATTCTAATCTTTCTACATCTTGTTAGCTCTCTCACCATCCTATGGCACTGCCCACAGACTTTGGAGTTGTACAGCAGTGCCCTCAGAAATATTTCTGTTTTGCTCATGGACTTTACCACCATCTTACATATTCAAGTATTTCATGATCTCCATTTTCTCCACTTCTCACCACTTCTTCCTTCCCTACATGTACACTTTTCTAGTGTTTTCATCCCTACTCATGCTTCTGCAACACCTTAAATTTCATGGGTCACATAGTTAAATTCCATAGATCATACCAAAGGTTCAAACATTACTCAAACATTTAAGAGAGTCCAATTGCTTACACACTCTTACATAGAGCAGCTTTTACTAATTGTTTCTATCCAAAACATCTTTGTCTTAATATTTTAGTCTCCTCACAACTTTCATACTTTGTATTTCATATAGAATCTGGAAATTGCTCTAGCATTTCTCTTCTCTTAAATAGTATATAAATTCTCAAAGAGGATGGTTTTTTTTATCTTGAGTGATTCCCCCAAACACACACACATGTAATTTTCTATGTAGAGGGTAGAAAAAGGTGAAATACTGAACTGATAAAGAGGAAAGACTGTGAACATTTATAGAGGAATTTTTTTTATTCCATTGTGCTACAATCCTTTGTCTATGCTCTTCTATATATATGGCTTATATTTTCCCCTGGTGTTTGAGTAATTGTATGTAACTATTTATCTATAGTCCTATCCTCTTTTAAAACGTGATCTCATTTATGGTAAACAGTGTATCTCTGTCATTTGTGTAAGTACAAGCCATTTCACAGTATTTCACAGTAAGTGATGGGCACATGCTTGCTGAACAGAATTTTATTAAATTCTGTGTATAGTTTGAGGAGCTTTAATATAAAGATAGAAAGTATTACAGTATCAGGTGGTTGATAGATGGAATCCGAGCTCTCTTCTAAGTTCTCTTTGTTATGTTTTCCTTATTATTGCTGCTCTGTAATTGTTTCTCCTCAAATTTCCAGAAGTTATATTTAATGCTAGTATGCTTTCAGTTGAAGATCACACCTCATATTAAGTGAGAAGTGATTATATATGAAACGAATTAGATAAGAAGCTGCAGCTCAGAAAACAGAGCAATATTGAGATGCAAAAGAAAACACTGGGAACAGAAACCAATATGTATATAATGTAACACTGTGTTGATGAGAACTGAATGTTAAATAGAATGAAAATGCCACTTACGGGTTGTGCATGGTTCCCATTTTTAAAGTAATTACTGAAATTTGATTTTGGTAGCCAAGGGTTCCTATGTATAGGAAACATCTCTTTATTACAGTTTTACATGTAAATGTCAAAGTATAGTACCTGCTATTTCTTAGAATAACTCCGATGCAGGGAAGTATTCCAGGGGCATATTTTTAAGACCCATCTGTTACCACGTCTGTCCCATAATTTTGTATGTGAATACATTTAGCATAAAATCCTACTGCAAATTTAAGGAATCCCCCCTAAATATTTATTGTACGCCAGAAGTATTTTATGGAAATATGTGTGTTTGTGTATATTCTAAGCATTTGTGTATCCCTCAAACTAATGCAGAGATCCACGTTAAGACCAGGCTTTTAAAAATCTTATTAATGGAATATTGGAAGACTGGAAAACAAAACCTGACATTGGTTCAATAATTCCTAAATTAGATGACTTGTGCCTGATATATAGTACAGTTTAATAGTTGATAATTCAGACCTTCAAAAAGTGTACTCTGACACTATTGGGAATTCACTGTATGGAATATAGTGGAAGGAGAAGTACTCTGTGGGAAAAAAAATGGAGCAATCACTTTTGTAATGTTAATTATGAATAGTCAGGGAATAAAGTGAATATTAGAAATAGAGAGGGGAGTTTGCTTGCATATTTTGGGGCCTAAAATAAAACTGTGAAGATATTTGGACAAGGCTAATGATGGAGACTAAAGGGGGCTCCACAATAAGGAGGAAAAGAAGATATTATGTTTGGACCTGTGGACTCTAAAAGAAACTATTTTTAATAGCAGGTTTACACATTGCTCTCCACTCGAATTTCCCTTAACCCCAAAGCATAAGGAAATCTTTGTAAAAGTCACAGCCTAGACTTAGCTGTACTATGACCTATTATATAAAAAAGTCTCCCCTCCTCAAGTCAAAATGAGAACAGCAGAAGAAACCAAGGAAAATAGTGATGTCCAATAAAATATCAGTAGGCTCTGGGGTTCACCATTAGAGGTGAACCACCAGCAGGCACCATTAGAGGTGCCACCAGCAGGACTGGAAGGGTAGGTGTGATGTAGGGACCTAGAGGCCAGGGAAACATGGTTGGGGATTCACTGATTTTACAATAGGTCCCCAGAATGTGAATTTCTCACAGGTCGCTAGTGAGTTTCTCTGCCATAATAACTTGTGCATATATATAGAAATTTATTTAATTTCAGGGCGCCTGGGTGGCTCAGTGGGTTAAAGTCTCTGCCTTCGGCTCAGGTCATGTTCCCAGGATCCTGGGATCAAGTCCCACATCGGGCTCTGTGCTCAGCAGGGAGCCTGCTTCCTCCTCCTCTCTCTCTCTCTCTCTCTCTCTCTCTGCCAGCCTCTCTGCCTACTTGTGATCTCTGTCAAATAAATAAATAAAATCTTAAAAAAAAAGAAATTTATTTAATTTCAGTAAGGCCAGTGACACATGGGTTAGGAAATTAAAAGAAATAGGAGAGTGATAGTAGATATAAGAAAAGGTATACAAAGTTATTTTCAACCCTTACAATTACAAATCCATGTTAGAAAAGGTAAGGAACTTGCCCAAGGTCAATATAGCTAGGGACTGGGATTTGAACCCTCTGACCTGTGCTTTTAGTTACCATGTCTACTATCTTTGGCAGGAGTGAGGCACAAGAATCCTAGAACTGGGGGCACCTGGGTGGTTCAGTGGGTTAAAGCCTCTGCCTTCGGTTCAGGTCATGATCTCAGGGTCCTGGGATCGAGTCCCGCATCTGGCTCTCTGCTCAGCAGGGAGCCTGCTTCCTCCTCTCTCTCTACCTACTTGTGATCTCTCTCTGTCAAATAAATAAATAAAATCTTTAAAAAAAAAATCCTCGAACTGGAAAAGGCTCATTTTCTACTAAACTGATTTTCTTATATTTTTACAGCAATCTATTTTTCAGAATCCCTGTTTTCATTCTGTTCCAGTTTAGTTTTTCATCTTTTATATGGTTCTAATTCCAAGACTATGAAATCCTTGAAGGTAAAGGATACTTTTATTTCACCTTCAAAACTCTGGAATTTGGCAGGCTAATTTTAAATACATGTTTCAGTCATTTGAATCTGGAATGGAGCCATTTGCCGTGGTAAAAAATTCAATGAGGAGTTCTGGTTCAAGATGGCAACTTTAGTGGGATCCTAAACTCTTCTCCTCACAGGGACACAGCTTATCTACAGTTACATACAGAACAATTTCCTCTGAAAAACCCTAAACTAGGTGAGTGGATCTTTCACATTGAGCAGATGAGGGAAAAATAAAATACTGAAGCAGGTAAGAGAAGCTGAGACAAAAATCTCATCATGAACTCTAACCCCAATGTGGTGACTCACAGTCAAGAGGGAACAGAAAACCTTGAGCTTCTCCCTAAGGAGCGAAAGGTATGCATCCCACATGTAATGCCCCAACTTTTAAGATGTGCACCTGAGAGATGAGCCTCCAAGTCCTCTATTTTTTTTTTTTAAGATTTTTTATTTATTTATTTGACAGAGAGAGATGACAAGCAGGCAGAGAGGCAGGCAGAGAGAGGGGAGGAAGCAGGCTCCTGCTGAGCAGAGAGCCCCATGCGGGGCTCCATCCCAGGACCCTGGAAATCATGACCTGAGCCGAAGGCAGTGGCTTAACCCACTGAGCCACCCAGGTGCCCCAAGTCCTCTATTTTTGAAAACCAAAGGCTTTGTAGTTAACTAGGAGTCATTTCTTAAAGGTTCATGCATGTAGACTCAGGTATCCCAGGGCCCCATACAGAGACAACTAACTGGAAAGTTCCCAAAACTCTCAGGAACAGAAGTAAATTTGCACACCCTAAAGCTCACCCTGAAGTCACCATTTTCATACTCTCCCTCACTCCACCTTGAGAAAGGAGTCGGTATATTCCTCTGGCACCTAGATTTTCGTGACTGCCACCAAGGAACACCTCTAGATTTCCTGGCTCTGGTAGCTACAGGTGCTCATATTAACGGGTTCACTGGGGCAGTAGCAAAATCAGAAACAGTTATTTAATTTTTTTCCAGTATAATTAACATATATTGTCACATTAGTTTCAGGTTTACAGTATAATGTATCATCAATTCTATACATTACTGAGTGGTCATCACAATAAATATTTTCCTAATCCCCTTCACTTATTTTACCCATGCCTTGGACCTACCTGCTGGTAAATATCACTTTGTTTTCTATATTTGAATTTTTTTGGCCTTTTTTTCCCTTTGTTCCTTTACCAATTTTCTTAAATTCCACATGTGAGTGAAATCATATAGTATTTGTCTTTCTCTAACTGACTTTTTTCACCTAGCATTATATCCTCTCGATCCACCCATGTTGTTGAAAACTAAAAGATTTCTTTTCTTTTTATGGATAATATTCCATTGTATGTATGTATGTATCTATCTATCATCTGTATACACCACCTCTTCTTTATCCATTCATCTGTGGATGGACACTAGAGTTGTTTCCTTAATTTGGCTAATGTAAATGGTGCTCCAGTAAACAGAGGGGGTTATCTACCTTTTCAAATGAGTGTTTTGTCTTTGAGTAAATACCCAATAGTGGAATTACTGAATCATATGATAATTCTATTTTTAAATTTCAAGAAATCTCCATACTGTTTTCCACAGTGGCTGCACCAGTTTATGTCTCCACCAATAGTGTACAAGTGTTCTTTTTCCTCCACATCCTCACCAACACTTGTTGTATCTTGTGTTTTTGATTTTGGCCATTCTGACAGGTATGAGTGGATAGATCTTTGTGGTTTTGTTATGCATTTCACTAATGATGATTTACAGCATCTTTTCATGCTTTTGTTGGCCATTGTGCGTCTTTGAGAAAAGTCTGTTTGCATCTTCTTTCCATTTAATTGACTTACTGTGTGTGTGTTGAGCTGTGTAAGTGCTTTATATAATCTGGATATATAACCCCTTATGAGATATGCCATTTGCATGTATCTTTTCCCATTCAGTAGCTTGTCTTTTAGTATTGTTTGCTTTGTTGTGCATAACCTTTTATTTTGATGTCATCCTAATAGTTTATTTTTGCTTTCTCTTGCCTTAGGAGACATATCTAGAAAAATGTTGCTACAGTCAATGTCAACGAAGTTACCTCCTGTGCTCTCTTCTAGGACTTTTTTTTTTTTTTTTATGGTTTCAGGTCTCACATTTAGGTCTTAATTCCATTTTGAGTTTATTTTTGCTTATGGTATATTATAGTGACCTAGTTTCATTCACTTGCATGTGGCTGTACAGTTTGGGCAACATCATTTGTTGAAGAGAATTTTTTTTCTCATTCCATATTCTTCCCTCCTTTGTTGAAGATTATATACTTGTGTATTAATTTTGGGGGTTTCTATTCTGTTTTATTGATCTGTGTCTATTTTTGTGCCAGTACCGTACTTTTTTATTTTTATTTTTATTTTTTTTATTTTTTATAGACATATATTTTTATCCCCAGGGGTACAGGTCTGTGAATCACCAGGCTTACACACTTCACAGCACTCACCAAAGCACATACCCTCCCCAATGTCCATAACCCCACCCCCCTTCTCCCAACCCCCCTCCCCCCAGCAACCCTCAGTTTGTTTTGTGAGATTAAGAGTCACTTATGGTTTGTCTCCCTCCCAATCCCATCTTGTTTCATTTATTCTTCTCCTACCCACTTAAGCCCCCATGTTGCATCACCACTTCCTCATATCAGGGAGATCATATGATAGTTGTCTTTCTCTGCTTGACTTATTTCGCTAAGCATGATACGCTCTAGTTCCATCCATGTTGTTGCAAATGGCAAGAGAACAAATAATCCAATCAAGAAATGGGCAGAGGACATGAACAGACATTTCTGCAAAGAAGACATCCAGATGGCCAACAGACACATGAAAAAGTGCTCCATATCACTCAGCATCAGGGAAATACAAATCAAAACCACAATGAGATATCACCTCACACCAGTCAGAATGGCTAAAATCAACAAGTCAGGAAAGTACCGTACTTTTTTGATTACTGCAGCTTTGTAGTATATCTTGAAATCTGGAATTGTGGGTGTCTCCAGTTTTGTTCTTCATTTTCAAAACTTCTTGGGCAATTCAGAATCTTTTAAAATTTCCATACAACTTTAATTATTGTTCCAGTTCGAGAAGAAATGCTGTTGGCATTTTGCTAGGACTGCACTAAATTTGTAGATTGCCTCAAGTATAGACATTTTAACAATGCATGTTCTTCCAATCCATGAGCATGGAGTAGCTTTCCATTGGTTCATGTCTTCTTCAATTTCTTTCATCAGTGTTTTATAGTTTTGAGTAGAGGTTGTTCGTCTCCTTAGTTAATTTTTTTCCTAGACATTTTATTATTTTTGATATAATTGTAAATGGGACTGTTTTCTTAATTTCTCTTTTTCCCTCATTAGTACACAGAAATGCAACAGATTTCTGTATATTTTGTATCCTGTGACCTAACTGAACTCATTGTTCAGTTCTAGTAGTTTTTATGAGGGGAGTCTATGGTGCTTTCTATATATAGTATCATGTCATCTGCAAATAGTGAACGTTTTACTACCTTTTGGGGTGCCTTTTATAATTTTTTCTTGTCTAATTGCTGTGGCTAAGACTTCCAGTACAGTGTTGAATAAAAGTGAATGGACATCCTTGTCTTGATCTTGGGGAGAAACCTCAGTTTTTCACAATTGAGTTTGATGTTAAATGTGGATTTTTCATATATGCCCTTTATTATGCTGATACATATTCCCTCTAAATCAGTGGTGTTGAGGGTTTTTATCAATGAATGGATATTGTATTTTGTCAAATGCTTTTCTGCATCTATAGAAATGATCATATAGCGTTTCTCCTCTCTCTTGTTAATATGATGTATCACCCTTGCTTCCTAGGAATAAATCCCATTTGATCATGGTGAATGGTTTTTTAATATATTGTTAGATTTGGTTTGCTAATACTTTGTTGAAGATTGTTGCATCCATGTTCATCAGGGATATTGGCCTGTAGTTCCCCCTTTTTTTTGTAGTGTCTTTATCTGGTTTTGGTTTCAAGGTAATTCTGGCCTAAAATGAATTTGGAAGCTTTGTCTATTATTTGGAATAATTTGAGAATTCTTTAAATGTTTGGTAGAATTCACCTGTGAAGCTGTCCAGTCCTGGGTTTTGTTTATGAATTTTTTGATTACTGATTTTCATTGCTGTAATTATTCTGTGCAACTTTACTATTTTTTCCTGTTTCCATTTGGGGAGGTTACATGTTTCTAGGTATTTTTTCTAAGTTGTTCAGTTTGTTGGCATATAATTTTTCATAATATTCTTAAAGTCCTTTGTATTTCTGTGGTGTCAGTTATTATTTCTCCTCTTATATTTCTGATTTTGTTTGAGTCATCTCCTTATTTATTTATTTATTTATTATTTTTTTTTTTTTGGTAAGTCTGACTAAAGGTTTATCAATTTTCTTTTCTACCTATCATGTATTTCTATTCTAATCTTTGTTTCTTTCCTTTTGTTGGTTTGGGGGTTTGTTCTTTTTTTAACTCCTTTGAGATTTTCCTTGCTTTTTTGAGGTAGGCCTGTATCACTAATCTTCCTTCTTAGAACAGATTTACTGTATCCTAAATACTGGAACATGGTATTATATTTTCTTCTTTCTCCCTGTAGTTTTTTATTTCCTCTTTAATTCTGTAGTTAACCCATTCATTGTTTACTAGCATATTCTTTAACCTCCTTGTAATTGTGTTCTTTCCAGACTTATTTCTTGTGGGTGATTTCTAGTTTCATAGGATTTTAGTGAGAAAGATACATGATATGACTACAGTCTTTTTTAATTCATTGAGACTTACATTGTACATGTTGTCTATTGAGGAGAGGGTTTCTTTGCACTTGAAAAGAATGTGTATTCTGCTGTTTTGAGATGGAATGGTCTGAATTTATCCGTTAGACCCATCTGGTCCAATGTGTCCTTTGAAGGCATTGTTTCTTTGTTGATTTTCTGTTTGGAGGAAGTCCCTTACTAAATTTTATGTTACTATCAACTGCTACTTTTATGTTTTTTAATAGATGTATTATGTATTTATGTATTTGGAAATATTGGGTACATAAATATTTACAATTGTTATATCTTCTTGTTGAATTTGTCCCATTACAATTATGTACTATCCTTCATTGTCTCTTGTTACAGTCTTAATTTAAAGTCTGTTTTGGCTGATAGATGTATTGTTTCCCCAGATTTCTTTGGCATCCATTGGGATGATAAATGTTTTCCCATTCCTTCACTTTCAACCTACATGTGACTTTAGGTCTGAAATTAATCATCAGACTTACACAGTTTACAGCGCTCACCATAGCACATACCCTCCCTAATGTCACCATAACCCAGCCTCCCTATCCTTCCTCCCACCCCCCAGCAACCCTCAGTTTCCTGAGATTAAGAGTCTCTTAAGGTTTTTCTGCTTCCCCAGTCCCATCTTGTTTCATTTTTTTCCCTCCCTACCCCCCATGACTTCCTACCCTACCTCTCAAATTCCTCCTGTCAGAGAGATCATATGATAATTGTCTTTCTCTGATTGACTTATTTTGCTTAGCATAATACCCTCTAGTTCCATCCACGTTGTTGCAAATGGCAGATTTAATTTCTTTGGTGGCTGCCTAGTATTCATTCATATATATATATCACATCTTCTTGATCCATTCATCTGTTGATGGACATCTAGGTTCTTTCCATAGTTTGGCTATTGTGGACATTGCTGCTATAAACATTTGGGTGCATGAAAACAAAATGTGCATGGCGGGGGTTAGTAAACATTTGCAGGCTTTGAATGTGTTCAAATTTAACTTGTTATCAACTTAAAATAGTTGTTTTAAGTCATCCTATGTAAGTCTAATGGTAACCACAGAGCAAAAACCATTGGTACGCGCATAAAAAATGAAGAGCAAGAAATTTAAGCCTAACACTGTAGAAAATCATCAACTCACAGAAAAGAGAAGGATTCGTGGGTGGCTCAGTTAAGAATCTGCCTTCAGCTTGGGTCATGATTACAGGGTCCTGGAATCGAGTCCCCCATCAGGTTCCTTGCTCAACAGGGAACCTGCTTCTCCCTCTGCCTTCCTGCTGCTTTCCCTGCCTCTGACAGATAAATAAATAACTTTTTTTTTTTTTTCAAAAAAAATCACAGAAAAGAGAGCAAGAGAAGAAAACAGGAACAAAGTAACTATAAAACAACCAGAACACAATTAATAAACTGGCAATAAATAGGTACCTATCAATAATTACTTTAAATGCAAACAGACTACATTCTCCAATCAAAAACCCAGAGTGCCTGAGTGGATTAAAAAAAGATCCATGTAGATATTGCCTACAAGCAACTCATTTCAGATATAGGAAGCACACAGGAAATGAAGATATTTCATGCAAATGGAACCAAAAAGAAAATTGGTATAGCTCTAATTTATATCAAACAAAACAGACTTTAAGACAAAGACTATAATGAGAGGGAGAAATAAGGTCATTATATAATGATAAAGGAATCAATCCAACAAGAGGATATAACATTTGTAAATATTTATGCACCCAACAGTAAAGCAGACATTAGCAGACATAAAGGGAGAAATAGCAATACAATAATAGTAGGGGACTTTAATACCTCACTTCCATCAATGGATGGATCATCAGACAGAAAATCAATATGGAAACATCAGCCTTAAATGACACATTAGCTAGCTGGACTTAAAATATGCATGGAACGCAACATCCAAAAACAAGAATATAGATTCTCCTTGAGTGTTAATATAATATTCTCCAAGAAAGGTCGCATGATAGGCCCTTAAACAAGTATTAATAAATTTAAGAAGACTGAAATCCTATCAAACATTATTTTCAACCACAGTGATATAAAATTAGACATCAATTACATGAAGAAAACTAAAAAATTCACAAATACATGGAAATAAAATGACATGCTACTTACAACTAATTGGTCAAAGAAGAAATTTTATAAATACCTTGAAACAAATGAAAATGGAAATACAACATACCAAAACTTACAGAAACAGTAAAAAGGAGTTCTGAGAGGGAATTTCATAGTGACAAAAGCCTATATCAAGAAACACATTTTAAAAAATCTAAAATAACCTAATTTACACCTCAAGGAATAGTAAAAAAAAGTCCAAAGCTGGTGGAAGGAAATAACAAGGTGGAAAGAAATGAAATAGAGACTCATAAAGCAGTAGATTAGATTAACACAATTAAGACACGGCTTTTTAAAAAGACAACAAAAGAGACAAGACTCAAAATAAGAAATGGGAGACCTTATAATTGATACCACAGAAATACAAAGGATCAAAGATTACTATAAACAATTATATACCAAAAAATTGGACAACCTAGAAGAAATGTATATATTCCTACAAACCTACCAAGAATGAATGATAAAGAAATAGAAAATCTTAAATTATGAAAGAGATTGAATTAGTAATCAAAAGCCTCCCAATATAGTCCAGGACCAGATGGCTTCTCTGATGAATTTTACCAGCCATTCAGAGAAGAATTAATTCATCCTGAATTCTTCCAAAAAGTAAGAGAATACTTCCAAAGTCATTTTGCGAGGCCCAGCATTACCTTGATACCAAAACCAGAGAAGGATACTACAAAATCCCAAACAACCTATTTACAGAAAAATTCAATAATATATTAAGAGAATCATATACTGTGACCAAATGAGATTACTTCCAGGGAAGTAAGGATGGTTCAACATCCATAACTCAGTGTCATATGTGATAATAATAAAATGTAGAATAAAAATCATTACCTCAATAGGTGCAGGAAAAGCATACATAATTCAAAATCCATTTATGATAAAAACTTTCAACCAAGTGGGTATAGAGGGAATGTACTTCACCTTAATAAAGGCTATGTATGATAAACCTACAAGTTACAAGTTGTAAGTTTTTCATATGAATTCAGAAATATGACAAAATTTCTCATTCTCACTACTTTTATTTAAAATAATATTGGAAGTCCTACCCAGAGCACTTGGTGGGGGGGGGTCATTTAAATCAGAAAGAAAGAAAGAAGTAAAACTGTCACTATTTGCAAATGACTTGGCATTATATATAAAATACCCTAAAGACTCTAACTCCTCCAAAACTGTTAGAATAAATTAATGAATTTAGTAAATTGTGAGATACAAAATCAGTATACAAATACATGTTGTTTTTCTATCAAATAATCAGAAAGGAAAATATACAGAACTTTCCCATGTCCCATTTAGTACTAAATCAAAAAGAGTAAAATACCTTGGAATAAATTTTACCCAGAAGGTGAAACACCTGCACACTCAAAACTTATAAGATATCGATGAAAGAAATTGATGACACAAATAAATGCAAAGATGTTCCATCATCATGGATTGGGAGAAGTAATATTGTTAATATGACCTTACTACACAAAGCAATCTCCAGATTCAATGCAATTTGAATCGGTATATTTTTCACAAAAGTGAAACAAACTATCCTAAAACTTGTATGGAATGAGAAAGAAAAAAAAAAACAAAAACCCAGGGGCGCCTGGGTGGCTCAGTGGGTAAGTGTCTGCCTTTAGCTCAGGTCCTAATCCCAAAGTCTTGGGATCAAGCCCAGCATCAGGCTCCCTGCTCGGCCTTGAAACCTGAAAATAAGACTTGAAGCCTTAAGATTCTGAGAACACAAAGTAGTAATTTTCTTGACTTAGGTCTCCAAGATTTTTGGATTTGATACTAAAAGCAAAGACAACAAAAATAAACAAGTGGGACTACATTGAACTGAAAGGCTCATACACAGCAAAGGAAACCAACACAATGGAACGACAACATAGGAATAGGAAAAATATTTGAAAATCATCTCTCTGATAAGGGCTTAATATCCAAAATATGTAAAGTGGGCGGTCTATCTGAATAGACATTTTCCCAAAGAAGAAATTCAGATGGCCAACAAGCACATGAAAAGGTGCTCAACATCACTAATCATAAAGAAATGTAAGTAGAAACAACAATGAGAGATCATCTCACACTTGCTGGAATAGCTAATATAAAAAAAGGGTATAACAAGTGTTGGCAAGGATATGGAGAGGATAATTATTGTGCACTATCGAGGGGAATGAAAATCAGTACTATGGGAAACGGTATGTAAGTTCCTCAGAAAACTAACAGAATTACACCGTGATCCATACATTATGCCTCTGGGTCCATATCTGAAGAAAACAAAAACAGTAATTTGAAAGGTTATTTCCACCTACATATTGATAGCATTACTATTTACATATTCATAGTATCCAAAGCATAGAGCAACCTAAGTTTCATTGATGGATGAATAAAGAAAATATGGTGTGAGTATATATACAGATACAGATATATAAAATGGGATATTAGTCATACAAGAAAAGAAGAAAATCTTGCCATTTGTGATTAGATTGATGGGCCTTGATGGCATAACATTAAGTGAGAAAACTCAGATGAAGAAAGACAAATACCATATGATCTCATTTAAATGTGGACTCCTAAAAAACAAACAAACAAACAAAAAACACATATACAGAGACCAGATTGGTGGTTGCTGCAGTGAAGGGGGTCAAAGGTACAAAACTTTGAGTTATAAAATAAGTCATGGGATGTAATGTTCAGCATGATGACTGCATTTAAAACTATATTGTATATTTGAAAGTTCTTAAAAAAGTGAATCTTAAAGGTTCTCATCACAAGAAAAAACATTTTCATTTTTTTTTAAGATTTTTATTTATTTATTTGACAGAGAGAAATCACAAGTAGTTGGAGAGGCAGGCAGAGAGAGAGAGAGGGAAGCATGCTCCCTGCTGAGCAGAGAGCCTGATGTGGGACTCGATCCCAGGACCCCGAGATCATGACCTGAGCCGAAGGCAGCGGCTTAACCCACTGAGCCACCCAGGCGCCCCAAAACATTTTCATTTTATGACTTATTGTGCTGACCATTTCACAGTACAGTTTACCCTTGAACAATGTAGAGGTTTGGGGCCCCAACAATCCAGCAGTCAAAAAAAAAAAAAAAAAAAGTCTGTGTCTACTTTGGACTACTCAAAAACTTAATTATTTATAGCCTACTATTGATAGGAAACCTTACTGATAACATACACAGTTGATGAATATATATTTTCTATGTTATAGGTAGGGTATGCTGTATTCTTAAACTATAGAAAAATACTATTAAGAAAAGCATAAGAGAAAATGCCTTTATGGTACTGCATCGAAAGATTTTGGCATCTAAAGTGGACCCAAGCATTTCATACTCACATTGTTCAAGGGTCGGCTGTATGCACAAATGTCAAATCATTATGCTGTATACCTGAAATTAATATCAATTGTATCTCAAAAATGTAAGGTAATTTATGAAAATGAAACTGATTATTTTCAATATATTCTGAATAGCATAAAGGTTTTATAAGTACTAAAATAACTACAGAAGTAATTATTTTGAAGGGTAAACATAACGATGCCTAAGCTTTTAACATTATTATGCCCTTTTAATTAGAAAGTAAAGGAACTATGTGTAGACAAAAATTCTGCAAGTCAAAAATTTCTCACCTCACATACTGACATCAGTTCTTGGTAATAAAGAGCAATGTTGAAAAGTAAGGTCGATGGGACTGCTAAAACGGGTAATGATGTCTACAGAACACTTGGAAACTTTTTAGTACTGATTTGGATAAACACTATCTGCCATCATTTTAACTAAGAGAAAAAGAAATGTACAGCAATATCACAAAGAGTTTCTTTTCCCTATTAGTTTCTTTAAGAGGTATATATAGTTCAGATACTGAAAATTTCATTTATGAATTCATCTTTACTTAATCTCAATAGAGTTAATAACTCTCACATTCTTTAGCAGACCACTGAGGAACTCTGCAGCAGAGATCTTTGCTCAAACTAGAAAGATGGAAATCTTTAGAGAAACATGAAATATAATTATAAATTAACCTAGGAAAATAAGATTACCTAGGAAGATAATACTAATGAGAACAAAATTAAATCAAAAATTCTATTTTCCCCTGGAGTGGAATGAAAATGTAATTTCTTATAAAGGCTCAATGTAATGGTGCATTTGATGGTGAGTTTGATTGATAAACTCATTAAAATTGGTCATATATAAAAATTAGATGCTTGTAGATCCAAATTCCATAGTTTTAATAATTTGAATTATTTTCCCATATAATAAAATTGCTTGAATAATCTCTAGAGAAGCATTCTTAACTAGCCAATTAATGAGCTCCTAAACTCACAAAAATTTTAAAGGAAAGAACAGAGCTCTTAAATTAATAAAGGGAGCATGATAATTCAAAATTACTAAGGAAGGTGGCAGAATTGAGTATCGTGTCAAACTGTTAATATACATAACAATAAAGGTGACAATAATGGTGAGATTGATATTGGGAAGAGGAGAGAACCTTGTAATTTTGAATTCTCAGTTAAATGAAGAGGATTAGATAGCTGTAACAGGCAAAAAAAAAAAAAAAAAAAATCTTCTAGATGGCCTGTCGCAAAAGATTTCCATAGTGATTGACCAAACACTTCATTAAACATAGACTCAATTCTCTTTTGTCATTCCATAAAAAAAATTTCTTGTACTTATATTTACCTCAATTAAATGAGTCTCTAAGCAAAATATTACATCCATGACACTATTAAAAACAGCACAGTGTGTAAGTAATACAGTTTACATATAAGGACTCGCAGAAGTTGAAAGGGAAGGGACGGAGAACCTTACCATGGTAACAGAAAGTTGAGTAGCTACAATATTTTCAGATAAGAGTTTAGAAGTATAGTCTTCAGATAAGGAAGGACATAAAATAATAAAAAGCTCAGTTCTCCAAGAAAAACCTCTATATACCCAACAACAGAACATCAAAGTAAAAAAAAGTAAAAACGGAACTAGATGAAGACAAACAAACCCACTCTTCTAAATATATTTTTTAACATCTCTTTTTTGGCAATTGATAAACCAAGTAGGCAGAAAACTAGTAAAAATAAAATTGACCTTAAAAGCACTATTAATTCAAAAGCATTTCACATATTCTAGTACCCATCCATGAAAAAACTGAAGTAGGAGTAGAGGAGAACTTCCTTAACCCGCTAAAGACTATCACTTCATGAATGCACAGAAATTAGGGTGCTATAGGGCAAAGTAAATACAAGGTAAAAAGAATCCATTCTTAACATCTTTTCTTACTTACCCTTTGGGCTTTGGAGAGTGGATGTCCAGTTCTTTTACTGATCACTGAAATTCTCAACTGGTCTCCTGTCCATCAATTCTGTGTGTTATAAAATATTTCCATTAGTAAGTATAGCTCTGTATGGCTGATAATGATAATTACTATTGATCTAATAGCTAGTAATTAACATATATTGAAGATTTATAGATCATACTGTGCCAAGCAGCCTACATAGATTACCTATTCCACCTCAAAACCTTCTGTGATTTATTTTTAATTCCCATTTATAACTGAAGAATCTAAGGTACAAAAAATAATCAATTTGGTGCTATCAGCTTAGGATTTAAGCCTACATAATTAGGTTCCAAAAGCAATGCTTCTCCTATATCATGTTGAGTTGCCTCTTGGGCAGGTGAGTGTAGTTAGAAAAATAAAACCCCTCAGTTAATTCTGGTGAAAACTGGAGCTTTCTCTCCTCATGAGAATTCCTGGTGCACACCTTAAATCTCTGCATCAAAGCATCAAAGGACCAATTATAAAAGTTTAGAAATGTTTGCCTTTTCAGGTAGTCTCTTAAAAAATAAAGGCCAAATTTACTTTACATTCAAACTATGTTTCCCCCCACCACACTCCAGCTCTATCTCACTTTTGATAAAATTCTGATCTTTTTCCATATCCTCCATTAGATTATCTGTGAATCTCTGTCTGAGGTTAATTTTTGATTCTTTTGTTATACTTCACCATAATGAGAAAACACATATTTACTTTATGGACAATTAGTAATTTCCTATTTATTTACTCATTTAGTTAGTTAGTTATTTGACAGACAGAGATCACAAGTAGGCAGAGAGGCAGGCGGGGCCTGGGGGGAAGCAGGCTCCCCGCAGAGCAGAGAGCCCGATGCAGAGCTCAATCCCAGGACCCTGGGACTGTGACCTGAGCTGAAGGCAGAGGCTTTAACCCACTGAGCCACCCAGGTGCTTCAGTAATTTCCCCTTTTATCAAGAAACTTAAAACTAGTTTTTAGGGGTGCCTGCATGGCTCAGTGGGTTAAAGCCTCTGCCTTCAGCTTGGGTCATGATCCCAGCATCCTGAGATGGAGCCCCACATTGGGCTCTCTGCTCAGCGGAGAACCTACTTCCTCATCTCTCTCTCTGCCTGCCTCTCTGCCTACTTGTGATCTCTGTCTGTCAAATAAATAAATAAAATCTTTAAAAAAAACTAGTTTTTAGTTGGTTAATAAATTTATCCCACACCATGGAGTAGGTCTTTCTGGAGTCTTAATTTCCTGGGTCAGTATTTCTAATACCCCTGAAACAAGCAAAAGATGCTATTTTGATTTCATGAAGTTTAAGTACTTAATAACTGAATTTTATGAATTTGAGTGCTCTTATTTTCTTGGTCTTTTCCATGAAAATGTTTTCTGTATAAATAAGTTATAAAAATAAGTGGACTGTTTACTGAAGAAAACACAAAACAATCATACTTTAGTAGAAATTAAATTACCAAACAGATAAAATACTGAAATGCCAAAGAGAATACCAAATAATTTATCCTTTATATGAGTACACGACTTGCTAAAGAACAATGTAGTACCATGTTTAATGTCAAATGCATAATTTCATGCAAATTTTATGGAATAGAATTCCAACATATAAAAATAAAACCATGAAAATAAATAAAATAATAGCTTGTTGATGTGTTTTTTCTTTTGTTAAGGATTTACGTATTAATGAAATTAAGTAGAAAACACATTACAATTTGACAAACAATTTCTGGAGTGGGAACAGACATATTTAGAAAAAGCTTTCAAATCAAGTGTTTTTCTTTTAATGGCTTGCATTTGGGGGGAAAAAAATCACAGGTTAGCTTTTTTCATCGCCCTTAATTTGTCTCCTTTTCCATAAAATGCCTGGGGAGAATATCCTTTAGTCTTTCCACTTATGTTTCCACTTATGTAGTTCCAAAATGCCTAGTCCAAATCTATTCTATTCATTAGAATATACATTTACATTTTCTAACACTAAAATACTGATTGCTCTTTCCTTGCTGACTTTGAATAGCAGGCCGATAAGAACCCTGTACATAAGCTATAAAGGAGTTGTAAGTTAAATACGCTTATTACGGTTCTTTACCATAATCTACATATTTATTTAACAGTGAGCGTTCATCTATCCCAACAGTGATTCTTGGGATTTATCACCTTTCAATCTTGAAAAAGATCCCTATAAAAATTTCCACTTATGACCAAGAAAAAGTAACAGCGTCTGAATTTACACACCCAGCTTAAACAACTAAAAGTCTGGACATGATAGGTAAGTCAGCACTTCTCAAGGCATTGGAGGTTCTGCAGTTAAGGACAGAGTTCACTAACAGGAGCGGGGGAAACAAGGTGAGCTCTAGGATTGCCACAGTAACCCCCCTGCAGAGAAGTTCCAGGCTTTTTTATCACAGGAGGTGAAATGTAGAGTGCTCTGGGTTGAGGAGGCATCGACAGTGTGGATAGGACAAGAGGCTCGAGTTCACAGGGCAGAATCCTGAAAGCGGAAAGCTGTATAGAGAAAGCAGTGTGGAGATGTGTATAGGGTTCTCCTTTAGTTTTCAGCTGAGTACTTACCAATCTTGATGGTGAGAAAACTTGTGGCTCCAGAAACAACCACCTAAAATAAACCAAGGGAAGCAGCCTTCAGAGTTCACAGAGCCAAGTGTCCTTCCTATTCCCATGGAGTAGAAAACCCTCTTAATTCGTGGGTCGTTGGGTAGACTACTCAGAAGGGATTCAGAAGTGGAAAAAAAATTAGACCTTGAGTGAACTCTGTTCTGGCCCTGCGTAACAAAACCTAAAAGCAAGACAGAAGGATAGTACATTATTTTAAAGTAACTTAACTGTGTCCATTAACAAAGCTCAACACCATTTACAGGAATACAAAGGTAGATAGACAGAAGGTGTTTATTCAAAAATTGCCAGGTATGCAATAAAGAAATTATGACACATGATGAGGAAAAATATCAATCAAAATATTAATCAAAATCCAAGAAACAGGTTATAGAATTAGTAACAACACTAAAACACTTATTATAACTGTATGAGAGATTTTATATATATATATATATATATATATATACACATACATACGCACACATATGTATATGTGTATATATGAAGCTATAGGAAAAGAGCATGTAAAGTGAAATACAGAAATGTAACAAGATACAAATTTAGAGATGAAAATTACGATGTCTGATATGCAATGCCCTGGATACAATTAAAGGTAGACTGGATTTCTCAGAATAATGAATAGATGCAGATCAATGAACTTGAAGACCTAGACACAGAAACTATTCAAAATAGAAAAAAAAAGCAAAAAGAATGAAAAAAATAAAAATAAAAATGTGCATCATTGAGTTGTGGGACAAATTCAATCAGTTTACTATAAACATAATTAGTCTCAGAAAGAGCTAGTGGATTGAGGGAAGACAGAAATAATAATAGGAAAAATAAAGTTTGAAAATAGTGCAAATTTAGTGAAAACAAATCCCACAGATTTTAGAAGCTAAATGGACCCCAAACATAATGATTTGATGAAATTACTTGAAGGCCATATCATAGTTACTTTGCTTAAAATCTGTGATAAAGAAACATCAAAAAGTAGAGGAAAGCAAACAGTACACTCATAGGAACAAAGCTAAAAATCATAGACTTTTCATATAAGGCAAACTAGATGTTCCTAGAGCAGCATCTTTAAGATGGAAGAAAAGCAAAATCAAAGCAATTAATGTAGAATTTTATGCCCTACATAAGTATCTTCAAAACAAAGGTAAAATATAAACATTTTCATACATTCTTTGGCTCAAAGAATCACCTACAAACCTAAAATACAAGAAATAATAAAGAAAAATTTTCAGGTAGAAGTAATGATACCAATAAATCATCATATACACAATGGAATGAAGAGCACCCAAATGGTAACTGTGTGGATATAGAAAATGGGTTTTTCTTATTATGTAAAAGCCTCCAAATGATAATTACCTGTTTTAAAATAATATTGTATTACGGACTTTATAACGTGTGACAGTAAATGTATAGCAGTAATGATATGAGGGCTAATAGGAAAAAATGCAAGTATATGTTCTTATACTGTGCATGAAGTTCTATCATATCATTGAACATAGACTGATAAGTTAAAATGTATCATACAAACATAAGCAAACACTAAAACAAAAAATGTTACAGCCAGTAACTAAAGGAAAAAAAAAATAGAATCATAAAATACACTAACCCAAAAGAATGCATTCCAGTGGGGGGCGGGGAGTGGAACAGGAATAAACACAACAAAAGCAGTTAGCAAATAAAAGATTTAGAACCAACCACAGCAATGATCATATTAAATGATATAGACTATCAATACACAGTGATTGTCACCATGGATAGAAAAGCAAGACCCAACTACAGTTTGCTTCCAAAATGTCCACTTAAATATCAGATGCAATGAACAAAGTAAAAGACAGAAATTACCAAACTCATTCCAGAAATCTGTTACACAAAGAACCAAGTATCAGTTATCTTTACTTAAAATCTTTCCCACAAAGAAAGGTCCAAGACAAGATGGCTTCAGTTTAGTAAATTAAATGCAAGAATATATCAGAAGCGTGATAATTCACACCTTGACTCACAAAAATTAACATAATGTGGATTGTGGAACTAAATATGAAGCCCAAACTTCTGGGAGGGAGGGAGAGAGAAAGAAAGAAAGAAAGAAAGAAAGAAAGAAAGAAAGAAAGAAAGAAAGAAAGAAAGAAAGGAAGGAAGGAAGGAAGGAAGGAAGGAAGGAAGGAAGGAAGGAAGGAAGAAAGAAAGAAAGAAAGAAAGAAAGAGAAAGAAAGAAAGAAAGAAAGAAAGAAAGAAAGAAAGAAAGAAAGAGAAGAGAAGAGAAGAGAAGAGAAGAGAAGAGAAGAGAAGAAAGAAAGAAAGAAAGAAAGAAAGAAAGAAAATATTTGTGATCTAGTATTGGGCCAATATTTCTTAGAAGAGTAATAAATGAATAAAACAATTGATAAATTGTGTTTTTTAAGTTTCTGTTAGCACAAAGATAAGTCACAACTGGGAAAAATGATTGTATATCTGATAAAGAACTATTCTGAATATATAAGGAAATATCAAACTCAATGAGAAAACTGGCAACTTGATTAGAAATTAGGTACAATCTTTGAATAGAAATACATTTTTGTTCACTAAGGAGGAAATAGAAGTACAAATAAGGATCTGAAATGTCATCCATCATTCATTATTTTCAAAAAACAAAAAATTAAAATCACAAGTTGATACTTCTCTACATCACTTAGAATGCCTAAAACTAAGAAGCCTAACCAAACAAATCAGTGGCAAGATTGTCGAGCATTTGTAAATCTTACTAACTACTGGTAAGAATGGAAAATAGAAAATATGTTTGAAAATAGCTTGGCTTTTGCTTGAAAAGTTAAATATACATGTACCATATGACCAGCCAATTCACCCCTAAGCATATATCCATGCAAAGACATACACACAAAGCAAGTTTGCACACAGGCAAACAGAAGGCATGTGTAAGTTTTAAGCAGTCCAAGGAAATATCTAAAGAAGTGAAGTCATACTTAGCAATTCCAGATCTCAACAAGGGCTGGAAAACCTCTAGATATTCCAGCCTTATGTGAGAAAAAAAAATATGTGACTAAAATATGTGAGAAGTTAAATTATATAAGTTAAATACAAAAGGCTTAAGAAAAATTATAAGCACATTATTATATAGAGAGGAATGTCATCTCAATAATTACTAAAAATGAAGGTCTAGAGGCAACTGGGTGGCTCCATTGGTTAAGCAACTGCCTTGAGCTCAGATCATGATCCCAGTGTCCTGGGATCTTGCCCCACATTGGGTTCCCTGCTCAGTGGGGAGTCTGCCTCTCCTTCAGCCTCTGCCTCTCCTACCCCTGCTCATGCCTGCCCCCTCCCTATCATTCTCTCCCTCTCTCTCTCAAATAAATAAAATCTTTAAAAAGTAAAAAATGAAATTTTAGGACTCTCAAGAAAATCACCACAACTAAAAACTGGGAAAGGATATCAGTATGTTTATATTACTTTTAATTCAAAATATAACTTATATGTAAACATGTTCAATTTCAGTATTAAGAAAATATTGAAGTAACAATCAAAAGGCCCAAATAATACTTACATTGATGATAGTGATTAAAAGTGGTGATACCTCCTGGTATAGCAGATGCAGGGAAAGTGGCCTGCTTTTCAGTCTTTGGAAACACAACCTCAAATGTACCTACTAAAATATTTGACACATATACACGTTGAAATAAAAGACAAAAAGACATCTTTTTTATAGACAAAGTAGAAATAAGTTGGGGTGCTGTTTACTAAAATATATGAAAAAATAAGAGTAATTTACATCACTAGTTGGAGAGATTCCTTGGATACAGTTATGTGAGAAGAGCTAGATGCAGAGACGTGTCTATGTTACCTGTTTATTATGCAGAAATGGCAGAAATTCATTTTATGTGTGCTTATGTATATCTGCAATGACATTATGCACATGGAGAAAAACATACACGAAGTTGTTAATATTTGGTTCCATGGTAAAAAAGGAAAAAAAGGTGAGAGGGATATAAGTAAAAATAATACCAAGGTGCTATAAAAACGAGAATGTCCATTTCCAACTAAAAAGTAACACCCCCTAGGGTAAGATATGTGAAAATATGTGGGTGGATGGGAGGCTGGGGTATATCTAGAAGGATGTATTAAAAGTTACAAAAATATTAATGATACTTCTTTCAAGATACTGAAAACAAACAAAAAGATACTGAAAACATTTTTTACTTCTTCACTTATGTTTTCATGGCTTAATAGTTTTACAATGACTTTGTATGGTAAATACAGTGAGAAATCTATTAAGTATATGAAACTACAGAAGAAAGTATGGGAGATTTTTAGAAAATTATTTTTGGATGAAAAATGTGTTAGGCTTTTTTTTTTTTCTTCAAGGCAGAATGAATCTATTCAAACTGACACTTCAAAATGTAACAGTTTAAGAACATACTCAGACACCTGAAAAGTGCCAGGGTTGTCTCTGTTTTTAGCACTCTTGATACTGGTACCCAAGCAGGGCATCAGGGATGTGTTTCTCCACATCTTTCTGTATTGCTTTCCCTTGTGTTGGATTTGTTTTCAGGCAGGGTCTACTAAAGGTCAACCAGATGGTCATAGAAAGTTCTAGGCTTATATACAATGAGGACTCCAATGAAGAAGTGATTTCCTCTCTTTATGGAATGTAATAGCAATTTTCCCCAGGTTAATTTTCCCTTGCTTTCTTTCACATAGCCTGGGTTCATGTGTTCTACCTCTTGAGTCTTCAGATGCAGCTGGCTCTCCTGCCAAGTCCACTACTTACGCTAATCCTTGGAGTCAGAGTGGAGTCTGCAACCTGAATCATATAGAGACAGTGTGATATCCTTCTTGGAAATACGATGCCAGAATCAGATGAACAGGAGTTGGGCAATAATCCAAGGTATAAGAGAAGTCTGTATCTGACCCTTCCTAAATGAGATAGAAAATTAAACCTAAGTTTATATACCTTTTCAACATGAAATACATTATAAGCATAGTTAAAAGATAACATTGAAAAATATATATGTTGTAATATAATGTTTAATATTTATATATAGAGTCCCTATAACTCCAGAGACCAAAAATAATAAGAATTTTAAAAAAAAAAGGACAAAAAGCAGATTTCTCAGTTGAGAATTGCTAATGGCCAATGAACTTATAAAATATTCTCAGGACATGTGGGTGGCTCAGTCGGTTAAGCATCTGACTCTTGATTTTGGCTCAGGTCATGATCTCAGCAGCGTAAGGCTGAGACCCACATCAGGCTCTGAACTCAGCGGGGAGTCTCCTTGAGATTCTCTCTCCCTCTCTCTGCCCCTGCCCCGACTCATGCTCTCATTCTTGCTCTAAATAAAATCTTTAAAAAAATTTTTAAAACATATTTCAATTAGTAGTCAGTAATTCAAATGAATGTGACCATAAGCTTTCAATTTTCATTAATTAGATTATGGAACTAAAAATGAAAATATAATAAATTGCAATGATACATTAGTCTATCAAAACAGGTACTCTTACACACAGTTGATGGAAATATAAATTGGTAGAGCTTTTTAGTCTGGTACAGCTTTTAAGGTTGACAAGTTGACAGTAATCTGTCGAAACTGAAAATGTGCATACTTACGTCTGCCACACAAAAATATTCATAAGTACACAGAAATGTATATTTATGCTACTGCACAATTATTTGTTATATGAAAATTTAGAAACTATGAGTAGGATAATGATGAATAAATTACGGAATATACATACTTGAATAATGTGAAAGTCCATAAAGGTATAAAATAGCTCTATATGAGCAGAAATGTATAGCTCATTAGACAATGTGTATGTGATGTGATTTTATTGAGAGCAATTCTGTATTTATGTGCAAATACACATTATTCCTAACTAATCATGCCTATCAGGGCATGTGTGCGTGTGTACGTCTGTAGAGAAGGAGTAGAAGGATGGGCACAAACTCCCAACAGAGGGTGCTGTTGTGGAAAAGTAAGAGCAGGGGGAGGGAAGAGAAAAAGATACATTTCTGCATTGCTAGAAGGGTTTTTTGCCTATTTTTTATAATTTTTTAATTTGTGACTCAGGGAGTCCTCCAGATGTTGAAATAAATGAGTCATATTTGCAGAAATTATAGAAATCATCTTTCTGAAGCCTGTTGTTCAAAGAAATAGCACTGGTTGCTGTTGTTTTTATCTCCATTTCATAGGCAAGCGTTCTATGTTTTGCTACTTCTGCATCCTGACCCCATCTCTCCTCCAGCACCTCTAAGCCTCCTGGTGCTGCAAATATACATGGAAATGGAAATGCTAATAGATGTAGATTTATACTGGGCCATTTCTCATGGTCTCCATGGAGGTTTATCTCACACTTGGTAATTTATTTCCTATGATCAACACACCATTAAGAATGTATTGGCTGCTGTTTCTTTGTCTTCTTAAATGTTTAGAATGTCCTAATGTTGAAGGAGCTAAGCCTAGAACACAATATACTTATCCTTGATGCTCACTCTCCTGCTCCCCACCCCCGTTTTAAAATAATATAACTATTTTAATATTTTTCTTTTCTTTTTATTGTTGAAACTAGCCAAATGATTCACTATGAATCAGTAGTCACCAGAAAGTGGGCTATTACTTGCCAAGAATTCTTTTGGAATGGGCTGGCATACCTGGAGCAGAGCCTATAGCATCTGGTAGACTCGTCCTTCCTAGGAGGCAGGGTTGGGGCTGCCTGTTGGCTGTGCCCAGCCCGAGGGCAAGTCAGCACTGCTTAGCTAGCATCCAACGGGAGTTCTGCACAGACCTTCCAGAGAGCTATTCAATTGGAGCATGCCTATTAATGCAATACAGAAAAGTTATGCTTTTTATTTTCAATATAAACTTTTATAAAAACTAACTCTTCTCATTTTTATTTTACTGTGAAGCTGTTCAGTTTTGTTGTATGTGACAGTATATTACTAAAAACAATCTAGACCAGGGCAATGCTATGATTTGATTTCCCGAAGAGTTTTTGCATGAACTTTTAAGAAAATGCCATTAAGAAAACAAACAAAAAGACAATATCATAAAGAAGTGTTCTGCCTATGTGATTCTAAGAAACGTGACTTCCCATTTAATTCTTTTTTTATACTCTACACACTCCTCAGTAATTGGCAGTTTTTAACTAATCAAATCCCTCAGCTTGATCATTCTTACTGCTGTTTGCCTTTCGTTCCCACTTGTTTTTCTGTTTGTTAATTGCCCTATTGTACTTGCCCCTGTTTGAGTCAAACAATTTTTAAAAGTCACGTTGCTGATGCTGGAATGATATGAATGTTTAGCCTAAACGTGCCTTGAGGGAAGTTTTCGGTATCCAAAATTTGGCGTATTTCAGACTTTAGATGACGGAAAACTAAGTTCCTTAATGTAACTTTAATGCATTATTTAATGACTGCAATAAATTCTGATGTACTTTTTTCAGTCTACAAAAGAAGAAAAATCATTTAATATTTAATACAACTTCTCAATTTACAGTTGAGGTTACAAGTATTCATTTTCCTCTTCTGGAAACATAAACCTCTTCATTATACCCAATGGCTATGAGGGAACTTTTTTTTTCAATAATGAACATAATATCAGCTTTTGATTTAACAATTTTTAAATCAAAATTATTTCTTGCATAAAATTTTTTTACACTGCTTCACACAAAAGCAAATGCATTAACTTGATAGCTTTTTTTGGCTTCATATTTTAAACTCATTTCTGTTGGGGAACTGTGTTTTTTCAGCGATTGAAGTTGTATGTGGGAATGAGTAATTGTATGGAGGAAGAGGATACTATAAAAATGTATTTAACTCCTGGAAAGCTTAGATAGAAAGCTTTAGAAAGCTTCTACAAGAAAGAGTGCATCACCTGCTACTTTATCACATACTGAGAAAAAAGGGAAATTTTGTCTTATTTTTGGACCAGAATAAATAAGCACCACGTGGAGAGTGGGAGAAGGGAGAGACAGAGAGAAAAATAGTGGTGTTTCTTCTTTTCCAAAATGTCTGAAAAGAGGGAGTATGGGAAAATGTTTGGTTTTCCCATAGTCTTCTAAGTACTGAAGTGTGGGACGAGGAGCGAGTGAGGAGGAAACAGTGACGGTTAGGGAGAACAAGGAAGGAGGCTTGGGTTGGATTCTAAATGATGTTTACAGGATAATGACTCTCTGATCTATCAATAAAGACCCAAGAAGGGCATCACATAAATAGAGGTCTGGGCAAGAAAGTCTTTTAAATTATAAAGAGCAATAAGGATTATGTTAGAATTCTTGCATTTGAATAAGATTTATTACTTAATGAGGTAGCAAGAAACTTTAGCAGGCTTAAGTTTGGGTAATGAGAATGGGGAGACTTCAATGGATGGTATACAAGCTTATTACAATTAATTACTGGAATATTCCATATAACTCCTCTTGCTTTTGTTCTATCCATGCAACCATCCATCTCTACTTGTCTATCATATGCTTACTTGAAAGTATATAAACTATATTATTCAAGTTCAGGAAGCAATTTTTCAAGTATGAGGTACTGAATTCTTAATTTGGAAGAATGTATTTTCAGTATAAATCCCATTTGACAGGTGTTAGTGCTTGGACATTCTTAACCCTCTGAGATAGGTCAGATATTATTATTTTCATACAAATAAGGAAACAAACCCCCAAATTCCCAAAGACCCCTGAAATAGTTAATGAGGGAATTCTGAGAATTCTCTTAAAATATAACTGTAGTATAGTCCTATGTTTTATTTTTTTTATTATTATGAATGATACTGTTGACCAAAATTTGATATCCCTCAAGTTTGTCAGCTTCAAATTATTTTATTTACTCTCCCATTTAGTTAGTCATTTAAAAAAATGATATGCAGCGAACTTTGAGAGGGAATGGAGATGCAGATATTAATAGAACTTTGTTATTTCCTTCAAAGGACTGATAGTTGTTTAGAAATTAGTAGCATGGGAAACATGCTTTTTACTGATTTAAGTGCACTAAGATCAAAAGTTTTAAATCATCAAAATCATGTTTTAGTATAAAGTGTCATAGGTCAGAATAAGACTGCTGAAATTCAAGTCTTAGTTCTCCCACTTTCCAGTTGGGGGTCTTAAGTAATACGTCTCTAAGTGATAGAGACTGAGTATTACATGCCTCATGGCAATATTGAGAAGATCAAATGAGCCAGTTCCTGTTAGATGCCTAGAAGAGTACCTGGCATACAGTAAGATTTTGATAAGTATTTGTCTTTTATCATTACTGTACTCATCAATCACTCATCTGATACACTACTATTATCCAGTAGTGGTTATATCACCTGTTAGTCCAAGTTGTTATATGTATCATACAGTGTGTGTGTATGTATGTATGTATGTATGTTGATAAACATCTTAATGTTTAAATAGTACGTTTAAATAAAACAGCCAGTTACTGAACACCAGGTTCAATCTGAATGTCAATCTGAATGAGGACACAGTGATATGTGTGTGAAATGTGTGAAAATTAATGTGAGGCTTCTGAAAATTTAAAAGTCATTTTAATTGAAATTTCTATAAAACTTGGGTCATTTTGTGATTTCTGTGGGTAAATTACCCACTGGGCAATTTATACACCAGAAGATTTCTTCAGATACTGCCTCCTACTGACAGTCTCATTCAACAGAGGACACAAAACACATTTCCTCACTGGGACTCAGAGGGTCCTACCCAGAAGTACAGATTTTAGAATTAATCTCATATTATGAGAAAGCAAAGACTTGAGAATTTGCCTGGTATGAATCCCACCCATCCCACTTGTTGTGTAATCTTGGCCAAATCTTCACTCTCTCTGTGTTCAGCTTCTTCCTTTATTAAGAGGAGGTCGAGATTAATACTGACTTGGTGCTTTGAAAAGGAAGTAAATTAATAAATGCTAAAAGCTTAGAGAAAGTACGACCCATTATAAACACTGTGATAAAAGTATTCGCCATTTTTTCTCCCCTTTAGTTACTCAAGAGTTTACACATTTTAGAACAAGGATTAAATGAATTCCATGCTGCCTGTATCCTGGTTTCACATGTTTAATTCAGTGTGTATAAACTCAGCCATTAAGGAATGGCCTTTATCTTTAAGGCAGTGCTCATGCCTGTGATGTTCTTATTATACGTTAAGTTCTTGCAAGTTGTAAGAGGACTGGAACTAGCTTCCCTTCCTGGAGATTCCCAGTTACAATTACCTAGGGTGCAAATTATGAGCAGATAAAAGGAAGGGTTCTCTGACAGTCCACCTTATTTCCTAAAATGGCAGCTATTCTATGACTGAATGCCCTGTAGAAACAATTCCCACAGCAGGAGCAAGCTCACACACTGAGGGCTAGATCCAGTGACTCTCAGTCTGTCTTAATACAGGGCTGTGCATTTTTGTCCAGTTTCATTTCCCCTCAAGCAAGTAGACTACAGGTCTGTGTTAATATTGTTGGCAGGAAGAAACATCGCCTCCTGAGACCACATTCACATGGGGGACGACTCTAATTGAGGAACTTTGAGCAAGTCTCAAACTAAATCTTTGAGAAAATCCCACCTCGGTTTTTTGTTTTTTGTTTTGTTTTGTTTTTTACTTAATTTTTACCAGGTGGCAGATGCTGAGCTTCTCCAGACACCTCAAGAAACTTCTCAGTCGAGTGTGTCAGGTTTTCCCAGATCCTGTGAAGATCCTCCACTCTAAGAAAATGTATGTTCTTTGCTTCTGAAAAGCACGAGCCGTCCCTTGATGGAAAATGCCATTCATTCCAAAGTACAAAGCCCTGCATCTAGAAAGAAATGTAAAGATGAATGACATAGTCCTTGTCTTCAAGTTGCTCATAGTTCAGAATCACGATACTCCACATAATGAAGATGTGAATGAATAAGGTACTTGTGCTCAAATCATTAAGTCTAAATCCCCGTTTCTTTCTTTTAAAATAAGAACTGTATCTCATAGAACTGAAGGTGGAAGCATTGACATGATGAATGGAAAGCGCTTTGGCAGTGTCCTGCATAAAGTAACCATTAATTTTTCATATTTTTATTATGCATGTAATATTCTATCATTAGTATTGGAAAAATACCTCATTTAGCCATTAGTGTTGACCTCTAAGTGATTGCATTCAAAATGTGATTAAAATATTTTTGATGACTTTTATTTCATAAACTTTGCCAGCACAGTAAGAAATCTTTGTGCCAAAAATTTCACTGCCATTTTTGCTTGATACTAAGTAAATTAGACTAATTTTGCTTAATATTAAACATTTGCTAAGTTATCTTCTCAGTGATTTCTATAAGGCTTGATCTATTTGAGTAGAAAATTCTCACTGAACTAAGAACTAAGAAATATCAAAACTTTAATCAAAATGTTATCTGAGAAAAGCAGAATATAAAATTTATTTTGATTCGCTTAAAATTTATATTACATTCCAAAAATTAGAAGTTACTATGTAAGAATTATTTTTATTTATGGCACATGTGTGTACAGATAATACCCTATGTCTTCCTGCAGAACAGATTCCCACCCTTTCCTACCTTTACTGGCTTTAGTTTGTGTTCAACCAGTGGGAAGCCTGAATAGGAGGTCAGTATAGTTAATGAAAGCTCACTTCTTCGTTGCAGGGTCATTTCAACATGGCTGTGTCTAAGGGTTAAAGATCACAGTTCTCATATTGACCCTGCTTCCACCATGACCTGCTACTGGGTTGAGATAAGCAACTATTCTCACCACACTGCTCGGTCCCAGGGTAGTAACAACAGCTGTTGTTGTTAGCTCTAAAATAATGCATGATCTCCAGAGGTTTTCCTATATTCTGCCCACACTTTAGAAATAGGCCCCCTTTTTAAGGTCTTTGAATTATCCCAATTTAAGTATACCATCTGTTTCATGCTATAATCCCAATGAAAACAGACACTAAAAAAAAAAAAAAAAAACCCCACAAATTTTTTTCTTTACATTAAAAAAAATCTTGTCTCTGGAAAAAAAAGGAGAAAAGTGGTACTTTTAAGTTTGAGTTGGGAGGCAGAAAGTACAGGGTTAAGAGGGCAGTCTCTTTGAATATTTATGACCAAATTCTGACTTGGTCATTTATTACTTGTCATTGACTTTATTTCTTTACAATTCAATGTTCTTATAAAATAGGTTAGTAGCAAATGGTCAGTGGCTTCTATCTCCTATTATTGATAGAATTATATAAAAAGACATATGTAGAGTATTTAGCATAACACCTTGCACTGGGTAATCTTTCAATGAAGGGTAGCTCCTACTTTAGTATTTACATCTAATAACATTGTAAACAGTTCAGTGCTTAAATTACTTCTTTTTTTATTACCATTGCAAATTTAAACACTTTGAAAAAATCTGTGGGCATATTTTTAAGTAATTTTAAGTTATAACTCCATTATAAAATAAAACATGCTCTGAGTCATTATATTAAAAATATATTTTTAAAAATATCTATTGGAACCTGTAATTTTTAGCATTTCTATTGCCTCCATAGAATATTATCTGGTAGAGTAGAACAATTCTAACAAGTAGAGTTAGATCATAAATAAATAAGACATTTACAAAACTTCTTTCTATAAAAATGTTACTCTAAACTAGTGTTACTTATTCTATCCTCACAGATACAATACTTGCCTGGGAGGTTCCTTGGGAACTGCTTAAAGCACGTAACAGGAAATTCAGTGGGTAGGATTCAAGGTTCATAACCAGAGCTGCATCAATTTTTTATCTTTTTTTAACTATAATACTAGAGTAGATACGCCTTCTTTTGCAAGGAAGCTTTCATAGTTTAAACTTAACCAAAATCTAGAGGATAGCTATTATAAAAATGAAAAATCGTGTATAATATAAAAATGTATTGGCTCATTTCTCTATCAGTTGCTTATTTTTTTCAGCCCTGAGTTCCCTACAGAAGGTATATCTTAAACTGTCAAATGTATATTGAAATCTTCTAAACTATTTTAATGTAATTTTGTATGTGTTTTCTCATTTCAAGAGCAATATATACTTTACTACAGAAAATGTGAAAATTAGAGAAAAAGTATAAAGAAAAATCCATAATCTCAAGATGAAAAAAACGCAAGCACCATTAGTATATTATTATATTTATAATTTATTATTTTCTTTAGGCAGCTTGATTTTATATTTAAGGTGCTATTGCATTTTTTACTGAAATTATTATAGAGTTAATATGTTTTAAAATATTACATGGCAAGTATTTTCCCATGATATTACAAAAGATCTTGAAAACACCATTTTAGTACATAATGATAATTTGTACTAAAATTACATTTACTACATAACGTTAATCCTTGTAAGGAAGTATTCTTTTTAAGATTTATTTATTTGAGAGAGCAAGAGAATGAGCTGGGGAAGGAGAAGAGGGAAAATCTCAAGCAAACTCCATGCTTAGCATGGAACGTGACCTGGGGCTCAGTCTCACAACCCTGAGATCATGATCTGAGCTGAAGTCAAGAGTCAGAGGCTTAACCAACAGAGCCACCCAGGCGCCCATAAGAAAATATTTTTATAGTTATCAGTTTACTTTCTAAGAATTTTTGAAAGGTAATAACTGACTCGAATGCAAACTTATTAGCTCTTAAAATATACTGCTTCATTATTTCAAGTTTTACAGATTTTCATACATAAGAGCAGGAAACATTCTTTCCTTTTCATTTTGCTAGTTTAATAAATGAAGGGTGATATATTACTGATTTATTTACATTTCTTGTTTTGCACAGAGCTATATTATTTTCTCATTGGTGTATACTATTTATATTTCTTTTGTGTGTTATGTAGCTTTTTTCTTTGGGAGTTTCCTGTTTTCTTACTTCTGAAGGCATGAAATACCTGTTGAAGCTGAGAAGACTAGGTGATCCAAAATCACTTAGAAGGAATAACCATTCAGATGTGAGTGGATAGATGAGCAGCTGATTTTCAGAATGAACATATTTGCAGATGTGAGTATAGGCATACAATGAGACTATGGACTGTTGCTAGAGAAAGGGAAATCTGCAATGCTTTTAACTGATGTGTGAGACTGGAATGACCAAACATGAAGATTTTTGAGGACTACACAACTTTGAATTTTCAGACTCAGTGCTGGCCTAAGGAGTTAGGAGGAAAACTCTTGAAAGGAAAGTGAAATCTCCCATAGACTTTCACTCCTTTGGAGTTTAAGAATTTCCTGTCAAAAATAAACTAGATTTAAGTAAAAGCCAGAGATGAAGAGTCTGGAATGAATGAATTCACGTTTAGAATCTACAACCAATATCCTGTAGGAGCAGTGACTCAGAGCTCAGATAAATGTTCCAAGTCTAGTTTAGGAAGGCATTTGCTGTAGACCATAGAAACCATCAGAGATTTTATGTTTGGTGTGTGCACTGTGACCAGAGGATGGAGGCGCCCTAAAAACCAAGGAAATTCCTGTCAAAATAGCTAGGATAACCAAGGCAGAAGATAGAATTAGTGACCTAGAGGACAAAATGATAGAGAAAAGGACCAGGAGAAGGCAAGTAACAAACAGCTTAGAAACCATGAAAACAGAATTAGGGAAATAAATGATGCCATGAAACGTTCCAGCATTAGAATTATTGGGATCCCTGTGGGGGGTGGGAAAAGACAGAAGGCTAGAAGATGTCGTTGAACAAATTCTGGATGAAAATTTTCCCAGTCTGGGGAATGGAATAAGCATTCCTGTCTTAGAAGCAGAAAGAACACGCCCCCCCCCCCCCAAGGTCAACAAATCTGGAAAGAATCCCAGGCACTTAATTGTGAAGCTGATGAATCATAATTTTAGACAAGAGCTTCTGAGGGCAGCTAAGGGGAAGTTTCCTTAGGTACAAAGGAAGGTCCATCAGAATAATGTCAGACCTGTCAACAGAAACCTGGCAAACCAGAAAGGGCTGTCAAGACATATTCAGGGCACTAAATGAGAAGAGCATGCAGCCAAGAATACTTTATCCAGCAAGGTTGACATTCAAAATGGATGGAGAGATAAAGAGCTTCCAAAACCACCAAGGTTTGAAAGAGTATGTGACCACCCAGCTGGCACTGCCGGAAATATTAAGGGGGGGGGGGGTTTCTATAAAAGAAGAAAGAACCCAAGAGTGACATAGAACATAAATTTACAGAGACAATCTATACAAACAAGGAGTTCAAAGGCAACATGACGTCAATAAAAACGTATCTTTCAACAATCACTCTCAATGTGAATGGCCTAAATGCTCCCATAAAACAGCACAGGGTTGCAGATTAGATCAAATGACAGGACCCAGCCATTTACTGTCTACTAGAAACCCATTTGGAACTTAAAGATACATCCAGACTGAAAGTGAATGGGGTGGAGAATCATCTTTCATGCCAACGGGCCTCAAAAGAAAGCTGGGGTAGTGATTCTCATATCAGATAAATTAGATTTTTAAACTAAAGACTGTAGTCAGAGATACAGAAGGAGACTACATAACTCTTAAAGGATCTGTCCACCAAGAAGATCTTGTACATATTTATGCCCCTAGCATGGGAGCAGCCAACTACACAAGCCAACTGTTAATCAAAATAAAGAGTCCTATTGATATGAATATATTAATAGTAGGGGATCTTAACATGCCACTGTAAATAATAGGTCATCCACGCATAATCAATAAAGAAACAAGAGCTTTGAATGACACATTGGACCAGATGGACCTCATAGATTTATACAGAACATTCCACCCTAAAACAACAGAATACTCATTCTTCTCAAGCACACATGGAACTTTCTCCAGAATAGACCACATAATGGGTCACAAATCAGGGCTCAATTGATACCAAAAGATTGAGATTATTCCCTGCATATTCTCCGACAACAATGCTTTGAAACCGGAACTCAACCACAAGAAAGAGTTTGGAAGGAATTCAAACATTTGGAAGCTTAAGAATGTTTGGATCAACCAGGAAATCAAAGAAGAATTTAAACAATTCATGGAAACAAATGAGAATGAAGACACATCGGTCCAAAACCTCTAGGATACAGCAAAGGTGGTCCTAAGAGGGAATTACATAGCCATTGAAGCCTCACTTAAAAAAATTGTTTCGAAGGGGCGGGGGGTAGGAAATTGCATGAGCCTGGTGGGGTATTATGGAGGGCACATATTGTATGGAGCACTGGGTGTGGCACATAAACAATAAATTCTGGTACACTGAATAGATATTTAAGAAATTAAAAATTAAACAAACAAAAAAACCAAAACAAAAAAAAAAAAAAAGAAAAATACACAATCTCTCTTTATACCTTAAAGAACTAGAAAATCAACAACAAATTAAATCAACCCCACATATAAGAAGGGAAATAATGAAGATTAGAGCAGAGATCAATGAGATAGAAACTAGAGATAGAGTAGAACACAACAATGAAACTAGAAGCTGGTTTTTTTTTTTTTTTTAAAGAATCAGTAAGATTAATAAACCATTGGCCAGATTAATCCAAAAGAAAAGAGAGAGGACCTAAATTAATAAAATTATGAGTGAAAGCGGAGAGATCACGACTAACACCAAGGAAACAGAAACAATCATCAGAAATTATCAAAAGTTATATGCCAATAAGTTAAGCAACCTAGACAAAATGGATGCATTCCTGGAAACCTATAAAATTCTAAAACTGAATAAGGAAGAAATTGACAACCTGAATAGACCAATATCTAGTAACAAGATTGAAGCAATGATCAAAAACCTCCCAAAAAACAAGAGCCCAGGACTTAACGGATTCCCTAGAGAATTCTACCAAACATTCAAAGAAGAAATAATAACCTATTCTTCTGATGCTGTTTCAAAAAACAGAAACAGAAGGAAAACTTCCAAACTCTTTCTGTGAAGCCATCACTACCCTGATCCCTAAACCAGGCAAAGACCCCATCAAAAAGGACAATTTCAGACCAATATCCCTGATGAATATGGATGCTAATATTCTCAACAAGTTCCTAGCTAATAGGATCCAACAGTACATTAAAAGATTATCCACCATGACCAGGTGGAATTTATCCCTGGGATGCAAGCGTGATTTAACATTTGCAACTCAATCAATGTGTTAGAACAAATCAATAAGAGAAGAGAGAAGAACCACATGGTCCTCTCATTTGATGTAGAAAAAGCATCTGACGATACAGCATCCATTTCTGATTAATGCTTTAAATTATAAGATAGAGGGAACATTCCTCAACTTCATAAAATCTATCTATGAAAAACCCATAGCAAATACCATTCTCAGTGGGGAAAAGTTTCCAGCCTTCTCTTTGAGATCAGGAACACGACAAGGATGCCCATTCTCGCACTATTATTCAACATAGTACTAGAAGTCCTAGCAACAGCAATCAGACAACAAAAAGAATTAAAAGGTACTCAGATTGGCAAAGAAGAAGTCACGCTCTCTCTCTTCACAGATGACATGATACTTTATATGGAAAACCCAAAAGACTCCACCCCAAACTACTAGAACTCATACAGCAATTCAGTAATGTGGCAGGATACAAAATCAATGTACAGAAATCAATTGCTTTATTATACACTAACAGTGAGAGTATAGAAAGGGAAACTGAGAATCAATTCCATTTACTATAGCACCAAGAGCCATAAGATACCTGGGAATAAACCTAAACAAAGAGGTAAAGGATCTGTATTCAATGAACTACAGAACACTCATGAAAGAAATTGAAGATGACACAAAGATGGAAAAGCATTGCATGCTCATGGATTGGAAGAATTAACATTGTTAAAATGTCTATACTGCCTGGAACAATGTATACTTTCAATGCCTTCCCAATCAAAATTCCACTGGCATTTTTCAAAGAGCTGGAACAAACACTCCTAAAATTTGTATGGAACCAGAAGAGACCCCAAATTGCCAAGGAAATGTTGAAAAAGAAAAACAAAGCTGGGGCATCACGTTTCCTGATTTCAAGCTTTACTACAAAGCTTTGATGACCAAGACAGCATGGTATTGGCACAAAAACAGACACAAAGACCAGTGGAACAGAGTAGAGAGCCCAGATATGGACCCTCAACTCTGGACAAATAATCTTCAACAAAGCAGGAATAAATATACAGTAGAAAGAGGACAGTCTCTTCAATAAATGGTCCTGGGAAAATTGGACAGCTATGTGTAAAAGAATGAAACTCATTCATTGTTTACCAAAGAAACATAAACTCAAAATGGATAAAAGACCTCAATGTGAGGCAGGAATCCATCAGAATCCTAGAGGAGAACATAGGCAGTAACTCTTCAACATTGGCCACAGCAGCTTCTTTCAAGATATGTCTCCAAAGGCAAAGGAAACAAAAGCAACTTTACCAAGATCAAAAGCTTCTACACAGCAAAGGAAACAGTCAACAAAACAAAGAGACAACCAACAGAATGGGAGAAGATATTCACAAATAACAGTACAGACAAAGGGCTGATAGCTAAGATCTATAAAGAACTCCTCAAACTCAACACACACAAAACAGATAATCACATAAAAAAATGGACAGAAGACATGAACATACACTTCTCCAAAGAAGACATACAAATGTCTATCAGACACATGAAGAAATGTCCATCATCATTAGCCATCAGGGAGACTCAAATCAAAACCACAGTGAGATTAACACCTTACACCAATCAGAATGGCCAAAATTAACAAGACAGTAAACAAGTGTTGGAGAAGATGTGGAGAAAGGGGAACTCCTCTTACACTGTTGGTGGGAATGGAAGTTGGTGCAGCCAGTTTGGAAAACAGTGTGGAAGCATGAGAGACTGTGGCCTCTGAAAAACAAACTGAGGGTTTTGGAGAAGAGGAGGGTGGGGGGTTGGGTGAGCCTGGTGGTGAATATTAAGGAGGACACATATTACATGGAGCACTGGGTGTGGTGCATAAACAGTCTTGGAACTCTGAATAAATTAAAAAAAAAACCAGCTGCCAGATTTTGAAGTATTATTATGCAGAAGCTCAAGAAAAAATAATTAAAAATTTCTCAAGAAGAAGTAAACCCTCAGAGTCTCTCAATATAGACAAGACCCGTAGATGCTCTGATTAACCAAAAGTAGCTGAGTGCTTTGAAACTTTCACCCTGCCCTAAAGGAGCTTAATCCTAGATTAGATGGATATGACCAGTGCCAAACTGGTGAGATGAGAAAAAGCAGGATCATCTCTGGTAAAGAATGTATCACCATTTTGCAGGCTTTACACTTCTTTCATATACAGTATCTGCCAAATGATTAAAAACTAAGAGGAGGGTGAATTTTTCAGGATGCAAGTTATGCATCAGTAAATGTTTCTTTTTTCAAAAAACATGAAAAGTAAAAACAAAACAAAACAAAAAAGAAAACATGAAAAGTTATGACTCTCTGATAACCTAAAGAATAGACAGTATAAATAGATGAATAGGTGATCAAATGCTGATGTGAGTAGATGAGGAGCTTACAATAATTATAATTGATATGTACAAAGTAGAGAAAAAGATAGTCAACTGAGATGAAAGAATGGGAATTTTCACCAGTTCATAGGATCTAAATCATCATTCTCAAATATTTTAGGGCTGAGAAAATGAAATATTTGAAATTAACAACTCAGTGAATAGTTTAATAGTATATTGTTTATAGCATGACACAGGCACATGAATAAAAGATGACCATACTGAGACAGATAAAGCAGAAAGAATCAGAAGACAGAACAAAGGTCATATGGTCATATGGTCTAACACATAGTTAATTAGACCTCCCTCAAAGTCCCATTCCTAGACAGTTGTTACTTTTTGTTTATTTGTTTGTTAGAGCACAGGGGTGTGGGGCAGAGGGAGAGAGGGAATCTTAGTCAGGCTCCATGCCTAGCACGGAGCCTGATGCAGCGCTCGATCTCACAATCCTGAGTTCAATACCTGAGCCACAATGAAGAGGTGGATGTTTAACCAATTGAGCCACAGGTGCCCCAATAGTTATTACTATGGACCTGTTTTTCCCCTGTAAAACAATCCTCCTCACAGGAATTATCTTTATTTAACTTGACTCACTGAAGACAAATAATATTATCCCCAGAGTATTTATCAGCAACAAATAGCAGCAAGTGTTCAGCAAAACTGTGGTGGATGATAGCTGTCTAAGGTGTAAATACCACCTGGGGCAAACAGGAGGCTGACCAGAAAACTGAAAAGGAAAACCTAGGGAATAATAATAATAATAATAATAATAATATATTCATAGTAACTTAAAAATTTGTCCCATATTTCTGGTTACCTAAACATATCTACATCTAAATCATGTACAGATGCAGGCTGTGAATCTGTCCAGCAAAGAACTTAGACTGTCATAATCCCTCATTTTTGGTTTATTTTAAGGCTCTGTGGAAGCAGGAAATGAAGGCTAAGGCAGAGTTGTATACTGTCATGAAGGCATGTCCCCATACCCATATACAAAACCCCTCAGCAGTGGCTGAGAGATTTACTGGTTCAAGGCTAACTAAACTCAGCAACATATAAGCATTCATATAAAGAAATTTATAACCCATCATCAATTGGGTTATTTCTAACTAAATTCAACAACATATAAGCAACATATAAAGAAAGTTATAACCCATCATCAATTGTGTTATTTCAGGAATGCAAGGTTGGTTTAACATCTGAAAATCAACTAAAGTAACACATAATAAAGACAGAACAACATGATCATCTCAATAGATTCTCATCTATTTGAAGAATTTCATGAATATCTATTTTCCTTTCATGAAAAAATTACTAGGACCAAAGAGAATTTCTTTAATGCAATAAGGACTGTCTGTGAAAATCTCCAGCTAACATCATATTTTATGATATAAGGGTAGTTTTCCTGTTAAGATCAGAAATAAAGATACCTATTCTCACCATGACCATTCACCAAAGCTCTGAGAGTTCTAGCCAGAAAAGTCTGGCAAGACATTTTTTTAAAAGGCACTCAGATTAGAAAGGAAGAAGTAAAATATCTCTATTTAAACACAGTATGATTTCAAAAATTTACTGACATCAGTAGGTTAGGATATAAAGAAAGCTGCTACACATCTCAAATAGCTGAAATCACTGAGAGTAAATAGTAAAAACCCTGATCACAAGAGTTCTAACAAAGTTAAATAAAATGGCATTTAGTAAGTTTAAAATAACTAGACAAATCCTGTAAGTCTGAAATTTAAATAAGAGTGTTCTGTATAACTAGGGAAAGGTAAAATCAAAACCAGAAAATAATTTGAACTAAATTATAATTAAGATACCATGTATATGACATAGCAAAACTTACAAGGTACAAGCAGTGCTTAGAAATGTATAGTCTTAAATGCATATATTACACAAGAAAGGCAAAAAAATAGTGATTTAAGCTTTCATCAAAAGCTAGAATTAAAAGAGACAAAATTTTAAGTAAAAGGATGAATATAAAATGAAATAGACATCAATGAAATTGTAAATATGCACAAAAAAGCTGAAAGCTATTTCTTTGAAAAGTTTTAAGCATTAATTAGTTCCTAGCAAGCCTGCTAAGAAAAAAGGAGAAATAAAATCTATACCAAAAACACAAAAAGGGTATCACTACAGATTTCACAAACCCAAAGCAATAATTACACATAAAAAATACACAGTTTGAATCTGATAGAAAAAAATCCTTAAATAAAATACAATTATATAAGGTTAATAGTAGCAGAAATAGACAATGTGAATATGCTGGTCTCAACTAAAGAAGCTGAAAACATTACTACAAAACTTCCCACAAAGAAAACTTAAGACCTGTGAGTTTCATCAACAATCTTTTCCAAATATTTAAGGAAGAAACAACAGAAATATTCCACAAACTCTTTAGGAGAAAAGGAGGGAAAGGAGGGAATCCTTTCCAACTCATTTTATGAGGAGGAATAATTTTTTTTTTTTTTACCAGTATGTGAGAAGGAATTAGAATAATAGAAAGTGAGAGACAAATCATGCTCACAGATGCGGATGTAAAATCTACTAAATAAATATAGCAAATGGCGCCTGGGTGGCTCAGTCAAGTTAAGAGACTGCCTTCCACTTAGGTCATGATCCCAATGTCCTAGAATCGAGCCCTGCCTGCATTTGGCTCCCTGCTCAGTGGAGAGCCTGATTTTCCCTCTCCCTCTGCCTACCTGTGCTCGCTTGTCACACTTTCGCTCTCTCTCTCTCTGTCAAATAAATAAAATAAAATCTTTTAAAAATAATAAAAAATAAATAAATATAGTAAATGGAATCCAGTAAATATAAACATAGAATCATCAAGTAGAGTTTTATTACAGAAATACAGAGTAAGTAGAATCAATGCGTGCCATCTCATTAACAGATTGAAAAAAAAAAAATCCATATGTTCCCTGAAAGACGCAGAAAAATGTACCTGATAAAATTGTTTCCATTTATTCTTTTTTAAATGTAGCAAACTGAAGGTAGGGTGTAACTTCAGTTCTCTGAAGCATATTTTTTTCCTGATAAAATATAGTAACGCAAATGAGCAAATCCAACAGTGCAAGCACATTTCAAGTCTCCACTTGTACCATGGTGGTTAGCAATTTCTTGACCAAATTTAGACAAGTAGCTGCCCAAAGAATATTTACTGTGCTTTCCTAACAGGTGTTCTGAGTAGCTTCAGAACTGGTAGGGACAAAAGAAAAAAAAAAAAAAAGCAATTAAGCAATTAGCTGGTCTCCAGGCCTCCTCCTATTACCTTTAAGCATAAAGACCTATTATCTCGGGGCACCTGGGTGGCTCAGTAGGTTAAGCCTCTGCCTTCAGCTCAGGCCATGATCTCAGGGTCCTGGGATCGAGCCCCATATCAGGCTCTCTCCTCGGCAGGGGGCCTGCTTCTCCCTTCTCTTTGCCTGCCTCTCTGTCTACTTGTGATCTCGCTCTGTCAAATAAATAAATAAATAAAATTTAAAAAAAACAAAAAAGACCTAGAATCTCTTTAAAGAATAGGCTCAGAGATGAAAAGTAATTTGAAAAACACTGTCACTCTATTCTAGCATGGCCAATGGAATAATCTTCCCTTTCTCCACTGAGAATATCAGCTTTACTTATAGTCTGGGGAGCCTGGGTGGCTCAGTGCATGAAGCCTCTGCCTTTGGCTCAGGTCATGATCTCAGGGTCCTGAGATCTAGCTCCACATCAGGATCTCTGCTCGACAGGGAGCCTGCTTCCCCCCCTCTCTCTGCCTGCCTCTCTATTTGTGATTTCGCTGTCAAATAAATAAATAAAATCTTTTTTAAAAACAATATATTCTGTAGACTCTGAACTATACAAATTCAGGTATGTTGCTTGGTACTCTGGGACAAATATGACACTCTCAATAGCTTTGTAATTTTTCAATATGTGGTAGGTTAATTTTTTTTATATATTCTTATTTTCACAAGGAACTTCAGAAACTTCCTTTACGTTTAAGTCGTTTTAAAATAAATATTCAAAGTAATTAAAAAATAATGAAAATCTCAATATTTAATGCCTCCCCTAAAAACAGAATGTGATGTCCTCTTACTCAATATATATATACACCATTTTGGGTTTGTTTGGTTTTTTTTAGGCTTTATTCATTAAATACCGTAAAGTCATTCAAAGATACTTACATTTTGCCAATAATTTTTGTTAACAGAATATTTTTCTTTCATATTATATACTGATTTGATGGTATTGAGCAAATACATTTATATTTTAATTTCATACAGGCTAATTTATGGGGTCCTCTTATTGGTCTAATTTTTTCCACTTAATTTGGGCATTTCATTCCTCTCATAAAACAGACCACAAATAATTGTAACATATACCTTACTTGTGTTTTATGTTTTAATGAATTTACTAAAGCTCTGGAGTAAGATAAAATAAATGAAATTTCCCAAAAAAATTGAAGAAATTTTATGCCATTTAAAAACTCTTCAGATAATAGATATTTCCAGTGAAAATGCTTTAATATTCATTTTGTATTTAATATGGGCTTGCTTAGAGCCATGTGTAGTAATTTTGTAGGTGCCTGATGGAGGAAATCTTTCATTTCCCTTTCAGTTAAAGCATGCTTTAAAGTTGCACATCATACCCAGGGATATTCTGAGTGTATATGTTAGCGGATTCCAAGTCTGTAAATAAAATGATAAATCTGTATTGTCATTAATATATCTCTATGATAGATAGACCAAAAATGGCAAAAGAAAGCATGGAAATTAACAGAATTAAAAGAAATATACCTCTCTGCAGCTTATTGAAAAGACTTCATTTTATAGTGACTTTGATCAGTTCACTCAAGATCTAGTCCTCCAATTTATACTTCAAGAGAATAACATGTTATCCTGTTTATACACAGTTAATACTGTATACATTAAAATCCATTTTGATTAAGATCATGTTCAAAATAACAAAGTATGTATTATCAATAATCACATAACATAGGCTGTTATATTCCACTTCACTTATGTATCATGTTCTGTATAATAATGCACTGGTTATGAGAAATAGCTTTGGTCTCACTATCCTCTACTTTATCTGTAACTTGGGCCATTGTTCAGTGAAAACATACCTTGAGTAACTACTGTGTATTAAAGTATGTATTGCCTGAAACAGCAGCCACTAGTCACATGAAACTACTGAACACTTAGGATGTGGCCAGTTCAGATTTATGTGGTTTAAGTATAAAACACATTACTAATTACAAAGATGTGATAGAAATAAAAAAGAATGTGAAATACTTCACTGATAATTTTTATATTGAATTCCTATTGAAATGATCTTTGGATATATTGGGTTACAGAGAGTGTTACTAATTTTGTTTTTAAAATAATAGGTATAATAGACTTAAGTTATACATGTGACTTAACGTTATGTTAACATCAGACGTAATTGGGACACTTATGATACAAATACCAAAATGCTTATAACCTTGATCTCAGTGAGTGATGTTTATTATTTCTGATGCTTTTCAGTTTATTGAAAACTCACAAATCCCTATTTAGGTAATAATTTTCTTTATTTTACACTCTAGATAGGTAAGGTTTGAAATGGTTAAGCTATTTTTTCAGTGTTTTAGAGTTGGTGTAGACTGAAGGTAGAATGTGAACCTGAAGTTATCTAGTATTCAGAGGTATCTCTAGAGAGGACATAGCCCCAATATAAAATAATAAAAATACAAGACAGTAGATTTTGGCACGTTAACAGATGTTTCTTAGAGAAAATTTTAACTCTATAGTCTACTTCACTCAGAGTTGAAAGGCTAATTATTTGGGCAGAGATACAAATCTGTTGCTTCATATTTTTTAGCCAGAAGCCAACTTTTTATCTCCATAATTGATTTTAATAAAAGCCTCTTGTTGTCTTCAGAAAAATGTCACCATTGAGTTAGTTCCCTTCCAGTGCTGCTGTGTTAACTGATGTGAGATGTGCCAAACTTTCATTCTTTTAGGGACATAGGTGGCTCTATCAGTTAAGTGACCAACTCTTGATTTCAGCTCAGGTCATGATATCAGGGGCCTGGGATCAAGCTACCATGCGGCTTCATGCTCAGCAGGGAGTCTGCTTCAGATTCTCTCTCTCTCTCCCTCTGTGCCTGCCCCCAACGATGCACATTCCCTCTCTCATAAGCAAATAATCTGTACCCCAATGTTCATACCAGCAATGGCCACAGTCGCCAAACTATGGAAAGAACCAAGATGCCCTTCAACGGATGAATGGATAAAGAAGATGTGGTCCGTAAATACTATAGAGTATTATGCCTCCATCAGAAAGGATGAATACCCAACTTTTGTAATCAACATGGACGGGACTGGAAGAGATTATGCTGAGTGAAGTACGTCCAGCAAAGAGAATCAATTATCATATGGTTTCGCTTATTTGTGGACCATAAGAAATAGCATGGAAGACATAGGGAGATGGAGAGGAGAAGGGAGTTGGGGGAAATTGGAGGGGGAGATGAACCATGAGAGACAATGGACTCTGAAAAACAATCTGAGGGTTTTGGAGGGGCAGGAGGTGGGAGGTTAGGTGAGCCAGGTGGTGGGTATTATGGAGGGTGTGTAGTGCATGGAGCACTGGGTGTGGTGCATAAACAATGATCTCAGGAACACTGAAATTTAAAAAATAAAAAATTTAAAAAATCTTTATTTTAAAAAAACAAAGCTTGCATTCTTTCATTCTGGGTGTGTGCATAAACAGTGAACTCTGGAACAGTGAAAAGAAATTTAAAAAATGAATAAAACATTTTTAAAAATCTTTACTAAAAACAACAACAACAAAGCTTTCATTCTTTTAGAATCTGAAAGCAAAGCCTTTGGATCAGTAAGACCACTAGGCTGTACAGTTTTAAGATGGTGCTTCTACTTTACCTTGGAAAAGCTTTCAACATTTGGAAATATACTCCTGGGTTTTATCATAAGCAAATACAATAAATAGCAAAAAAAAAAAAAAAAAAAAGAGAAAGAGATAGTACACCCACATTTCTGTTCTCAGCATGATTTAAAAGTTGCTCACATAAATTCTGATTATATTTCATTTCCCTAGACTTAGTCATAAGAGTGTCTGGTATTTGAAGAGAGGCTGGGAGATAGCCCCTGACCTAGTATCCAGGTGGCCAGGGGGCTCCCACTAAAGGTAAGGGGAGGACTGAAGAGGTTCACAACTACTAGCGTGTACCAAACATATTTGCCTAATGCCTTTCTAAGCAACTTCCAGATTATGTTGAAAAGGTAGTCTCTATTCTCAGATCTATCACTTTCTTCTAACTGTAATCAAGTTGGTATGTTCTCTTAATGTCCAGTTATTTTTATTTTTTTTAAAGATTTTTATTTATTTATCCGACAGACAGAGATCACAAGTAGGCAGAGAGGCAGGCAGAGAGAGAGGAAGGGAAGCAGGCTCCCAGCCGAGCAGAGAGCCCGATGCAGGGCTCGATCCCAGGACCCTGAGATCATGACCTGAGCCGAAGGCAGCGGCTTAGCCCACTGAGCCACCCAGGCGCCCCTCCAGTTATTTTTAATATGTGAAGTTAAGTTATTTAATCACAATGATGTTAATATTCCACAGTTATATCACAAAGATTCACTACATGGTAAAGTTCTCAAATTCAAATAGTATTTTAATTATGAAGGAAAAATTGTTTTAAGTACCATCATTCAAAATCTGTCAAAATTGGGGCTTATGACAACTAAAAATGGTGTGCACATTCTATTCATAAAGTTATCAAAAAAGTAATTCAAAATGAAAAAAAAATATTTCAGAGAACATATTTATAAGATCTACTGAGAAGATAATATGATTTATGCACAGAAACACCTACCCCTCACCCCCCCCGACAGAAACACAAGATACATATGTATATTTTCCATTTAACATTGGCATAATTCTTCAAAGCAAGCTTTCCATTTTCCAAATGAAGAAAACTGAGGTTTTAGTGATATTATGTACACTAAACTGATAAGGAACAGAACTAATATCATAATCCATATGTAATTCTAAGGCCAGAGCTAAGACAAGCATTTATTCACACTTTATAGTGATTGATCCAAACATTATTTTATTAAAGATTCTTGGGTTTAAAAACAGCAGCAACATTATCAAATTAATCTTACTACATTGATTTTAATTCTAAATATTTCTTCTTTACTTTGGAGCAAAGATATTGGAAGCTTCGATCAGATTGCTAGTAACTGAATAGGGAAAATATGTAAATTTTAACTATTTACCCACTTAACTCTTAATAATAATATTTCCTAAGTAATAAATGTAAAGAATTTATATTCTAGTGATGGAGATTATGTAATTTTATTGATTTGGTTAATTTTCCCTAAATAAGAGATGCCTAAAATTAGAACCATATCTTCATATGCTGTCATCGAATGAATTGAAAATGTTTGATCCCTGATGAAATATTCACATTTTTCCAGTTCAACGGAAATCAATATTGATTCATCATCTTTAGTCCACTGGAGGCAACATCCAAGTGTCAAACTACAAGCTCGTCAGCTTCATTAACAATTAAATTTCATTTAAAACAGAGATGTGGGGAATTGAATTTGCTTATGGTAAATGGAAGAAAGATTGGATTGCCGCCTGGTTCCCAGAATGACTGAATCCTTTCTGGGTGAAGCAGTATTAAATAAAAGGATTAAAAAGAGACTGCTTTTATTTTTTTCTTTTATAATGTGAATGGATCAGCTTTCAGGGTGAGTGCCAGAGGTAACATACAGCCACTTCATCAGCTGGAAAAATGAGGAATCAAAACCTTATGGAAAATTAACATTTTTAAAAATGTCCAGAATAGGGTAGATGGTGCCTTTTCCAACTTCCAGCTCTCGAGCAGCAGCAGGACATACTAAAAGCAATTCTTCCCGCCTGGGTTATGTAGTTACAAAATGCTAATAAATTATTTCACCCTTCACTAATGCACTTGGGAATTTTAGTGTATATTGAATCTTATTTTTCTACTGTTCTTCCATGTAACATGAGTTTTTTTGTTAGAGATTGCTGGGGATTACTTCTTGACATATTTCATCCATTTCTTTAGACTTTATACATATATCTAGAATATTTCCAACTTGATTTCCAGACAAGTGTTCAGAAAAGAAACACAAAGTGGCTGTTTCCAGTGATTTATGTTTAATTGTATAATATCATCTCTGAACCAGTTTTTAAAGCACAAGTACCAAATAAAGAGGAATCAACTTGAAATAAACATACTTTAAAAATTTATTTACTTTTTTCACAGAATTTTCACTGCAAGATTCCAAGATGATTATGTCCAGAATTCAAATTTCACTGAATTATTTCTGTAACTAACTTTATAGCTTTATTCATCTTTAAATGTGTTTCTGCCCAATATTGAATTTACATCTGCTGCTAAGTTTATCCACCAAATGTTTTAAAAAAAAAACCTAGGAGTTGTGATTTTAAGACAGTATGAAAACTAGTTGTCATTAATTTAATATTTTTAATAACATGTTTTTAAGGGTTGCAATTCACTGGCAGGACACAGTTTTTAATCCTTTGTCCCCTAGGAGCATCTTCTATTATTAAGTTTCTCTGATTTGTGTATTTCCTACCAGGATAGGTATATGGATTCTTACATGTTGTGTTAATCACATCATTAATTAAATATCTAGGCATTGACTTTATTTCTTATCTAATCTTTTGAAGATAATAACTAATATAAAAATTATTCCTAGAGTTACTGCATGGCCATCTAGTAAAACAGATTTCACTAAAGATGGTTTAGACCCTCTATTAGCAGATACAATTTACCAGCATTGGCTATTGAACCTAAATGGTAATGAAATGATTGTTTTCTTTCTTTAATTCTACCTCATTCATAAACAATTCTTTCTCCTATGGAATAAGACTTTTCTTCCAAGTGATCCTGGGCTTTTGAAAATTTGAGAACTGCCAAGACATGGCAGAACTGCAGAGTACAAGAGAGTAATGTGAAATAAAAATTAAAATGTAAATTAGGTAGACCATAAAGGAAATCATAAGAAAAAAATGTTACAAAATGAACCTAGGGAGGAAAATTTCACTGAAGAGTTTAATTTTTAAAAAAGAGTTTAATTTTATCTGTTATCCATTTGACCTTATCCAAGAGCCTTTGAAGGATTTTAAGTAAGCATGTAATGAGGTCAAATCTTCATTTTGGTATGCCAAAGACACATAACCACCTAAATGCTTGGAATGACTTTTCCAAAGTGAGACAGTTGTAGTTGGCCGTGGTAACTGTGTCCTTTATTCTTTCCCATATTCCTCTCTACTACTCTTTATTATCAGGCACATTCATCCCTGGGGCCATGCATTCAGAGTTATCCTTCTCTCATTGAAGGAAGAGAGTGTCTAGAGGATTGATCTTAGGTTCATAGGAGGATAAGCAGTTTGATTAACTTAGCACTTGAGAAGATAGATTTCAAAATCTCTTCTGTGTTAACAATGACATGTCATTTATCACTTGAATAGTTTCAGATAAATGTCTTCATATCAGCTAGTGGGAACTTTTGGTAATTTCTAATGATATGAAAAGCACAAAGAAAAATTCAGTGAGAATATGAAAATCTCTTGACTCTTAGATTCTTGACAAGGAGAAGAGTTTGGAGGATCACAAATAATAGATTTTCATTCGTACCATCTTATTTAGAAATACAATGAGAAACTCAATAACAGAAAATATGTATATGCTTAAATCTTATCAGCAATAGTTGGTGAGCAGTTTTGTTTTAGCCCCAATTTTAAGTTACTTACATATTTGATAATCATTATGAATCTTCTTACTTTGACATAAAAATAACAAAATTTTAGATTTGGAAGATTGTTCAGCCCAGTATTTTCCCTCTTACTCTTATCAGAACATCCTTAATTTTCTACTTTCCTTAAGTGTCAAGGTTTTCTAAAATTTTCCAGTGTTCACTATTTTTTTCCTTAGATATGCAACTTTCAAATCTCTTGTCCTCTCAAAATGTTTCCCTGGGAAATAAATCTTAAGATGGACCAAGATATGAAAGGCAAAGCCAATAACTGAAGACATTATTATAAAATAAAGGAATTTTCCCTCTCTGAATTCTGATCCAGTCACATCAGAGGTAAGGATTCCGTGACAAAAAGGGTTACAAGCAGGCTGATCATAGGTTCCTAGCATCCCTTAGATAGAATTTAACTCTGTTGTCCTGACATTAAATCTTGTTAACATGCCTTGTCACTAAAAAGTTACCAAAATTTAGATGACACATTTTATGATCATCATAATTATAAATAGCAGGAAGAATTTTAGGAGGCTGAAATTATTTTCTTTTAGTCAGATCCTCTCTTTTGGGACCAACAATGTCCAACCTACATTTTGTTATTTAATTTTGTTTACCCTGTACTTCTTTTTCTTTTTTTAAAATTTTTTAAATATTTTATTTATTTATTTGACAGAGATCACAAGCAGGCAGAGAGGCAGGCAGAGAGAGAAAGGAGGAGGAAAGAGGCTCCCCGCTGAGCAGAGAGCCCAATGTGGGGCTTGATCCCAGAACCCTGGGATCATGACCTGAGCCGAAGGCAGAGGCTTTAACCCACTGAGCCACCCAGGCGCCCCTTGCCCTGTACTTCTAACATAGAACATATCTAGGAGATGGGTGCTGGGAGGGAAAGAGTGCTACCTAACCCTACCCAGTTTTACCATCTTCAAACCCTCCTTAAAAATGTGTATTCATCTTAGTTCCTAGTGTAAACAGGTTTAGGAACTTTAAAAGGCAAGGATATCATACAATCATACAATCATATGTCTCCGCTGAGACAAAGTATAATGACTAAGTAACTTAGGCTAAGGTGGGGCAAGTAGACAGAGACAAGAGCTTTAAAAAAAAAAAAAAAAAAAAAAAACAGCAACAACAACAAAAAAACCTCCCACTACATTATCCTGTCATGTATTTCTTTGCTTTTCTGGTAGTACCTTTCATATAAAAGTCCTCGTTAAATATTTGGTGAGTGAATGAGTGACCTGGAATGAACTATGTCTTTATATAAAATCTGAGGTGACTAGGACACCTTCCAATTTCAGAAAATGATATTAGGCAGCTGTGACCCTTGAAAGATTATTGCTTCAGCTGGAGCTCATATAAATTCAGCATGTTAAAGAATGTTAATCTTTTGTTGTTGAATATTCAAAAGTATAGCAACTGGTTAGAAATTGCCTGAAATTTATTTCTGTTTATTGAAGTGTTCCCAGCCTTAAAATGAGCTGCTCCCAAACTTATTGGAGTATTTTGGTGAGGTGATTTTCATGAAGGCTTAGATAGAGCTAGGGATGTATATAAAAATGCCCAAAGGAGCATGTATGAATGGCCAGGTTAAAAAGGCATTATGGAGTCGACCTAAGGGATTGACATCACAGCTCATGCCTGGCAGTTTTGGAGACATACTTCAGGTCTTATAGCAGGACCAAGTCCTTGCTTTGTAAATCACGGGGCACCAAAAGGGCTGCTTCAATGGTCATTTGTGTGTGAATCTGAACTGGAAGAAAATTTCTCCTCACATTCTGCAAGGTATGGCAATTTTTTGTTTCAATACAGTGGAGCCTCTGGAAGATCCAGTAATACTTTGATATCTTGAAGGTTTTGTCTTAGGTGTCAGTACATGAGTACTAGCAGCAGTGGTGGTCATGAGGAGCATGAAAGTGACTTCATGGGTGATGAAAATTAGTAACACGCAGAGCAAGTGAGGAAGAACTTCAGGGCATCAGGTGAGAAAAAAACCAAAGTACCAACCAGCCAGAGTGAGGTGTGTGTAGAAAGGTGCTAATGGAGGAGGGCTGTTGTTCTTCATAAGCCTGGAAGTTTGCCATTAGCTTTTAAGGGCATAAGCCACAAAAATGAAGATTATTCCTTATATAGCTCCATTTGTACCCACTACTCTCTGACATGACTAGATAAAATAGTTTGTATGATATATATATATATAGTTGTTTTTTTTTTTTTTTTCAAAAGAAATTCACAGTCACTATCTTAGAAGGACCAATTTAGTATTTCATCCCTGTCAAGCTTGACTCTTGACAAGTCCCTAGGTTAGGTGTACTAGATAAGCAAATAAAAATATGGTATACCTATTTTAACTTTATATAAACAAATACTTCTTAAATATAATAATGTCCCAAATAGAGATTGCTGGAAAGATGATGAAGAGGAGGACTCTAAGGTCACCCTGCCCCATGGATACAACTAAAAACCACTCACATCAGTGTAACTAACCCAGAAAACAACCCAAAGACTGGGAGAACAACCTCAATAAGTAAATGTAGAGAAGGGCCATGTAAAAGAAGATAGGAAAGGTAAGGACACGGTAGGGATCTAAATGATCCTATTGGACTGCCCAAAGAGTGAGGGATGCTGGTGGGCATGGAGGGGAGAGAGAAGACGACCCTGACACCTGGGATCCTGCACTGGGAAGACAAAACCCCATAACATGTGCTTTGAAAACCACACAGGCCAAATTTCACAAGCTCTTACAACCAGCAGGAATTTTAAAAATCAGCAGGCTCATCTCTGAGAGAGGAAACTTGAGTCCCTGCCCCTAAAAAGAAAGGCACAAAAAACAGCCCACAGAGAAAGCATAGACACAGCAGTTTGAAAAATGCCCCGGGGGCATACTGGAAGGAGAGCTGTTTACTTATCTCAGAGCATGTATTAGAGGGACAGAGATGTTTGGGGGACTCCTCCAACAAAGGAGCTGGCAGGCACCATTTCCCTCCCCACCCCCACATAAATACATCCCACCTTCAAGAACAATCATGGAGATGACATTTGGTACCGAACTTGCCAATACTGCTAGGACACCACCCCCCACACTTTGGTGGATCCACCCCCTCCAGCCAGGGCTCCCTCAGTGCTGCAGGTTTCACAGAGGACCAAGGCTCACCCTGCAGATACTGCACCCCCTTACATGTTGCAGATCTGCCTCCTCTACTACACTCTTGGCTGAAGCCCATCCAAAGCCATACCATGAGCTCGACAGGACGGAAGCAGCCCTAAAAGGGGCAAACATCAGTCCAAAGAGAATCTTATCCTAGAAAGAGGGATTGAAAAACACACGCACACACACAAACATACACCAGTTAGACTGCAGCCCTGGCAGTGGCCTGGAGTCAAACATCTGGTCTGACTGCAGTCCCACCCGCCAATGCAAGCTTTTCAGGACAAAACACAGGGAAAGTGGCCTGTGTTTTGGTGCTACTGCATCCTGAAAACATATGGTGTGATTCAACTCAAGCCCAAGGCAGCCCCAGACTGGCCCATTAACACCACAGGGACCAAACATTGCCCACAGCAGGCAAAGAGAGCCACTGCAAATGACTGAACTGAAAGAAAAAGTGCCTCAACCACAAAGAGAAAGGCAGATGCAACACACATAGAAGAAACTGCTGAAAAGCCAGGGTAAGGTAGAGAGGGGACACTGCAATGCAGGGCACCACAGGACCTCTTCTTTGTAAGGCCACTACTCTCAAGAGCAGGAGAAGTAGCTAATTTTCCTAATAGAGAAACGGTCACGGAGAGTTAGACAAAATGGGGAGACAGAAGAATATGTCCCAAATGAAGGGACAAAAATCATAGCAAGAGACCTAAACAAAATGGAGATAAGTAATATATGTATAGAGAATTTAAAATAATGTTCATACAGATACTCACTGGGCTTCAGCAAAGAGTAGAGGACATAAGTGAGACTCTTAACAAAAGAACCAAACAGATGAAGAACACAATAAATGGAATTAAAAATAGACTAAGATGGTATAAATAGTAGACTAAACAGAAGAATAAATCAGCAGCCTGAAATAAAACAATGTAAAGAATGACACCATATACCTAAATAATGGGGTGGGGTGATGAGAGAAGTAAAAGAATGGGTTTAAACTTAAGTGACCATCAATTTAATATAGACTGCTATATGCAGAAGATGTTCTATACAAACATAATGCTAAGAAATAAAAAGCCAGTAATAGATGTGCAAAAAATAAAGAGAAAGGAATCCAAGTGTATCACTAAAGAAAGCCAGCAAGCCATGAGAGAAGAGAGCAAGAGTAGAATGGAAAACAGAAGAGCTACCAAAACAAGCATAAGGCAAGTAAAAACATGGCAATAAATACATACCTATCAATAATTACTTTGAATGTAAATGGACTAAACATTCCACTCAAAAGACATAGTGTTATGGAATGGGTAAGAAAAATAAGACCTATCTATATGCTTCCTACTAGAGACTCATTTCAAACTTAAAGACATACACAAATTGAAAGTGAAAGGATGTAGAAGCATCAACCATGCAATTGGAAATGAAAGCTGGCATAGTAGTAATTATATCTGACAAACAGACTTTAAAACAAAGGCTTTAATAAGAGACAAAGAAGGACAATGTATTTCACAAATGGAAAAATCCAACAAGATATAACTGTGGTAAATATTTATGCTCCCAACATGAAAGCACCCAGATATATAAAGCAGTTAATAACAAACATAAAGGAACTAAATCAATACTAATACAATAATAGTAGGGGACTTTAACACCCAACTTATATCAATGGACAGAGCATCTAAATAGAAATCAACAAGGAAACCATTAATCTGAATTCCACCTTGGGCCAGATGGATTTAACGGATTTATTCAGAATATTCCACTCTAAAACAGCAGAATATATATTCCTATCAACTGCATATGAAACATTTTCTAGAATAGATCATATATTGGGACACAAAACAATTATCCACAAATTCAAGAAGACTAAAGTTATACCATGCATCTTTTCTGACCACAATGCTATGAAATTAAAAATCAGTTGCAAGAAAAATTCTGGAAAGAGCACAGGTACACAGACATTAAATAATATGCCACTTGACAATGAATGAGTCAACCAACAAATCAAAGAGGCAACCCAAGAATATACACGGAGTCAAAATGAAATTGAAAATACAATTGTTCAAAATCTTTGAGATACAGTAGAAGCTGTCCTAAGAGGTAAGTTTATAGCAAAACAGGCCTATGTCAAGAAGTAAGAAAAACCTCAAGCAACCCAACTTTATACCTAAATAAGCTAGAAAAAGAAGAAAAAAACACAAAACCAGAAGAAGAAAATAATAAAAATTAGAGCAGAATAAATGAAATAGAAACTAAAAATAACAGAATGAATCGATGAAATCAGGAGTTGGTTCTGTGCAAAGACCAACAAAATTGGTAAACCTTTAGCCAGACCCATAAAAACAAAGAGACAGAGAGAAGACTCAAACAAAATCAGAAATTAAAGTGGAGAAATAAATGATACCACATAAATACTAAGGATTATAAAAGAATATTATGAAAATTTGCCAATAAATTGTACAACATAAATAGATAAATTCCTAAAAACAGATAACATCCCATAACAGAATTAGGAGGGAATAGAAAAATTGAAAAGATTGATTACTAGCCAAAAAAAAAAAAAAAAAAAAAAAATTGAATCAGTAATAAAAAAAACTTCCAACAAACAAAAAGTCCAGAACCATATGGCTTCATAAATTCTCCCCAAATTCTACCAAACATTTAAAAAGTTAATACCTATCCTTCTTAAAATATTCCAAAAAAAAAAAAAAATAGAAGAAGAAGAAAGGCTCCAAACGGATTCTATGAAGCCAGAATTACCCTACCAAAACGAGATAGACACTACAAGAGGGGTGCCTGGGTGGCTCAGAGGGTTAAAGCCTCTGCCTTCAGCTTGGGTCATGGTCTCAGGGTCCTGGGATCGAGCCCCGCATCGGTCCCTCTGCTCAGCAGGGAGCCTGCTTCCCTTCCTCTCTCTCTCTGCCTGCCTCTCTGCCTACTTGTGATCTCTCTCTGTCAAATAAATAAATAAATAAAATCTTAAAAAAAAAAAGACACTACAAAAAAGAGAGAGAGAGAATTACAGGCCAATATCTCTGATGAAGTTAGATGCAAAAATCTTCAACAAAATATTAGTAAACTAAATCCAAGAATACATTACAAAAGTCATTCGCAGGTATTCTATTATTTTTAGTAAAATTGTAAATGGGATTGTTTTCTTAATTTATTTTCATTCTGCTTCACTATTAGTGTATAAAATTGCATCCTAGGAATAAATTTCACTTGATCATGGTGAATGATCAAGGATGTGGAGAAAGGAAAACCCTCTTGAATTGTTAGTGGGAATGCAAACTGGTACAACCAATCTGGAAAGAGTAGAGACATTACTCAAAAAGTTAAAAATAGAACTACCTACCCTACAGTCTGGCAACTGAACTACTAGGTATTTACCCAAAGAAAACAAAAATACTAATTCAAAGGGATACATACACTCCAATATTTATAGCAACATTATATATAATAGCCAAATTATGGAACTAGCACATGCCCATTGACCAATAAATGGATAAAGAAGTAGTAGAATAGATAGATAGAAAGATATTAGAATACACGCACACAATGGAATATCATTCAGCCATAAAAAAAAATGAAATCTTGCCATTTGCAATGACATGGCTGGAGCTAGAGAGTATTATGCCAGGTAAGATAAATCAGAGAAAAAAACCCAGCATATTCTTTTACTCATGTGCCATTTAAGAAATAAACAAACAATGGGGGGGGGCAAAAAGAGAAAAATCAACCAGGGAACAAACGCCCAACCACAGAGAACTGATGATTATCAGAGGGGAGGTTGGTAGAGAGATGGGTTAAATAGGTGATGGGGATCAAGGAGGGCACTTGCTAGCATGAACAGCAGGTCTTGTGTGGAAGTGTTGAATCACTGTAACGTGCACCTGAAATGGGTATTACGTAGTTTATTAACTAATTGGAATTTAAATAAAAACTAAAAAATAAATAAATAAAATAAAGTTGCCCACTCTATAGAACTCCTTTCTTCCTTGTGGAAATGTTTGTCTAAGGAAAACAATTGCTCTTCCATGACTTATTCCATACCTCAGGTTCATCTGTTATTTGTGTATATGCCGGAAATCCTGTTTTGGATGCAAATTCTCGTCCTTGGGATTTCTGAGCTCAGTGTAAGAAAATGCATTGAAACATCTATTTCCATGTTCCTATATGAAAGGTAAGAAGGCTTCCCCCTCCTTTTGTTTGCTTATTTTTTTGGTGCTATATTTTGGGTTGTTTTTGCTTTGGTTGATCTGATACAGCATGCAGGAAGGAACATGTGCTCATTTCACTTCTCTCTTTTAATGATGTATTTTGAATATCAGCTCAAGCCCAGACAAAACATTAGTACACTTTCTAGTCAAATACTCTCCACCTAAATGGGATTTTTAAAATTTGCATGTACATTTTTAGACCTTTCAAAATAAACATATTCATATATATTCATTTATATATATTCATATATAGATGAGTTTACCCGGTTTTGTAAAAGAAAAGGATATAGGCATAGCAATAAGTAAAATAATAGAATAGCAAAACACAAGAATAAATTTTACTATTTGATCTACTACTAATGTATTGAGCTACCCATCCCTGTACTTGGATTTCCTTGTCTGTGACATGGGCAAGATACACCATGGTGTTATAGGAACAACCTTTTTGTTTTGCAGGGATTTCTTTTTTAATGGTAGGGTACTATTACATTCCCAAATTAATCAAGGAGTTTCTTGAATATATATACGCTGGTTTATTATCAGAAATTTTAGCTTTATAAAATGAACCCTTAGTCAGGAGTACATGATATTGATCCCATGCCTTGACAAGATATTGCCCATTTCTTTCATACAAAGTTGTTGAAAGAAGTTAATATTTTTCTCACCCTTAAATGACTGTTTTTGGTGCCTGATTCCTAGTGTTCCTTTGCTTTTTCAGTTTTCCAAAAATATTGCTTCCAGGAGGCACTCTGCCATAGTTTTCCTCAAATTAAGTCTCCTAGGCATGCTTACATAAAGAGGAACTGCATTGTCAAGGAAATGACCACAACAGAAATGTAGACACACAAGTTTCAGTATACTAAAATTGCACATCTGAGCTCTTACTCTGTTTCAACAACAACAGAAAATTTGTGACATCCAGAAACCTCTTTTCACCTTTTAAGACATCAATTTCTTTAAATATGAAACCATGCAATACATTTGTGATTCCCAAATCAACTGATGAACAGAATCACCTTCAATTTTTTAAATTATAGATTCCTGGGATCCCACTCCAAACTTAATGAATCTGGCGACCACATCTGGGGAACTTCCTTATGCCAATGATTACCTTATAAAATAGAGATGGTCAAGAAACAACTGGTTTGGTTCTACAGAAAAATATGAATTCATAATATTTACCTAATATTGGAAATATATATTTGAGTGAAAAAGTATACACATAAATAAAATACTGTTTATTGAGACTACACTGTGATTAGAAAAGTTGCAACATTAACCTAAGGAGGAATAATGAAAATTTAAAAACACTTTGTGACCAGCAGATCCTAGAAATCTACCTTTTTTTTTTCATCTGTTTTCATATGATTCTGAAGATTTGTGATATAAAAGGATGATTGGATTCTACCAGGTAACACACTTTATTTCATGTAAAGCTCTGACTACTACAACTATTACATTCATGTTATTGTTTCTTCTATTATTAAATATAAATTATTCAATTATTAAATATAAATATTTAATAATTGGCAACAATCAAAGTAAAAATGTCTTTCATTTGAAAGTCAGATATGTCAGTCATTCTGGATTTTTAAAAACTATCTTGACAAATAGACAAGGAGTATCTCAAACTTCCTTATATATGGCTCTTGACTAGATGAGACACTTTCTTCCTGAACTCAAAGGATTCTTTGTACTACAGGAACCCTATACGGACAATCTGCTTCCAAACCAAGCCTCCATGTTTCAAGCCAGTAAGCAAATGATCTTTGTATTTTAGTCTGTCAGTCTAAACAGGCTTCCTATTCAAGGTTACATAACATTTTCTTTTACAAGTTTCTGTTGAATTTGTGGAGTATTTATTGAGCACCTATTATGTGTTTAGAACTACATACAGAAAATAAAATTATCTCTGTTCTCACGAATGGGAGAAGATATGTAACAAATGAAGCCTACATAGCTATTATGTATCATCATGAGAAAAAGAAATGAGGAGTCTACAGGGGTTTTTGAAGGAGGAAGAAATTAACAGTAATGAGAACAGTCTAGAAAGCCTCCATCCTGGGAAGGGAGTGCTCTGAGTCAACAGGATTTGGTTATGCTAAAAAGGGTAAGGAGATACAGATGTTGACATTTCATAGGTACAACCAAAACTCTCTATCGTGGCCTTTCAAACCTTTGTACTCCAAGCTCCCCATACCAACCACACATTCTGCCACTGTTGCCATCATGCATCTTCTAAGTGTATTTTTTTGTTTTTCCTCTGGTCCTCAATTTTATATGACACAAAATTATGTAATCTTTTTTTTTCTTTCTACACAGCTCTTTGATGAGAAGTTCAATGCTTTTGTTTGCTTCTATGACCACCTTTTTAAAGATTTTATTTATTTGACAAAGAGAGCACAAGACGGCAGAGCAGCAGACAAAGGGAAAGGGAGAAGCAGTCTCCCGCTGAGCAGAGATCTCCGCACTGAGCAGATCCCTATGTGAAGTTTGATCCCAGGACCCTGAGATCATGACCTGAAGCGAATGCAGACACTTAACTGACTGAGCCACCCCGCACCCCTATGAGCACTTTTTAGCGGTTGATGTGAATTTGTGAGCTGCTTAGAAGTGTTAGTGTAATCTTAGTTTTTAAGGGAGTCTTAAGTACCTGTTTCTGTAATGCCTACACTTAATCATTGTTCCCTTTCCAAAAATAGCAAAACCATGTGACAAATTATTTTGCTTCCTTACTTGGTCAGCTTTAAAATATAGTCAAATTGGCATTCTATAGCAATTCATCCAATTGTGCTGTTTATTCTAATTCATATACATTCCTCAAAACACTAAAATATATTTCATTATAGTTTTGAAACTACAAGTACAAGGTGATTGCATATTCTCTTTTAAAACTCTACAATTCCCACTTTTTCCCTCATAACTCCTGGTTACATGTGTGTTTTTAAGGGAAGTCCTACCTAGATTAATGCTACAACTTCTCCAACCTTAGTCTCCATATACAGTATTTATTATCTATACAACATTTTTTTGTTGAAACATGTCTGTCCTTACGACATTACATAAATGTTAGGGACCCATATAATTCTGTAGCACAAGAACAAATGCTCTTTGAATGTTTCCAAAACATAGCGTGAATACTGGTACAGATGGGGCTGACAGAATAAAAAAAAAATACTAGGCATAAAGTCAAATTTGAATTTCAAATAAATAATAAATAACTGTTAATATAATTACACATGTGTGGGTCATACCTATATTAAAACTATATCAATCATTTATTTTGAAATCAGAATTAACTGGGCCTCCTATATTTCTATTTGCTTTATCTGGCTGGCAACACTACCATAAAATTAGTACCGAAACTCCATCAGGCTTCCCCAGAGTTCTCTACTTCGTGTCTCTCTTCCATCCCTTTCCCTCACATACTTCCTCTTGCTACTTTGCTTAGTCTCATCTGTGAATGCTGTCACCCCGGAGTATCTACACTCCCTGCCTCTGGTTTCTCACATGGCATTCTCATCCAACATATTTGTACATGCTCTCTTCCACTCATGATCAAGTCCAAATTTCTCAGCTTAATTTCCAGGCATCTTCTTACCAGGGTGCATGTTTCTATTCAACTGCTGTCCCATTGGCTCTCCAAGTTACTGCCTCACTCCAAACGTCTTTAGAATAAACGTGTTTCTTGTGTATCTCCTTCACTTCAGCCATGCTACTTCTGAGTCTCAGATATCTTCTCTCTTCTCATGTAAACACCATGTCAAGCTCTCATGCAATGCTCCTCTCTTGTATGTTTTCCTATACTTTTTCATCCACCTTGCAAAGACTCTTCTATGGAAATTACCTGTAACAATTACTTTAAGACACTATCATATACTGAATTTCATTTTTAAAGCGATGTTATTTCTTTCTCCCTCAATGAAATACTACTATTTTTGAGATCGGCAAATGTGTCCTGTTTTTTTTTTTTTTTTTTCTTCAAGTGCTAATCAAATTGTGGGCATTCAATAAGCAAGTTTATAATTGAATGGAAGATGATCATGATCTCTTAACATAAAGTGTGCCCATTTTCACAGAGAAGGAAATGATTGAAACAGTGTGTAAGGATATGGGCACAGCCATACCCCCCGCTTAGAGTACTTGCTGTGCTGGATGAAAGTTGCATTCAGCAATAATCAAAGGGGAGTTGGAAAACTGAAAACAAATTATCAGGCTCTAATCATGCAGCTCAGAGTGGAAGGGATAGGGCCCTAAGATGCTCTACAACAGTATTTTTGCAGAGTTCATTTTAGAACTTGGAAGTCTAAAGGTATCCTCTTTGTTCTGATTACCCATCTTTGCACCTGCAGTCTGACCCTCCATTTCAAGGCCAGATTCCTACAATTGGTTGTCTCCTGGCCATTGTGAGAAGTTATTGCATTATATTTGAGACCCGATCAGTGGAGGTCAAGGTTCAGAATACTTGACTAGAGGTATGACATTAGGAAAATGGGCATTTCGGTGATCATTCTGAACTTCATATGGAACAAATAATAAGGCAGAGACACCTTTGATCCACTGACTGAGGCCCAGACGTGGCCCGGTATTTTTTGCTGGTGCTGTATCTCTAGAGTTCATATAAATCAATTTACAAGAACATTATTTATTCCTCTCTCCAAGACAATTTGCCAGAATGAGGTCAGAAAGAAAGATTAATATGACACCTAATACTGCAGCAAGAAGAAAACTGTTTTACAATTAGGGTCAAATCTTAAAGAGGCAGGTGTTTTTCCTTTGCCAGAAAATATTAAATTCACAGTCTTGCATTAAGGAACCTGGTAGGTCTTATTTTAGTCTGTCTAGCAGCAGTGACACATACACAGGCATTGGGAATTTGAAAACCTGGCTTGAGCATTTCCTTAACTTCTCTGACCCTCACTTTTATCATATGAAAAAAAAAATAGGGTTTAGTGCAGATTAAAACTGAAAATATGGGGCACCTGCGTGACTCAATTGGTTAAGTAACTGCCTTTGGCTTGGGTCATGATCCTGGAATCCCGGAATCGAGTCCTGCATCAGGTTCCCAGCTCCACAGGGAGTCTGCTTCTTCCTCTGACCTTTGCCCCTCTCTCTTTCTCTCTCTCTCTCTCAAATAAATAAATAAAATCTTTAAAAAACAAACTGAAAATATGTGGGTGGTAGAGCTCCTCTACTAATAGTGCCCCTTAATAAATGGGTACACTTGACTGTACCACTTATGTTCACTCCTTACCAAAGAAACCAAGGTTTGGATGTAGATAGAAATTTATAAAGTATTTATACTGCAAAGATCTTTCAAGTGTCTTGTCTCTTGTGTTAAAAAAGTACCCCATTGAGAAGCAAGGATTATGTCATTATCCTTATACTTTTCAGAGAAAGAAAAGGAATTACAGAGAAACTATGAGATACAGTAGAAAGATTCCTAAGCAAGAATCAGGAAAGTTTGTTCAATTTCCAACTTAGCCTCTAACTACTTTATGGCCTCGAGCACTTTAGCCCTCTTGTGTGTAAAGTAAAAATGCTGACCTAGATCTTCACCATCCTCTGGCATAATTCTCCAAGTTTGTAATGCAGCCCAAACAAGGACAACATTATAAACAAAATGCTTTTTTTTTTTCTGGTTATTAAATGGTATGACTTTCCTCACTTGATCACATGGCTACTTTTGCAATTATTTGAAGCATTGATTCTCTACATTTACATGAAGAAATATAAATTTCTTTGCCCTTTAAAATCCAACTGCTAAATGTGCGTGTCTTACAGTAAATGTTGCTCAACCACCAATGATTTGTTGTAACTGCGTGGGGGACACACATAAATCAAAAACGCATTTAGAGCTCAGTCCAAATTATAAATTCAATAACCTGGTGCAAATTATAAATCAAGTAACTGACTACTGTGCAACTGTCAATCAATTGAAATAGATTAATACCCTCAACCGGAGTGACTTGAGGACCTGGAGAAGTTATGGGAACTACAAGATTGCAGTTCTAATTTGAAGAGCTCTCCACAGTGCTGGCAGAGCACTTCTGTGCACAGTGTAATAGGAATAGGGAAATTTACAGAACACACTGGGCTTTATTCAGACTATCTCGTTCTCGTGACTGCCCTGTGCAGAAGTTGCTCTTATCATTATTTTCTAGAGGATGGGCTGAAGGCAGAGGTTTAGGGGCTTACCCCATGTCATATGCTCCTAAAACACGGAGCAAGACCCAAATCACCTGGTGTATCTTTGTCTAGATGCTGGTCTCTTAACAGTTACATGGTACTGCCCACTCCTTGTGTAATTCTAAGTAGAGGACGGCTAGAGACTATAAAGATTTCAAGAAAGCCAAAAGATGTTGCATTTATCTCTTTTGGTGATTATAATGTCTTTTTTTTTTTTTTTTCTCAAATGCATTATTTTAGCTTACCAGGATGGGCACTGCACCTGTGTAGTATTCACCACTTAATACAACTACAAGTTTACAAAACATGGCAGAATAGGTGCTTTTTAATTTTTATAATGACTTCTCTGAGCCACTTAGTCACTACCTGCAACTTCCACCCTCTCCAGATACAAGAAATGTGTGGCTGTGTCATGGGGTTTTGTGAGCACTGAAAAGGAGGGAAGCAAAGTGTTTTGCCAGTAGCTCAGGACTCTGTCCCGTGGAGCATATATTAGATTAAGATAATTAGATTTCATCTTATAACAAGGTAAAATTGTACCTACTGCAAGACAGCACTGCGAATGATCTTCACATGCATTATCTGACCTGATTCTCAAAACACTGAGAAACAGTTCTTAAGATTACCTTGGCGGTCATGAGCTCTGTGGAGTTGCTTGGGAAATATAATGAACATGTGTGGCTTTTCCTGCATACTTTGGAAGATGCCCCTCCTCAAGGTAACTAATGTTCTGAATTTAATATTAATGATTTTCTTGATATTTTTAATTTAAAAAATTTTATTGTTGTAAACTACACATAGGTTTTGCCAAGCTGGCCAATTTAAGTGCACAGTTCAGTAAAATTAAGTTCATTTGTGTAATGCAGCCAATCTCCAAAATCTTTTCATCTTACAAAACTGAAACTGTGTGCATGCGTACATATGGACCTATAGTCTTCTGACCCAGAACCATCTACTGAAAAGACCATGACTGCTTCATTGATTGGCCATGCCATCTAGCTGCGTCATCAATCATTTCTGGATTCTTGTTGTTTGATCTGTTTCCCTGCTCTCAAATCTGTTTCAATAGTCTGTGTATTGATTCTCCTAACAATATTTGTGTTATTTACTAATACCTCCTAAAACTTCTGAAGTCTGTAGGAGAAATTCCCCAAATTTTGTTTTTATTCTAGATTTCCTCAGACATTTGGCTGTTGGCTTTTGCACACTGATGTAGAAATGAACATGTCAATTTTTAGCACCGTCATCACTCTCACAAACGCAAATAAAATTGCTGTGACATTAAATGAAATGCATTTCATCTGTAGATGAGCGTTGGGAGAATTAATTTTCTCATGATATGGGATATTTCAATCTATGACCTTCTGTTTCTTAATTCAAGTTCTGTTAGTACCATAAAATTGAATCTTAAATTTTCCATAAAGCCATCAACATCTTTTGGTTAAGTATTTTTGAGATAATTTGATCTATTATTTTTCACATCAGATTATTCCAATGTACACAATGTATATATACACTGTGAACACACAATATACACACACTATATACATGTATACATATGCACCCAAACACCCATAGGTACTATGTATATCAAAATATAGAAAATTTATCACATGCCAGCAACTCCCTCAATAGTTAATATTCCACAAAAATAAATGCTATTCTTATTCCTATTACCACAAACTTAATTTATTTGATTTTGAATTTCTCATAATGGAATAATATAATGATACCAAGCACTCTTTGTATCTGGCTTCTTCATTCAACAATCTGTCATAAAATCCATCCATATTGTGATATGTAACAAAAATAGGTTTAATTTCTATATAGTATTATATTGTGTGAATATATCATTTTATAAATTCTGTTGATGTACCTTTGAATTATTTCCTTTACTTTGTTATTATGAATAAACATGCTATGGACATTCTTGTGCATGCTTTTTGATGGGCATATGCATTTATCTGGGGGTGGCAACGTATAGCCAGGAGAGTAATTGCTGGGTCACAGAACAGATGTATATTTAGCTCTGATTGATACTGTGAAATAATGTTTTTACGTGATTGTATCAATTTAGACTCTTTCCAGCCATGTATGAGTTCCAGCTGCTCAACATCCTTGAAAATACTTGGTATTTTTAGTTATTTCACTTTCAGTCATTTTGTTTCTGAGCCTCATTTCTAATATATTGTTGTGGGGTTTTGTTTCTCTTTTACTTTTTTTTTTTTTTTTAATTCCTGAAAGAGCTAGATTGATTGAACAGGAGCTGGGGGATGGGGGACGGAGAGAGGAAGAGGGAGAAAGAAAGAGAGAATCTTAAGCAGGCTCCATGCCCAGCCTGGGGCTCAACCCCATGATCTCAACCCTGAGAACATGATCCGAGCCAAAGTCAAAAGTCAGACACAACCAACTGAGCCACCCAGGAACCCTGTTTTGTTTTTCTTTTGAAGTAATATACCTGTTTTCCTAACTATAACCAAACAATAGTTAGTAGGCAAAACTTGGTTTCTGATATATATATATATATATATATATATATATATATATATATCTTATATGTGTTTCATATGATTTTATATACATATAAATACATATATGTGTATTCTATGTAAGTACAAATGCAATGAAAAAAAATGGGTTAAATGATATACTTTGTTAATCACTGTAATTTTGTATACCAAATAAAAGCCCAGCTGCAACACAGACCATATTTCAAAAATATCAATTTTAATTAATATGCAATTTGCAACTATAAGCAAGAGACTGTGAAGGCACTATAGAGTATAAGAAAAAAAAAGTGAGGATTTAGCAAGCTCTGTTTCCTTGAATCTTGCACTCCAAGATAGGGAGTTAGAACTAAACATGAGTAACTAACAAATGTCAAAAAAATCAAGAATTCAAAAAGTGTCATAAAAATGTAAGCTGTCATTGTTACATGAGTTCAACCAAAGTAGATGCTTAGTTCCAATCACAGGAATCAGAAAAGAATGATGAAGATTATGTTATTTTTTTCTTGAGGGAAACAAAGGATTTCATTAATAGAAATAAGTTAGATGATTATCAGAGTAGAAGGAAGAACATTAAAAAAAAAAAACACTGTCATTGTGTTAAAAATTCCATGGAATGATTGATTGATTGATTGATTAACTGAAAGTAGAAAGATCTATTCCATGTGGCTGAAATGGAGAGTTATGAAAGAATAGAACAGTCTCAGGCGAAGAGATGGGATGTTCACTGAATAAATTGTAGAAAAAGTGTATATAAGAATGAATAAATGAATAATTCAATTAGTGAGTGAAGAAAGAACCAATAATAAAAGGTTGTTCAGTCAGTTTATCTATCCCATTGTTGCACGTCTTCTGAGCAAAGCACTGACTGACTTTTTTTATTGTTTAACCTATCTTCTCAAGGATGTTTGTGTAGTGAATAGCCTTGGAAAATAAGATCTCTGAAAAACAAAAGACAGATTTACTTACAATCCAGTACAACAAAGATGTCTTTTTTTTTTTTTTTTTTTTTTTTTTTTTTTAGGATAATGAACAGGTCTGCTTGTAGGCCATTAGGAAAAAGCAAAAACAAAACAAAACAAAAAACTTTGGATTTCCTGAGTTCAAGGTTCCTCAGCTGTGGCTCATAACTATGTGAGTACAATAGCTCTGAGACCCTCACACTGAATTTGTGGAACTTAAGAGGCAAAGGTGAAGCAAATATGACACCCAATGGGTTTAGTGTGCCAAGAGTAAGCAGCTCCTTTATCTAACTCGGGATTCTGTCATCTTCCAACAACATCCCTATGACTTAAACAAACTAGCTTGTTAGCTTCTAAGCAATATAAAATCTCAGACTCTTCATGACAAATGTAAAGGACAGTCTCCTCAATAAATGGTGTTAGCAAAACTGAATATTCATACAAGGAAGAATGAAATAGGACACTTATCTCACAAAAATCAACACAAAATGTACTAAAGACCTAAATATAAGCCTGAAACCTTAAAATTACTGGAAAACAACCTAAGGAAAAGGATTCTTAACACTGGTCTAGGCAATGATTTTTCAGATGTAACACCAAAAGCACAGGCAACAAAAGAAAAAATAGAAAAGTGAGCTTGCATCAAACTGAAAGTCTTCCGTAAAGCAAAGGAAACAACCAACAGAGTGAAAACACAGTCAATGGGAGAAAGGGGAGAAAATCTATGGAAAAATGGGACGAAATATTTGCAAGCCATCTCTCTGATAAGGAGTTAATATCCAAAAATAAACAAGGAACTCCTACAATGCAATAGTAAAAAAAAAATTCAATAGCCAAAGAAGATAATTGAAAAAATAGGCAAATAACATGAATAGACATTTCTTAAAAGAGGATATACAAACGGCTGATACATATATGAAAAGATGTTCAACGTCACTAATCATTAGTGAAATGAAAGTCAGACCACAATTAACTAGCACTTCACTCCCATTAGAATGACTATTATCAACATGATTATTATCAGAAAATACCAATGTTGGCAAGGACATGGAGAAAAGAGCCCTTGACACTGTTGGTAGGAATTTAACTTGGTACAGCTATTATGGAAAAAGAGTACGGACACTCTTCAAAAAACTAGACAGAATTCTCTTATGACCGAGCAATCCCACTTTTGGATATATACCCAAAGGAAATGAAATCAGGATATCAAAGAAGTCTGTCTATACATACTTATTAAAGCATTATTCTCAATAATCAATCAATAAATGAATGAGAAAAATGTGATATATGCGCGTGTGTGTATATAATTGAATATTATTCAGACTTGGAAAAGAAGAAAATTCTGCCATTTGCAACAACACAGAAACACCTGTAGCAAATTTTGCTAAGTACTCTAAGTCAAATACAGGAAGCAAACACTGTGTGATCTCATTTACATGCTGGACCTAAGATAATCAAACTGAAAAAAGGAGGTGGTTGCCAGTGTTTGGGGAGGAGAAAATGAGATGTTGGTGAAGGAGTATAAAGTTTCAGCTATGCAAGATTAATAAGTTCTGTATATCTAATGTACAGCAATGTGACTATAGTTAACAATGCTGTATTGTATACTTGAAATTCATTGGGGGTAGATCTTAAGTGTTGTCACCACAAATAAACAATAACAATGACAAAATGAAATAACAATGACAAAATGAAAAGGATAACCTATGTAAGGTGATAGCTATGTTAATTACCTTGAGTGTGGTGGTTATTTTACAATGTATACATATATCAAAGCATGGAGTTGTATACCTTAGTTATATACAATTTTCATTTGTCATTATCCCTCAGAGAGATGGAAAAAAGAAAATAGACACATTATAGATATATAATATATATATATGTGTGTATATATATGTATTATGTGTGTGTGTGTATATATATATATATATATATATATATGGGCTGCAACATGGATGTATCTTGCATACATTACATTATATGAAATCAATTGCTAAAAGACTGATATCATATGATTCCACTTACATAAAGCACCTAGTGTAGTCAAATTTACAGAAATATGAAGAATTATGGTTTCCAGTGGCTGGAAGAGAGAGGAAATGGGAAGTCGGGGTTATGGGCACAAGTTTCAGTTGGGAAGACGTAAAAGTTCTGGAGACTGTGGTGATGGTTACACAACAATGTGAATGTATTCAGTATCTCAGAGCTGTACACATAAAAATGGTTAAAATGGGAAATTGTATGCTATGCATACTTTATTGCAACAATACTACCAACAAAACACAAAACAAAAGAAAAGCTGTATCAGGAGCGTATTTTTGGTCAACTTTGAGAAAGTGCACTAAATTTACCACTTGATTTACTTTTCAATTGTTTTCAACTTATCAGTTTAAATATAGGAAGAAAAGGACACTGTAATCCCTCAAAATAAGGAAATCTGGATTCTAGATTTTTAGTTCTTTGTCTCAGTCTGGCTCATCATAGCACCTCCCTAGGCTTCAGTATCATCACCAGGACAATGAGTCATAGGATGATTTCTAAGTCTGTATTTAGCCTAATCATTCTCTTTTTCTCATGTTCCAACTTCAATATTCAGAAATTTACTATGCTTAAGGCAATAATTATTATTTCAACTTTAAACATTGGTCTAAATTTTAACAAATGTGACTTAGCAGACTTTTAAATGAGAAATGTTCTTTTAGAGGAGAAAGTACCTATTTTTATTTTATGGGTTTTTTTCTAGAATGTTAATTATTTCTTTGTAAAATGAAGAGAGCCCCAATACAGTGAAATATATTCTTTCTCTAATGAAAATAACAGAAAGGTGTAGTTTGACCCTATATGGTATATAATTCTATATTTGCAATCCTCTTAATTAAAAAATATTTATATAGCATTCCTTTTTTCAGAGGTTTTGGATCAATTGGGCTTTGGTCAGAAGAAATATATAAAATAGGGAATTACTGATGCATTACCATAAATTTATTTTTCTTTTGAGATTTTTTCACACAGTATTCACAGAGAAGTAGACATAAGATAAATAATTAGAAATCTTTCTCTATTTCTTTCAATCTCTCCCTTGTCATGTCTCTCGGAATTTTTGGAGTGAATAAGGGATATGTGCAATCAGAGAAATTTTAACAACATATACTCAGAAAGAAATCATAAATCATTTACCGAGATTTATTCCCTAGAAGTACAGCCTACTGTTGCCCTTCTGGGACAACATCTATTTTAGTTATTTATTAGTAGTTATTAGTATTCTTCAACATTTCCCCATTGGGCATTTATTTTATCCTAAAAGATACAAATGCTAACTATACAAATTGAAAACTGTACAGTGAGCACTTCATGCTCCATCTAAATATATTTGTCACTTATACAGAAGCTGTAATCTCAAAAAAGGACACAGCAAGGTTCCTTAAATGTTAGTCCTTCATAGATGATTGCTCATAAATGAAGGCTATTTTAGAATGCTTTGTGCACCAGCATAACTTCAGACAACTTGACTTCTCTCAGCAAGAGAAAGAAAGAAGGAGAGAGAGAGAGAAAGAGAAAGAGAAAGAGAAAGAAAGGAAGGAAGGAAGGAAGGAAGGAAGGAAGGAAGGAAGGAGAAATAAATAAATTGTGGCAAAGGCAAGGAAGTATTTCCATACTGTGGGTGCAGCTAGGGAATGGGATGATACACTTACACCTCAGGTAATTAGGGACTGACCATTATCTCCCATAAATGAGATAAAAACTCAATTTTCTGGAGTATTTATCACTTTTCCCCCTCTTTCCTGTTTCAATTTCTACCAGAATAAACACAGGGATACCGAAGCACCATTCAGGACTGTGTGTGTATATGTGTGTGCACATGTGTTATTGGAAGAGAGAAAGAGCATGTGTGACAGTTTTCTGATTCTAAATCTAGATGGTATTACATACCATGGATAAATTTTAGAAAGCATATATTGTACCATCCCTGTCTTTAGAAAATCCACAGACTCTAAGGAAGTCAGAACCATTCAAGGACAGTATATTAATTGTAGCTAATTAATTAGTCCAATTAATTAATAATATTTTTTTTTTGGTTTCTCAATTTAATCTTCCCTAAAGATTTTATTTTCAGGGCCATTATAATAGGATAAACACTGTGTATGTGGTAGAAATTCAAGTACAATAGAGACTGGCTGTAGCTGAAAAGTTCGATATACTTTAGAGGACAAGCTGAAGTTCAGTTGGCTTTGTAGGCAGATAAGATTGAAAGCAACAGGTGATGTGGTGATTGATAAGTATTTGCTATGTAAATTTATACATGATGAATGGATGAATGAAGAGAAAACATAGCAGAACAGTATGAATGAAGACTCAAGTATGAATCATTTTATAGAATATTTATTAAAAAGCATTGTGGATATTTATCAATAAACAAAATGTTTATATTCTTTTTCCTCATGAAGTCTTTAATATAGTGGGTGAAGAATACACTTGTGCAGGGAATACTGGACGCAGTATACTAACTGCATATGAGGACACATTGAGAAATAAATATAAAAAAGGAGAAAGCATCATGTTAAAGTTAGAAGGAACATCAGAGACCATCCAAATCACTCCCCTTACTCTATACATGAGACGCTGTAAGTGGAGAAATGTCAAGGACCTAAAGTGACAAACATTTTACTGTTGGAGAAAAAGAAAAACAAACAAACAACAAGCAAAATAAATTGAAAATGATATCACCAAGGTGGTGAATATCCTGACTTTATTCTCCCCCTCATGAAGAACAATAATTAAGGAGGGCACATGATGTAATGAGCACTGGGTATGATGTGAGACTGATGAATCACTAAACTCTACCTTTGAAACTAAAAATACACCATATGTTAACTGAATTTGAAAAAAACAGTTTTAAAAAGAACAATAATTAACAACTATTCATGGACAACATATCACTGAGAAAATCTTAGAACATGGAGGTGAGGCTAAAACACGCCCCTATACCATAGACACCAAGACATCTAACATTAGAAGGGTGAGAGGGGAAGATATTTGCCAACTAAATTGCCCCTACCTCCCTTCTGGACATAGCACCATGCCAAGAGATCAGAATTCTCCCCTGAGCCTAAGGTGCCTCCCCACTGGGAAAAGAGCCCAGGGTGGACATCCAGTTCACCTAGTGTTGTAGGTCACTTCTTGGGAGTCTCCACTCTGGTTTCATCCCTCAGGGATCATAGAGGAATCTACAGGTATTTACTAGAGGGAACCTGATCATGAAAGAGAAGTGGAGAATGGTTACAACACCAATACTTGGATTTTGGCAGACAGATTTCCCACCAATCGTGCCCAGATAGCCCAAAACCATGGTTTTGATCATCCACAGAGCCAATATAGTGGCACAATTTAACCAAGTAAGTTGGTGGTGTGTGGTTTTTCTGATTTGGGTCTCCAAATAAAGAATCCTTCTAGCACTGACACCTGGTCTACCCCCACCAAAGGAAAGGAGCTGAGGCATACCTTGCCCATTGCTTAAAGCTTGCAGCCCTGTATGAAGAGAAAGATTGTTCAGAACATCTGGAAGATTAGTAGACCAGCAATGCTCAAGCAGATATTATAGCAGACAAAGATGATTATCCACTGAGTAAAGTTGGTGGCCTGTTTGTCCAGGAAACTTGCAACATGGGTCAACTTGAGTCAAAACCATGAAGAGTCTTTCTGATGTTAGATCTGGTTCTCCTGCTCTATCCTGGCAGGGAAACTAATTTATAGCCTTGCCCATTACTGAATATAGCTTTCAACCTTCTCAACCAAGGAACTTAGCCAGACCATATAGGAGGCTTTGTAACCTACCCAACAGTCCTGCTTACAGTGGCACTTAAACAGAAAGCATAGCCTGTGGGTTTTTCTATCTGCAGAGCAATACTGGTGGCCCTATCTGGCCAGGAAATTCAGTTGCTAGTTTTATATGATTCAGTTCCCCCAAACAACGAGTTGTTCAGGCCCTGGAGCTTAGCTTCTTCTACTGCCTTACCAAGGTAGGAAAACTGATTCAAAGACCCTACTAATACTGAGTATAGTACCTAGTCCCAACCATCTAGTCAGCATGACCAGATAACTCAGGCACCTGTGGAGCTCATTCTATAGCCTCACTTCTCTAAACAACCAAGCCAGCAGTCCTGACTGTTTTGGCCAGCAACACTCCGCTTCTGACTTCAAAGCTCAGACAGTGGTATCTCCCCAAAATAGACCATGATAGCTTGAACCTGCCCAAGGACACTATCAGTGGACAAATCCAGAAACCCAAACTGAGTTTATCTGAGCTTAACTAATGAAGAATTGTTTCTGCTTGAGCAAACCTATAAAGTCTGAAAGAGGAGATTGCTTATTTAAAAGTGCAAATATCAACATAAGGACTCAGGGATCATGAAAAATCAGGTAAACATGACACTGTCAAAGGAAACTAATAAAGCTCCAGTAATAATAGACACTAAAAAAATGGAGATCTATGAACATTCAAGGAATTCAAAATAATCCTCCTAAAGAAGTGAGCTACAGGAATATAACTAAAGACAGCTAAAGGAAATTAAGAAAACAGTACATAAACAAAGCAAGAAGTTCAACAAAGAAACAGAAGTCATAAAAATAATTCTAGAGCTGAAAAATACATAAGTGAACTAAAAAACTCAGTAGAGAGCTTCAAAGAAGACTTAACCAAACAGAAGAGAAAATCGATGACCAAGAAGATAGAGTATTTAAAATTATCCAATAAGAGGAATAAAAAGAAAAAATTAAATGACAGAGTTAAGAAAGCCTACAGGAATTATGGACCATCAAGTCAAATGGATCTGCATTAGGAGTATTCCAGAAAGAGAAGAGAAAGGGAAAGAAACAGAAAGTATATTTAAAACAATAAGGGCTAGGCGGCGCCTGGGTGGCTCAGTGGGTTAAAGCCTCAGCCTTTGGATCAGGTCATGATCTCAGAGTCCTGGGATTAAGCCCAGCATGGTGCTCTCTGCTCAGCAGGGAGCCTGCTTCCCTTCCTCTCTCTCTGTCTGCCTCTGCCTACTTGTGATCTCTTGTCTGTCAAGTAAAGTAAATAAATTTAAAAAACAAAAAAACAAACAAAAAAAAACCTCCAAACCAATAAGGGCTAGAAATTTAAACCTGGGAAGAGAAATGGAAATCCAGGTCCATGAGGTCCAAAGAACTCCAAAAAGGTGGAACCTCAATAGGGCTAAATTGAGACACATACTAAAATTGTAAAAATCAAACACAATAATGAAATTTTAAACAGCTAGATAAAAGAGAGAAATTATGTACAAGAAAATACCCACTAGATTAGTCAATAGTACTTTTTCAAGCCAGGAGAGAATGAAATGATATATTTGAAATATAAAGAGAAAACACCACCAACCAAAAATTCTATCACCATTTCTTGAGATATGAAGAAATAGAGGCTTCTAAGAACAAAATCTGATGGAGTTTGTCACCACTAGATCTGCCTTACAGGAGACGCTAAAAAAAGTTCTTTGAGTGGAAGTAAAAGGACATTAATTTATTATATAAACCTAAGAAGGTAGAGTAAAACTGATTGGTAATGCTAAATATATAATCAAAGATTGTGTAGGAAGATAATGGTGGCTGATAATTCATTTATAACTCTAGTTAAAAAAACAAACCAAAAACTAAGTTGAAACACAAACCTAAAATAACCTTAGCTACAATAAACTGTTATTCGATAAAAATATTAAAAAAATAAGTAAACTGTAACATCAATAACCTCAAATATGAAGAAGGAGGAGAAGTAAAAAAATTAAAGCTTAGGAATGCTATCCAAATTAAGCTGTTAGGAGTTTAAAATATGGTGTTATAATTTTAAGATATTTTATGTACACCTCATGCTAATCATAAGGGGAAAACCTGTAGTAAATATACAAAAGAACATGATGAAGAAGTCAAAGCATATTGATACATCAAAATATATCAAAACACAAAATAGGCAGCAGGATTAAAAAATGAGATCTACACAAGTGCCAAAAACCAATTAATGATAAAGATCTTGATAAACCAAGAAGATAGAACAATGGTAAATATTTATGTGTCCAACATCAGGCACCTAAATATATGAAGCAAAAATTAAAAGAACCAAATAAATAAATAAATAAATAGCAACATAGGGGACTTTAATATTCCCTTCTTAATGATGGAGAGATGATTCAGACAGCTCTTTCACCTCCTTAAGAGGCTAATGTGAACAAATTTTGCCAAAAAAAACCTGGAAAATCTAGAACAGATGGAAAAATTCATAGAAACATAAACCCTAACAACACTGAATCAGGAAGAAATAGAAAATCTAAATAGACCAGTTACTAGTAAAAAGATTGATTTAGTAATAAAAATTATCCCAATGATGAAAAGCTCAAATAGTTTCACTGATAATTTTTTGTGAACATTTAAAGAAAAATTAATACCAAATCTTCTCAAACTCTTCCCAGTTGCAGAAGAGGAAATACTCTAAAACTCATGAGAACAAATAACCTTGATACCCAAGCCAGAAAAGTACCTTACAAGAAAACTATAGGTTGATATTCCAGGTGAATATAGAGGCAAAAATTCCCAATAAAGTACTTGCAAACTGAATTCAGCAGCACATTAAAAGGACTATTCACCATGATCCAGTGGGATTTATCCCTGGGATGCAAGCACACTTCAATACACAAATCAAAAAATGTGTTATCATATTAAGAGAATGTAAGAAAAAAATCATAGGATTATTTCAATAGACACAGAAAAAGCATTCAACAAAATTCAATATCCATTCATGACAATGACTCTTAACAAATTAGAAAAAAAGTATTTCAACATAATAAAGGCTGTATTTGATAAGCCTACAACTAACATCATATTCATTGCTGAAAACTTTTTCTCTAAGATCAAGAACAAGGCAAGGATATCTGTTCTCACCACCCCTATTCAACATTAAATTGAAAGCCCTAGCCAAAGCAATCAAACAAAAAATTATTTTAAAAATTTTAAACAAAAGAGGGATGCCTGGGTGGCTCAGTCAGTTAAGCCATTGCCTTCAGCTCAGGTCATGATCCTAGGGTCCTGGGATCAAGTCCCACATCAGGCTCCTTGTCCAGCAGGGAGCCTGCTTTCTCTCTCTGCCTCTGCCTGTGACTCTGCCTGCTTGTGCTTTCTCTCTGACAATAAATAAATTTAAAAATCTTAAAAACATTTTAAACAAAAGAAAAGGTATCATAATCTAAAAAGAAAAAAGTGAAATGTCTTTATTTGCAGATGACATGAATTTATATACAGAAATCCCTAAAGACCCCACCAAAAATCTGTCAGTTATAATTAAATTCAATCAAGTTGATGGATACAAAATATACATAATTCAATAGAATTTTAATAAGATAACAGTGAATTGTCAGAAAAAAAAATCAAAGGAAAGGATACCATTTACAATAGCATTAAAAACAACACAATACATATGTGTTGTATCATGGTGAATGGTCCTTTTAATGTGCTGCTGAATTCAGCACATTATTCAGTTAAAAATTATTCAGTTAAAATAAATTTAACTAAGGAAGTGAAAGATGTCTAATTTGAAAACTATAAGACACTGACTCAAAGAGGAGTCAAATAAATGAAAAGATATCCCATGTTCATGGATAATATTGTGAAAATGTTCAAAGAAATTCAAAGGAATCCCTATCAAGATTCCAATGGCATTTTTTACAGAATTAAATAAAATCCTAAAATTTTATAGAACTACAAAAGATCCTGAAAAGCCAAAGCAATCCTGAGAAAGAAGAACCAAGTAGGAGATATCACATGTCTTGTATTACAAAGCTATAGTAACCAAAGAAGTATAGTATTGGCATAAAGACAGACACATAGACCAATGAACAGAATTAAGAGATCAAAAGTAAACTCAAAATATTAAATATATATACTAATATTAAATATATGCAAATATTAAATATGCATATTTAATATTTGTCAAGTGATCCAAAGTTACTCAACTGGAAAAAAATCCCTTCAATAAATGATGCTGGGAAAATTAAACATTCACATGTAAAAAATGAAACTAGACTCTTCTCTTACACCACTCATAAAAATTAACTCAAAATAGATTAAGGGCATAAATATAAGAAACCACAAAACTCCCAGAAGAAAACATAAAGAAAAATCTTTTTGTCATGGGTTTCGGCAATGATTTTCTTGGATCTGACACCTAAAATGCAAGCAACAAAGTAAAAAAATAAACAAGTGGGACTACATCAAACAAATTTTTACCCAGCAGAAGAAACAATATAATGAAAGACAGCCTATGAAATGGGAAAATATATTTGCATATGATCTGATAAGGGGTTATTATCCAAATTATGTGAAGAACTCATGCAACTCAATGGCAACAAACAAAGCCAAAACCAAAACCAAACAAAAAACTCAACAAAACAAAACAAAAACAAATAATTCAACTGAAAAATGGACAAAGTACCTGACTGGACACTTTCCTAAAGAAGATTATTAATAGTCAACAAGTCCATGAAAAAATGCTTGAAGGGGAAATGCAAATGAGAACTACAACAGGATAATACTTTATGCCTGTTAGAATATTTGTCATCAAAAAGAAAAGAGATAAAAAATGCTGGTAAGAACACAGAGAAAAGGGATTCCTTACACACTGTTGGTGAGATTTCAAATTGGTATAGCCACTTTAGAAAACAGGATGGAGTTTTCTCAAAAATTTAAAAATAGAACTAACCATATGGGGGCACCTGGATGGCTCAGTGGGTTAAAGCCTCTGCTTTCGGCTCAGGTCATGATCCCAGGGTCCTGGGATCGAGCCCCACATCGGGCTTTCTGCTCAGCAGGGAGCCTGCTTCCTCCTCTCTGCCTGCCTTTCTGCATACTTGTGATCTCTGTCTGTCAAATGAATAAATAAAATCTTAAAGAAAAAAAAAGAACTAACCATATGAACCAACAACTCCACTTTAGGGACTCTATCTGAAGGAACCAAAAACACTACGTCAAAGAGAGATGATATTCACCCCCATGTTGACAGTAGCATTATATACACTAGCTAAGACATTGAAATCAACTTAGTATCCACTGACAAATGGATAAAGAAGTTACAAGATAAATAGATGTGTATTATTGTGCTCAAAAAAGAAAAATCTGCCATTTGCAACAACATTAATAGACTTTCGTGCTATTTTTGGCAAAGTGAAACAAATCAGACACAGAAACACAAATGCTGTATGATGTCTCTTATATGTGGAGTAAAAAATATAACTAAACTCACAGTTACAAGATAAGTAAGTACTAGGATGTAATGTAGGACATGATTACTATAGTTAACATTGCTGTCTGATACAGGTGACTTTGTTAGGGGAGGAGTTTATAGAAGTCTCATCACAAGGAGAAAAAGACTATTCTTTTCTTTTTAGTATCTATATGAGACAATGGATATTAAGTAAACTTTGTTAATCGTTTCACAATATATGTAAGTCAAATTATGGTGTTCACCTTAATTATAAAATTAAAATTATACAATCCTATATGTCAATTCGATCTCAATAAAACTGAAAGAAAAGGAAAAAGTTATATATATACATCTCCTTACAATGCATTCTTATCCAGCCATGAAAAAGAAGGAAATCCTGTCATTTGCAACAGCATAGATGGACCTTAAAGGCAGTATGCCAAGTGAAATAATCAGACAAAGAAAGACGAATACTTAATGTTAACATTGATATGCGGAATTTAAAACAAAATTAATACAGAGAATAGATTGGTGGAGTGGGTGAAATGGGTGAAGCTTGTCAAAATGTACAAATTTTCAGTTATAAAATAACTCCTGGGAGTATAAAGTACATATGATGACTATAATACAGTATTCTATAGTTGAAAGTTGCTAAGAGAATAAATCTTGAAAGTTACCATCAGAGAAAGTTTTAAACTCTATGTATTCATGGATATTAACTAGAATTATTGCCAGAATAGCCAGCAATCCCTGTACCCATGGATGAAAGATTACTCCAAACTTTGCTGGGAAAGAGAGGAGAAGTCAAGGAGGTCAATGCTCAGAGGCAAAGACCCTTTGCCCTTCTTTGATCCTGCTTTTTTTGGTCCTTCAAGACAATCACAAATCCTTATCAATGTTCCTCAAGCACCTGATGGGTGACAAGGGGTCTTATTGAAACTGGGAGGATCTGTTTATGGGAAAGATACAATATGCTAACCTGCATATTCTGCTAAACATAGCCTAAGGGACAATGCATGTCTCTCTTAGATCATGGGATGGCTGTTTGGGCTAAGAAAGCTTCCAGAAGGCAATTCCCCACGGTATTCCAATGGCAGAGTGGTCACACAGGCCTCAGCATTCCAAAGGCCTACCCATTCTCTGAAGCCTGCCTTGGTCCCCAGCAGCCTCTATGTTACATTTTAGCAAGCAAGGTATTATGGCTGATTTCATGGTCTACATTTATCCCCAACAACTTATTGTGGTCATTTTGTAATACATACATAAATAGAATCATTGTGTTGTACATCTGAAACTAATATGACAATTACATCTCATTAGTTACTGAACAAAAAAATAGAAAAGAAAGTAAAAGGGTCCTCGGCTTTGTGTGGGACTAAAAGGATGTAACTTATATGTGAGTTTCCTCCATATAAGTCTTATTCTCAGACTTGGTTTATTGCAAGGTGAATAAGAATTACCTCACAGTTGTTTCAGCATGTCCCCAAACTTATTCTGTATTTAGTTTCCTAGTTCCTAAAAGTTTAATTATAAAAAGACCTACTTGAACAAATAGAATATCACCACCATCAGGACCCTGATACATGGGTTTGTAGAAAGATCTAAGAAGAAGTTTTGAAATTGTCTCACCCTAGCAAAATAGTAAAGCAAAAACCATCATACTGTGTTCCTGTAAGAACTCCACACCAACATGCTGCCACAAAAATTTTGTCATTGCTAAGCATCCAGTCAATATAACAAGGTGTGAAGGAGCAGTAGCAGTTCCTGCATTATAGCTATAATCATATTCTAACTTCAGTGGAAGACTCCCATATCCATTTCTGCTTAAAACAAAGAGGTTCCTACTTCCTGCCATTGGATTATGGTTGATATAATAGTTAACTAAGATAACACTGACACATGGCAAGTAGCCAAGGATGGGTTAGTCAAGAAGTTATTGAGATGGGATGATCAATGATGGAAACTTTGCAGTTCTCAACTCCTTTTGAGTTGCAATATGGAAGCATTCAGTCAAGTAGAAGTTTAGTTATAACAGGATATACTTATTAGTACAAGTGGGACTACGTTTCTGAACTTGAGACAGTGACACAAAGAACTGGTTGTCCAATTTAAATAAGAAGCAGCAGTGGAGGCTTCCTTATGTTAGAAGCAGCAACTGATATTTTCCTAAGAGGACTGGATGTTCTTTCAGTGACTTGCTACAAAGTGTGATCCTAAGGGAGGCAGGTCCATCTAGTTGTATGGCAATACAAGTCATGTCTTTGTATGTTGGACTTCTCTAGTTCCATAAAGGAGGTAATGCCATGATGTGAAGTACATTGAGGGCACTGACTGAAATTAGATAACCTAACAATTAAATTTCTAAGTTTTTAATTTATGGTTTTAGAATTCACTAAAGTATTCATTTAACCAGAGCCCTGATCACTGTTATGAGGAAAAGGAGGAAAATTTGTTTAGAAACTCACATTTTGTAATGAGTAATCAAAAAAGATCTCATAGAGAAAATGCATTTGATCAGAGGCTTGAGGTGTTGGGAGCAATTTGAGTGTCAGAGATGGGAGAACAGCTTACATAAAAATGAGAACTGGGAAGTTCGGATGAATTTTAATAAGAATGAAAGAACAAAAAAACAGAGTCAAAGGTCATGCACTACTATGTTCTTCCATTCTAGGAAAGCAGATAATAAAGATTTAATTTCACACTCTGACATAATCTCTTACTTTATGTGTAACATACTTGACCTAGCTCTCAATTTACTCACTTGTAACAAATATCCATAACAGTGTAGAAAGGTTTATATAAAATAAGTAAAATGCTTAGCCTTTAATAAGTTTTCTAGAATGTTTCCTACAACCCCTGAAACCATTTTAGCTCTAAGATGACTTTTAGTTTCCAGAGAAAGACACTGTATATAAAAATACACTTGAGGCAGATTAAGAAAAGCTTCTTAGCTAAGATTTAGGTTGAGAAAAACAACAATTCCCCATAAAATGAGGCAGAGATAAGTTACCCAGAGAAGGGTAAGCTTCAGGAAATTCAACGTTCTTTCTTCACTCTCCCATATCCACCTGGACAGCCCTTCCTAGTAAATTCTTAAGGATCCTACAAGTTTTAGCCCATACATATTAATGCTAAAAATAACCTCCTGATATTTCCAGGTAGGGAGATGCTTCACACTAGTGATAACCATATAGTTTACTTGTACACTTATAACAGGTTGACCTATCTATCCCAACCCTACCCTGGGACGTCACTAATGAAAAGTCATGTTCTCTGGAGATAAAAATATATGTTTATTAAAAAAAAAAAAAAGAAAGATACCTATGACTTCCAGAAATATGATAAAATACACCTTTGTGAACAAAAAAAAAAAAAAAAAAAAAAGAAAAGTCATGTTCTAATATGCTCCATATCCACTACAAAGTATCTGCAGCATAAAAAGAACATAATAAATGCTTGCTCTAGAACAAACCAGAAAGCAAATGACAGGGGATAAGGAACCAGAAAGTCAAGTGCTAAGCATAAATTTTTACTTAGAAAATTTGTGTAAAGCTAACTTTTATTTAAGGCTATTTGTGGTTTGATATAACCTGCAAATCAAGAAGGGAGAGACTCTTAATCTCACAAAACAAACCAAGGGTTGCTGGGGGGAGGGGGTTTGGGAGAAGGGGGTGGTGTTATGGACATTGGGGAGGGTATGTGCTTTGGTGAGTGCTGTGAAGTGTGTAAACCTGGTGATTCACAGACCTGTACCCCTGGGGATAAAAATATATGTCTATAAAAAATAAAAAATTTAAAAAAAAAAAAAAAAGAAGGGAGAGAGTTAAGGAATCACCCCAAACCAAACTAACAGAAATGAAATTCTATGTAAGAGCTGCTATGATGAGCAGGAACCAAAAAAAATAAGCTATTATGCATTATTGTCAAACATTTTTGAATCTTCATGTAACTAGACTAACAAATATCTTACTACGAGCCATCTGCTATGTTTCTGACATTACTTTTTCACAGGTCATCTTTTTTTTTTTTTTTGATGTGAAGACCCTTATAATAAGATATTATGAAATATTGGTCCTCCTTGTTTGAACTTATATAAAGGATTGGGTAGAGTTTTGTGACTTTCAAATGGAAATATTTGTAATTAAAGCAAACATATGGGGGTGGCAGGTGGTCATCTTCCTCGATAATGGCTATGATATGAGTTAATTTAGAATGCTAAATTAAAGAGCAAAGAGTTCCAAAATGCATAATCCATGCAAGGAAAATAGCCCATTCATTCTACGCCTGATCAGTTATTAACTGATTCAAAAGAATGAATGAACTCTTTCATTCCCAATGCATCATTAACCAAATCTCATGGTACATTCTAGTATCTGAAGCAAAATGACTCTAAAATCTATCCATATAAGCAACTGGGAGGGAGGGGGGTTATTTTTCTGAAAACAAAATCAGCCCTGGAAAGAATCCAGTGGCAATAGTCGTAAGGTCACCAATAGCACTAGTTGGTGTTATCCCATGGAATGTAGTGACTTAAAACTGAAAGCAACAGATGGGAGTTCAGAAGCACAAGGTGCAGAGATTGAGGTGGCAACTGTTTTTCTTTCCTCACGGTCCCTGATGTGAAAATCAGAAAGGATTTAGTGGAGCAGGAGAGTAGGAAGAGTAGGGGACAAGAAAGATAAATTGTTTTTTGTGAGATGCTTAAAAAGTCACTATGAACTATATTTTAAATTACTTTGAATGAATGATTTATTTCTATTGACTGAATATGCCCCTGCAAACCTATTAGCCACAAGTAACTTTGAAAATAGATTACATTCTTTTGAATAGGAGTAGGAAATTGTATTGGCCATATGCCATTCACCAGGCCAAGAAAATAAGAGATGCTCAAATTTGATTTAAAATAAGAAAGAAATCTCAAAGTTTTAAGAAAATCCTTCAATCATTATTATCAAAGGGTGATGAAGTCAAGTATCTAATGATCTTTATGTCCAGAAGCCTTAACAAGTTTGGTTTTCCATGTTCACACAACCAGGGAACAAAAGAAAACACATTTGGAAAATATATGAACATTTATGGTGATTCTGTCTTGAAGAGATTGTGTCCTTTGCTGGAAGAGAATGGTAAGAAGGAAGAAACAGAGTTCTGCCTTTTTTCCTTACTCTTCTCTGTTTTAATATTAAAACATTTTATAATTAGCATGAATTTCTCTATTTACTAGTCTTTACTTAAAATGTTAACATCGGCCAATATTCAGTGCCTTACTGTGAAATAAATGGTAGTCATAAACAACTCATTTTCCATTAAAAGTCAAAACGAAGAAAGAGTCGAAATGATAGAGGAGTAAAAGACTGAGAGGACAGCAGGTCACAGGAGTTCAGCTAGATAGTTATCAAACCATTGGGAACACCTGTGAACCCAACAGGAGATTGAACAGAGGAAGAGCAGCAATTCTAGCAACAGGAAATTGACCACTTTCTGAAAGGTAGGACATGTGGAGAAATAAATCTGAAGCAAGGGGAAGATAGATCATGTCAGAGAGGAGCCAGCTCCCGGCAAGCAATGGAGCAACAAAGCACAAAATCCAAACTTTAAGAAGTCTGTTCCATTGAGGAACATCACTCCAGAGGCTAAGCGGGGGTGGAGCCCTCACCGGGACAGTGTGGTCTCACGTCCTGCAGGGTCAAGGAAGGATGGGGGTGTCTGAATGTAGCAGAGCTCGCAGGTATAAGAGCAGGGAAGCCAACTACAGAGATGGAGCCAATGAGTGAGCTCTCAGCTTGGTTACCATAAACTGTAATCTGTGGCACAGTTGAACCACTGCTCTTTGAGCAGGTACCCCACAAAAGGCAAATCTGGGGAGACCCACCTTCCTGGCCAAAGAGTGGCAAGAGTCTGCTGGATCTGAAGATTCCAAAAGGGACTGTGTGCAAGACACAGAAACGCTTGGTCACAGGCTGGGTGAGCTTGTAGTGCAGACAGAGACCAGAGAGATGGGAGTGACTGAGCCCTTTTCCCCGAGCATGCACTGAGGAGTGGGGTCCTGAACTCTCAGATCCTTGAGGCCAGAGATTGGGAGGCTGCTATTTTCATTCACATCCTCCAGAGCTCTAAGGAAATCATTCAGGGAACAAAAGCTCCCAGGAGCAAACCCCAGGCAGATTACTTGGACTGGCCCCTGTCAAGAGCAGCAAATTCTGCCTCAGGCAAAGACATTTGAGAATCACAACAATAGGCCACTCCCCCAGAAGATCAGCAAGAACATCCAGCTAAGACCAAGCTCAATGATAAAGGAGAACAGCGGAATTCCGAGGAGGGGAAAGCAAAGCATGGAATTCATGGCTTTTTCCCCATGATTCTTTAGTCTTGCAAAGTTAATGTTTTTTTATCTTATTTATTCTTATTCTAATTTTTAAAATTTGTCCTCTTTCCTCTTTTAATGTTTTAAACTAATTTATCTTAACAATACTTTCTAAAAATAATCTTAAACCTTCATTATTATAATCATATTTTATCCTTCATTGTATCTAACATTATTTTTGGCATACATATAGGGTTTTTTCTTCTAAAATATCTTGGGATACAGTTTCTTCTAATAGATCAAAATTACCCTAAATCTACCACAGGGCTTTGTTCTACTATCCAGCCTGAGCAAATTCTCTCCACTTTCTTTTTCCCTCTTTTTCCAACCAACTTATCAATTCTTTTTTTAGAATTTTTTTTAAATTTTCACCTTTACAGTTATATTTCATCCCCTCATCGTGTTTACCCCTATTTTTGTATATAAATTTTGTATACATATAAGTTTTTCTTGTATATATATAAATTTTTCTTTCTTTAAAATTTTGGGAAGTAGTTTCTTGTAAGCGACCAAAGTACACCCAAAATCAGGTGAGTGGTCCTGTTCTATTCACCAGTCATATATATATATATATATATATATATAATATATATATATTTATATTTATATTTATATATTTATATATTTTTTTTAATTTTTAAATTTAAAAAAAAATTAATTTTACCTCCTTTATACCCCTCCCCAGTTTGGGGTCTCTTTTGATATGGTTAGCGTACATTCTTCTGGGGTCTTTCCCACCCTTATAGTATTTTATTCTCTCGTTCATATATTCTTATCTGGATAAAAATGACAAGGCGGAAAACTCACCACACAAAAAAGAACAAGAGGCAGTACTAGAGGCTAGGAACCTAATCAATACAGATATTGATGATATATATATCTCTAGATCTAGTGTTCAGAATGATGATTATCAAGGTGCTAGCTGGGCTTGAAAAAGGCATGGAAGATACTAGACAAACCCAGAGCCCTTTCCAGAGAAATAAAAGAACTAAAAGCTAACCAAGATGAAATAAAAAATGCTATTAATGAGGTGCAATAAACATGGAAGCTCTTACTGCTAGGATAAATGAGGCAGAAAAGAGAATTAGTGATATAGAAGACCAAATGATGGAGAATAAAGAAGCTGTGCAAAAGAGAGATAAACAACTACTGTACCACGAGGGAAGAATTCAAGAGATAAGTGATGCCATAAGACGAAACAATATTAGAATAATTGGGATTCCAGAAGAAGAAAGAGAGAGGGGCAGAAGGTATACTGGAGCAAATTATTGTAGAGAATTTCCCCAATATGGCTAAGGGAACAAGCATCAAAATCCAGGAGGCACAGAAAACCTGCCTCAAAATCAATAAGAATAGGTCCACGCTCTGTCATCTAATAGTGAAGCTTTCAAGTCTTAGTAACAAAGAGAAAAACTGAAAGCAGCTCAGGACAAGTAGTCTAACATACAATGATAAAAATATTAGATTGGCAGCAGACTTATCCACAGAGACCTGGTAGGCCAGAAAGGACTCGCATGATATATTCAGGGCACTAAATGAGAAAAACATGCAGCCAAGAATACTACATCCAGCTAGGTTATCATTGAAATAGGAGAGATGAAAAGCTTCCAGGACAAACAAAAATCAAAAGAATTGGTAAACACCAAACCAGCTCTACTGGATATATTGAAAGGGCTCCTTGAAGCAAAGAGAGAGCCTAAAAGTAGTAGACCAGAAAGGTACAGGGACAATATACAGTAACAGTCACCTTATAGGCAATATAATGGCACTAAATTCCTATCTTTCAGTAGTTACCCAGAATGTAAATGGGCTTAAAGCCCCAATAGAAAGGCACAGGGTATGAAAATGGATTAAAAAACAAAACCCATCAATATACTGTCTACACAAAACTCATTTTAGACCCAAAGACACCTCCAGATTTAAAGTGAGGCGGTGGAAAACCATTTAAAATGCTAATGGACATCAAAAGAAAGCTGGGGTGGCAATCCTTATATCATATAAATTACATTTTAAGCCAAAGACTATAATAAGCGATGAGGAAGGACACTATATCATACTCAAAGGGTCTGTCCAACAAGAAGATCTAACAATTTTTAATATCTATGACCCTAACATGGGAGCAGCCAACTAAATAAACCCATTAATAACAAAATCAAAAAAGCACATCGACAATAATATAATAATAGTAGGGAACTTTAACACACACCCCCTCACTGAAATATCATCCAAGCAAAAGATCCACAAGGAAATAAAGACCTTAAGTGACACACTGGACCAGATGGACATCACAGATATATTCAGACATTCCATCCCAAAGTAAAAGATACACTTTCTTCTCTAGTGCACATGGAACATTCTCCAGAATAGATCACATCCTGGGTCACAAATCAGGTCTCAACCAGTACCAAAAGATTGGGATCATTTCCTGCATACTTTCAGACCACAATGCTCTGAAGCTAGAACTCAATCTCAAGAGGAAAATTGGAAGGAACCTGAATACATGGAGGCTAAAGAGCATCCTACTAAAGAATGAGTGGGTCAACCAGGAAATTAAAGAAGAACTGAAAAAATTCATGGAAACAAATGATAATGAAAACACAATGGTTCAAAATCTGTGGGACACAGCAAAGGCAGTCCTGAGAAGAAAATATATAGCAATACAAGTCTTTCTCAAGAAACAAGAAAGGTCTCAAGTACACAACCTAACCCTACACCTAAAGGAGCTGGAGAAAAAACAGCAAAGAAAACATAAACCCAGCAGGAGAAGGGAAATCATAAAGATCAGAGCAGAAATCAATGAGATAGAAACCAAAAGAACAGTAGAACAAATCAATGAAACTAGCAGCTGGTTCTTGGAAAGAATTAAAAGTTTGATAAATCCCTGGCCAGACTTATCAAAAAGAAAAGAGAAAGGACCCAAATAAATAAAATCATGAATGAAAGAGGAGAGATCACAACCAACACCCAAGAAATACAAACACTTATAAGAACACTTTGTAAGCAACTATAGGCCAGTGAATTTGAAAATCTGGAAGAAATGAATGCATTCCTAGAGACGTAATAACTACTAAAACTGAACCAGGAAGAAACAGAAAACCTGAAGAGACCCAAAACCAGTAAGGAGATTGAAGTAGTCATCAAAAAACTCCCAGCAAACAAGAGCCGAGGGCCAGATGGCTTTCCAGGGGAATTCTACCAAAAAATTAAAGAAGAATTAACACCTATTCTCCTGAAACTGTTCCAAAAAATAGAAATGGAAGGAAAACTTCCAAACTCATTTTATGAGGCCAGCATTACTTGATCCCAAAACCAGACAAAGACCCCATCAAAAAAGAGAATTACAAACCAACATCATTCTTGATAAACACAAATGCAAAAATTCTCACCATAATACTAGCCAATAGGATACATGTGTACATTTAAAGGATTATTCACCAGGACCAAGTGGGATTTATCCAGAGCAGCAAGGTTGGTTTCAATATCCCCAAGTCAATCAATGTGATACAATACATTAATAAAAGAAAGAACAAGAACCATAGGACTCTCAATAGATGCTGAAAAAGCATTTGACAAAGTATAGCAAACTTTCTTGATCAAAACTCTTCAAAGTGTACAGATAGAGGGTATATACCTCAATATCATCTGAAAATATCATACCTCAATATCATATGAAAGGGGGAAAAACTGAGGCCAGCGAATTTGAAAATCTAGAAGAAATGGATGCATTCCTAGAGACGTAATAACTACTAAAACTGAACCAGGAAGAAACAGAAAACCTGAAGAGACCCAAAACCAGTAAGGAGATTGAAGTAGTCATCAAAAAACTCCCAGCAAACAAGAGCCGAGGTCAGGAACATGGCAGGGATGTCTATTATCACCACTGCTTTTCAACATAATACTAGAATTCATAGCCTCAGCAATCAGACTACAAGAAGAAGTAAAAGGCATCCAAATCTGCAAAGAAGTCGTCAAACTTTCACTCTTTGCAGTTGATATGATACTTTATGTGGAAAACCCAATAGACTCCACTCCAAATCTTCTAGAACTTGTACAGGAATTCAGTAAAGTGTCAGGATACAAAATCAATGCACAAAAATCAGTTGCATTTCTATATACCAACAACAAGAGAGAAGAAAGAGAAGTTAAGGAGTCAATCTCATTTATAATTGCACCCAAAACCGTAAGATACCTAGGAATAAACCTAACAAAAGAGGCAAAGAATCTGTACTCAGAAAAATATAAAGTGCTCATGAAAGAAATTGAGGAAGACACCAAAAAATGGAAAAATGTGCCATGCTCATGGATTAGAAGAACAAATATTGTGAAAATGTCTATGCTACCTAAAGCAATCTACATGTTTAATGTAACCCCTATCAAAATACCATCCTTTTTTTTTTTTCCCAAAGAAATGGAACAAATAATCCTAAAATTTATATGGAACCAGAAAAGACCTCGAATAGTCAGAGGAATGTTGAAAAAGAAAGCCAAAGTTGGTGGCATCACAATTCCTGACTTCAAGCTATATTACAAAGCTGTCATATGGTTACATTTTTATAATAAAATGCTATAGTATTGGGTGTGATCCCCAGGTTCACACATATGGTGAATAAGGAAAAAGTTTAAGACCATGACTTCTATAAGTAGAGCATGAATGACCTATAAAAATATGTCAAGCAACAACTGTAGGAGAAGAAAGGAAACCTACTGTAATCAATCAGAGTGGTAGTAACTTAAGAGTGAATGCAATTGATGAGAGTTCAGAAGCAGGAGGTGCAGAAACTTAGGTGACAACTATTGATTTTTCCTTTAGGTCCCTGATGTGAGCATCACAAAGGATTTAGTGGAGTAGGAGAGATAGAAAGTAAGGGAGTAGCCAGGGGAACAGAGAACAGAGGTCACTTTTTGATATACAAGAAATATGCTGGCATCCTTAAATGCTTTATTAAGAAGTCAACAGAGAGATGGGGCGCCTGGGTGGCTCAGTGGGTTAAGCCGCTGCCTTCGGCTCAGGTCATGATCTCGGGGTCCTGGGATCGAGTCCCGCATCGGGCTCTCTGCTCAGAAGGGAGCCTGCTTCCTCCTCTCTCTCTCTCTGTCTGCCTCTCTGCCTACTTGTGATCTCTGTCAAATAAATAAATAAAATCTTTAAAAAAAAAAAAAAAAGAAGTCAACAGAGAGGATAATATCCTTGTGGGTATGGTGTGGGCTCATGAAATTAGATGCAGGGCTCATTAAAGGTAATCATAAATGAGAGACACTGAAAAGAAGACTTTCTTTAGTTTCTGCTAAATCTGGCTAAACCAAGAGAATTTATTTTTTTAACTTTTTAAAAATATTTTATTTATTTATTTGACAGAGAGAGAGAGAGAGAGAGAGCACAAGCAGGGAGGATGGAAGAGGGAGAAGCAGGCTCCCACCTGAGCAGGCAGCCCACTGCAGGACTCAAGTCCAGGACCCTGAGACCATGACCTGAGCCAAAGACAGCAGCTTACCCAACTGAGCCACCCAGGAGCCCCTAAACCAAGAGAATTTAATCTGTATTCCAGAAAATGAGGTATAATCATTTTGGTTTTTCATTAAGTTCACAATACATCCCAATCCTAGCAGCACGAGGACTGAGATAAACATGACAAGAGAGTATCATTCCCATCTGCACCTGCAATAAACCTCCATTACCAGTTATTTTGTAAAGTTTGCAAATGCCTATTTCTTGTGGCCAGATTGACGTTTTGCTCCAGAACCTATTCTCGGATTCACCTCTGATACGCCTCCTTCCAAATTCAAGCACTCACTGATCAGTATCAAACCTGCTTTTGTTTGGTCCCTCCAGCTGCATTTTCCACACCATTCCCGCTGGATCTTGGCTTCATTTCAAGGCTTTCTGCTGGGAGTCTTTTACCTCTTCCCTCTCACATTTCACCTGTAATTTGTACTATATAAAACTTCCTAGAACTGCTTTAAACACCTTCATTCTTACTCCAAAAAGCTTCAGTGGTTCCTCAGTACATACACTAAGATCCAAATAAGCTGACAGTCAAGGTCTATCACAATGAAATCCTACATGTATCCTTACTTACTACTATATTCCTACATGACACTACATTTCAGACAAATTGGTTTGTTGGTTGTTCCACATTCAATTTAACACACATACTTTGCTGTATGCTTCTCCCCAGTGTGGACTTTTCTCAGTACTCGTAACCCATCTATTAAGTCATTATTCATGCTACGTGAGCAATCTCCAAGGTTACACAAATCTTTTTCAAATTTTATAAATTACTTGTTTTTTAATTGCTTAGTCACACTTATGATACTCAGTATCTTCCTACTGGCTCATAAAGACTACAGACCCTTTGTGAAAACCATAAAGTCATTTCCTTATTTCTCTGAACACTTTCTAGATTGCTATATGTTTAGGAGTCCATAAATACATGTTCACAAGGATTTAAATTTCAAATAGATAGATGTCATAGCTAGACACTAATGGTAATGAGAAAGCTGTTTTTTTGGTTTTTTTGCTTTTTTTTTTTTTTTAAGTTTTCATTTATCTATTTGACAGAATGAGACACAGCAAGAGAGGGAACACAAGCAGGGGGAGTGGGAGAAGGACAAGCAAACCCGACCCCTCTGGGCCTTGATCCCAGACTCTGGGATCATGACCTGAGCTGAAGGCAGACGCTTAATGACTGAGCCACCAAGGCGCCCCAAGAAGCTGTTACTTTGTATGTATAACTGTGATCGTTGTGCTGTAAGATTATTACTAAGAAATAGGTTATTTATTTTCCAAGTTCTACAAATGCAATTAATACATGAAATGCAGCTTTACTCTTTTCTAATGTTACCTATGGGGAGGGGGGAATGTGACAAGCAAAATAAGCAGCTTCTTATTTGGCAAGAGAAAATGACAAGTGGATTTGCATATCTTCAGAAATGTGTTCTGGAAAGTAGGAGACTAACTGAAATTGTAACAACCTATTTTATAAGCTATTGAGACAGAGAAGTAATATTTAGAAGCCCCTGGATTCCCAATCACACAGTAGATGAAGTAATATCAGGGTTCAATCTGCCCCAGTTCCTTTAGCTGTTCCACAGTTCCATACTTATGTGTCACTTCCTCTTAGAGTATTTTACAGGTACTTAGCAAATTCTTATAAAAATTCCTAGTGCATGAGCTACTACAAAACACATTTTTAAAAATGCTTTTATAGGCTATCCAGCCGGACATCTTCTACTTTCTAAGAAGGTAAATATTAATTAAATTATTAATTAATATTAGTTTTTCTGCCCAATACCTAGTGCTTCCAAATAAATTTTGCTATTTAACTTAATTGAATACAATTGAAATTGTAAATGTTCAATCAAATTGAATATAATTGAATACAATGAATATAATGGAATACAATTGAAATTTTAAATTCAATCAAAGTAACAGAATCTTCATAAATCTCTAAAATTTCAGATTGCTCTCTATCACAGTAAGATCTTAATAGTCAAAGCATTCTAAAAGAAATGTCATTTTTATATATAAGCAAATAGCTTTTCCATGTTATACTGAGCATTCCATAACAATCAGCCATTGTTAAAGCATTAGCAAAAATATGTAACTGTTCCAAATAATATTTTATTTTTTCAACTATAGTAATTTCACTAGGAATAGGTTATGGCTCTTTATTTGTAATCCTTAAGTCTGGCCTTGTTGTCCAGAGATGTCTGTAAAATGCTCTCCATAATAACTGAAGTTAATCATGTGCTAGCACTTCATAAAAACTCCAGAACCATAAGAAATTACTTAATAGGTGCAAGTATGCACTAAAATAATTCAGACAGTGTTCTGAACATTTATTCACAGGCCAGGCTCCTCTCCATTTCAGTTAACTTTGTTCTCCATCTCAGCAACTACATTCTTCCAGCCACGCAGTCCAAAATCTTGGATTCATCACAAATTCTGCTTGCTTTTATGTCGCATATTCAATTTCTTTGGCACAGCTTGTCTCTACTATTTCAAAATATACCCAGTACCAAACAACTTCTCACCTATCCGCCACTAACCGTCTGTCCCCAGCCACCAACATCTTGGAGGGCACATATGAAGGCAGAGAGTTTGCTAAATTCAATTTTCTTGAGTGTAGCTTTGGATTACACATTTGGGTGATGTTATTTATATAGTGGTTCCTTGACTAGTAGTATGTTACAAGACAGATAATAGGTATAATAAAAAGAGACAATCAATTAATAAGCGAACATCTGTTCCATGAAGAAAAGGTGGCATTGCTTAATAGCGATATGATTATGTACTTAACTTTATTAAGAAGAAATTTTAAATCCTAACCACAGTGAAGGATTACAAACCTTCCCATTTGCCAAAAAGCAAAAGTCACTCACATGAAGTGTTCTTTAAGTGGAAGAAAAATTCTATCATGTACACATCTGGAAAGAATTGAAAGAGATGCTCATTTGGAAACATTTACTTAACTGAGATCAGTTTATCAGTATTGGGATTATTTACTCATTCTCTTCTTTTTTGAAGTTTTTATTTACATTCCAGTTAGTTACCATACAGTGTAATATTAGTTTTAGGCGTACAGTGCAATGACTTCGCACTTCCCTACGTCACCAGCTGCTCATCACATACGCCCTTCTCAATCCTCATCAACAATTTCACCCCTTCCCCGTTCACCTACCCTCTGGCAGTCATCAGTTTATTCTCTAGAGTTCGGAGTCTGTTCTTTGATTTGCCTCTCTCTCTCTCTCTCTCTCTCTCTCTCTCTCTTTTTTCCTTTGCTCATTTTTCTTTCTTCAATTTCACATCTGTGAAATACTACGGCATTTATCTTTCTCTGAGTGACTTACTTCACTTCGCGTCATACTCTCTAGCTCCGTCCATGCCATTGCAAAGGGAAAGATTTCACTCTTTTTTCAGTGAGGTTGATCTTGGCTGTGAATTCACGTGGCTTTTCCTGGTGCTTTTGGTTTAAATTCCATGGTATTCCTTTGACTAAGCAATACATTCTCAATTTGCTACAAAACTCTAGAGACACAAATACATATAGAGTTTCCTTCTCTCATCAAATACCTAACAGCAACCAATGAGTCGCTTTCACCCTTGCCAACAATCAACTTGATTAATTTCCCATTGCTTTGATGAGAAACAGCATCTTGTTTAATTGGCATTTATTTAATACACCAAATTGTTATTTGGTGAAAAGGGAAAATATACCCCGCTCATAAGAAAGCATATTTTTTTCCTCTTAACTCTCTCCTCCACGGAATTCAGAAGTTAGCAGGAAATGAATCTTTTCATTTATATGTGTAAGCTTGCTGAAAGTACGCACAAGATTTTCATTATTTGCTCTTTTTTGATCATTATATAAAGATATATCTAGTCAAACTTCAAGGTGTTACATTTAGAAATCACAGCATATTTTTAATTCCAGAATTCACATTAATACCATATATAATTATCCTTAAGTATTTTATGCATATGTGCATATGTATATGCATGCATAGGTACATAGATCTATAAAATATACAAGTGTTTACGTACATTAACCTCATTAACATATTTTTTAAGTTATTTTTTCATCCTCCCTAGCCCAGATTTTGTTTTCAGACTACTGTAATCACACTGTTCCTTCTCTGGCCCTATTTATATATTGGTGATTTTACCTTTTGTACTATTGCAGCTCAGGTCCAGTTTTTAACATATCTTAACAAGCAGTAGCCCAGGAAATTATAGAAAATAGAGCTGTTTGTGCTTTGTGCTGCAACAGTTTGGCAGAAAACAAATCACACAATAAATGAGGTTACCTTAAATGATACTCTGGAAAAAAACAAACAAACAAAAAACAAAAAAAAAACCTTGTAGTAAATTTGACCATAAAAAAGTTGTTAAGTAAAAAAAAAAAGTTGTTAAGTAGGATATACAAGGAACTTCATTATTTCATCAAAAAAGACGAAAGTTGACAGAGTATATGAATAAGCAACTTGTAGAAGAGTAAATGCAAATAAAAAATGAAAACTTATTTAAATATAAGATTGAAGGAAATGTAAATTAAAATGATGAGTTACATTTTATACTTATCAGACCAGCAGGCATCAAAAGATGAATGCAAGCATCTAAAGGTGAAGGCAACATTGCAAGGGAAACAAGAAAACACAGTCATATGCTTTGTATCTATAAACTGGAATTAATACCAGGACTCTTACCATAGGTCTTGTGCCTATAACAAACACAGATGAGTAAGCAAATCTCATTTCTCCCTTGCCAGCATTGAATTTTATAATTTCCCATTGCTTGGATGAGAAAAAGAATTTCATTTAATTGTCATTTATTTATTGAATATGGAGTTTCACCAAATCACTATTGGGCTGATGAAAAAGCAAAACGCACTGTTTAAAACAAACACTGACCCAAGTCCATTCTATTTCCCAGGAAGCAGAATGTTTTGGAAATGGGGTGTTCTTTTATTCAGTTAAACACCACACTGGATAAATTTTTCTATGACAAATCAACTCTTTTTCTGATAACTTCCACTCTTTCTCTCCATTCTACAGTACGATATGGGAAAAACAGGAATAACAAGGGAAGAGTATGGTAGCTTTACTTTTTTAAGTTAAGAGGAAAGTCCTCAAAATTACTGGGGCAACCAGAGAAAGACGGATGGGAAAACAGAATAAAAATGAAGGCAAGAAGGGCAAAGGCAGGGGTTTGGGAAAGAAAAAGTTCCCAAATGATTTAGCAGTTTGCTAGAGCACCTATGAATGAGGAGAGCGCCGGAAAAAACTTCCCAATCAGGGTGTAACTAAGGCAATTTAGGGTAGCAATATTAAAATTCAAATAACCGCTCCTTTGTCTAAAAAGTGGGGTAATCATAAGGGATTTTCTGGAGATTTCCTCTTAACTCTCACGCAGTATTTCGTTACACATATTAAGTAATAAGGTCCATTTAAATAATCAATTGTGAAAAGACATTATTAAGGTTGCCAGCTGATTTATTTTTAAAGTGTTGAAACCAGTAATTACAGAATAATTGAGCACATTTTATGATGGTATCATTTATTTCCATTCATAATCCCCTATGTCTTCATTCTTCCTTTTCCTCATTTACTTTATCACTATTTTTCTCTCTTGAAAATCAATTTTCTATTTTCTGAAAGTTACTAATAATTTATCTCTAGGTACATCTAACCAAAGATATATTCCTTCCATGTGACACAACCAGAAATTTTTTTTTTCTGGAACTGAAATTATAAGATCCTGGATAAAATAACTTAACAAACAGAACCACCCTGCTACCCTGCCCCTAAAAAAGAAACTGAAAAACTGCTCACTGTCTGAAATATGGTGCTTCCACGGATAACAAGACTAAAGAGATTTCCTCTCCCATCTTTGTACACGCTTGCGTTGCCAAATTTTCTATTGGGTAGTGTCTAGTTCTTTCTTTTGTTTGTTGAAGCAAACAAAAATCTGTGAGTTTAAATACTCCATGAATTTGTAGGTAATCATCAAATGCATTTGGTTTAAAAAAACTCCCAGTCGAATTTAAGCTTTTTAAAATAATTACACTTTAAAGAGCATTTAAACAATCTTTATATTTAATTCATGAATATTCTTTGGATTTTATGACCAAATTTGATATGCAAAACAACTTAACGTTTTCTTCTCTGACTCAAGATGTCTTTTTGCTGCTAATAAAAATAATCAGTCTCATTTTCTCTTGTGTAATAAACCTCGTGACCTGCACAATTCGAAGCATGTTTTATCTATTGCACTAATCATGACAACAGCCATGCCAAATAGATGTTATTCTCCATTTTACCCAGAAAAATCAGAGAAGTTGCAGAATTTAATAAAGCCATAAAAAACATGAGAGACTATGGACTCTGAAAAACAATCTGAGGGTTCTGAAGGGGTGGGGGCTAGGAGGTTGGGGGAACCAGGTGGTGGGTATTGGAGAGGGCACGGATTGCATGGAGCACTGGGTGTGGTGCAAAAACAATGAATACTGTTATGCTGAAAATAAATAATAAATAAATTTTTTTAAAAAAAGTAAATACTGGCAAAGTCCAAATTAAAACCTGATTCTCTCGTAGTTTTTTTAAACTGTTTAAATTGTATCCACCCATTTCGGTACATTTTACAGTTTGAGGATTTTTGATCATTGTGTACACATACTTAACTCTTGCTACAAAAAAAGAGAGGGAACAGTTCCATGGTTTTCTCATTGTTAATGTTAACAATGTTAGCAATGTTAATGTCTTTCAATTTCCAACCTCAGGAAACCACCAATCTGCTTACTGCCTCTATAAATATTTTCTAGAATTTCGTACGATGAATCACACAGGACGTAATCTTTCATGTGATTATTTTCAGTTATCATTTTTAAAAATTTAGACATACTCTTATGAATGCTAGTATTTTCACTTTTCTTGCTGAGTAATATTACATAGTGGGCAATATGCCTATTTGCCAAAGTTGCTTATCCTTTTGGTAGTTAATGGACATTTGAATTGTTTTTAGTTTCTTTTTTATTATTATTTTAAATAACACTGTTAATAACATTTGCACAGAAATCTTTAGGTGGACCAATATTTTCACATTCTTCCTGTGGACATAATTGCTATGAAGACCTACAAAATGCCCTTATTGCTACTGATGCTGCCTGTGTCTCTACTTCTTGGTCAAATGAGGATTCTGATCCTTGGAGTTCTAGGAAAAAAACATGCAAGCAGTTAATTCTACTATTGCCATGAGGCCACTAACCCTGATGATACTGATTTGAAGGTCTCTAGATAAATATTAAAATGTAAGCAGGTTAGAGAGAACCTCTCTCCCCACCCCCAAAGTATATCGAATTTCCACAAGACAGAAGAAAAGAGTGGGAGAGAGTGAGGGAGCAGGCGAAAGAGAGACTGAGAGAGCACTAGAGACACAGAAAGACGTACATGAAATCTGGATACGGAGGGAGAAAACAAAACATGAAAATCTGAAAAAGACCTTCACAATTCAGTTTAACCCAAAGAGGTATCCAAAATTCACTAAGAAAGTTATACAACAGAACTTTAAAAGGACCTCTAAAGCATAAACCTTGGCTTGCCACTTAGAAATCCTATGAAAGTTTCTCCCAGTTTCAACAGTTAATATTGACCAATATAAATTAAAACAGGGTCTTCAAGAATTGAGATCCATTATAGGAGACATGTTTAGAGAAAAGGTGATTATAAGCCTTCTGAATACTTTGCTTATATATGATCTTCCTTTCTCAGAGAGGTTACACAAATCCCTGTTATTAAGAGCACAGCTGCACCCTTGAACTCCACACCAGAACACCTTTTTTATGACTGTTCATTTACACTCAGATGATTTCTCAATGCACACTTATAGCATGTCTTTGTCTCCTACAGAGTATAATCCTTCTCTGCTTTTACATACTGTATTTGGAAGGTGACTAATTCCATCCTCTACTTGCCAGAATTTTCTTTCCTATGTATAATCTCCATTTCACATCTCAAGTTCTTTGGTCTTTTCTCTTAAATTTCTAGACTATCGGAACATCATTTTGTTTCCTTTTCGGGCCACTATATAATTGTGGTACAGCAAATAGTTCATGTTGAAGAGATCAAAAGAATCTTTTAATATTGCCTCTCTATTGCTTAAAGAAATTCCTAAAAGAAAGTTATATCATTTTACATGCACTTAGGGTTTCATTGATTACAAAGTACTTTCCTACACATCATCTGTTTTTTTGTCTATGAAGGGCGCATAGAGCTTGATCCCGTTTTATAATGACAAGATTGAGGCTCAGTGAGATCAGTAATACATGCTGGAGCCAGGATAAAAAAGTAACAAATTACTGCCCCTGTTTCCATCCCCTTACCCCTTAGGGCTCTTTCTACCACAAAATGTAAATTTATAGTTTGACCCTTTTTCTCTTGATACCATCATCTACCACCTTGATTTACTCTAGTGTCTATCAGTCCACCTAAATTTTTTCATTGATACTGTGTTGGGTTGCAATCAAGACATTATTAACACTGAGGCAACTTGAGATTTGCAGAAGCCAACTGTGTTCTGAATTATGCAAAATAAAGGAAGTTTCTCATGGTGACAGACCCTAGCACAGTTCTTTCAGAAAACTGCTCTCAGATCGCTGGAGACTCATAAATATTGCCCGTTCTGTGCTCTATATTCTTCTTCCATAGTTAGTGATCCTCAGAATAACAATCTTCTTTCTTCTATTTGCTCATAATTATTCCATTCCTGTTTTCTTCCTTTCATCCATCCTGACTAAATTTCTTTTTCTTTTAGCTTTTCAGGTTTCTGCTCATGGGTTACAGTCATTGTTCTAGAAGTTCTCCTTCAATAACTCTACCACAAGTCTATCTGCTGGCACTGTAATAATATCTCTATAGCTACACATGCTATCAACATTTCTCCAGGTCTGTCCTCATTCCAAGATTCATCATTCATTTACAGTTTTTGAAAAAATTCATTTGATGATCTTGAAAATCTCCATGAAATGGAAAAAAAAATACTGTATGCATTTTTCAAATGAGGTAACTTGTATAGAGAAATTTAGTATTTTTTCTAAGATATTGATAAGGGAATCAAGCATTTTTTTAAATGTCATACACTTATTACTGTGAGCATTTCATAGTGTATATAAGTGCTGAATAGTTATGTTACATATGAAAAACTAATATAATACTATGTTAACTATATTTAAATTGAAAAATAAATAATTCTTTAAAAAAATAAAAAGGTTATACACAAGGTTTCCTCTTATTACAGGATTTATTCATAAAACTTATAACTTATCACTTACAATCCAATTAAGATAAATTTTTAGAATAACTAAATAATGTCAGAATAAATTCATTAGCAAGTTGAATTTATTTTTATATTTCAGAAAATTTTCTTAAGTATGGATGGAATAAAGGACTGTTAGTACTAAAGAAACTAAATTTGACCTAAACAAGTGCAAAATAGCATTTTATTTCAATTTTAACAATTTTTTGTTTCTCAGATGAAATTAAACACCTAAGATTCCTTTTCAGCTTAGTATTAACTAACATATATCCCCTTCCTTTTCTTATTTATGTAGTAATTTACTTGAAGCAAGAACATTATTTACAAATAATACTTTTCTCCTACACTTTGTTGTTTTATATGTACATATGTATATCCAATCTCCTATGCATGGAGAAACATATTATTAGCTTTTTTGGTAAACCAGGCCAGGTAAAATCAAGAACTCTTCGAAACTTCAAAAGAAAATTTACATCAAATCACATTAACTTCAGTCCATTTCTGATTTACTCAACTTCTCCTGATATTTATGCTGATTAAATGGCTATATGAATATGGCTTTTATGAGCCCAAGAAGTCAGTTGTAAGATAGAGCATTAACTTCAATCTACCTTGTTAAATTTATGAAATAACAGGAATTATCATTAATCTAATATTACCGTATTTATGATTATCCCTAAGTTTAAATTTTAAAAAATCAATATTTAAAATGGATATAGAATAGCAATAAGTAGAAAAATTACAAATAACTTCAGAGTTTCATTTGCTTTTCCAAGAGTTTCCATGACATTAATTCCAGCAAACTATTCTAGGCTGCCCTCATGCATAAACTACTGGTTCCTCATAATGGCGTATGGCATTTCAATTTCAAACCTGCCCTCAATAAACAGGATGAAGAATTACTTTGCTCATGTATAAACTGCTTTGTGACTCAATGTTTATCTACCATAATCAATAACAGCCAAATTCAAAAAAACTCAAAGCACATGAAAAGTAAAACAATTTTATTTCATCTGCTAAGCAAATGCTTTGTTCTTTTCATGAGGTAGATAAGATTATTGAAACAATTGGTGCCACAAGGTAAACTCCATCATACAAAAGCTGTAATGTAAATTAAGCAGTAAAATGTTCAACAAATCTCCTTAGTTTCTAAAGGTGATTTTGTTTATGCATTTATTGATTTCTTCAGATGTATAATCTAGTCCAGCTCCTCTATTCGTCAACCCTGACCTGTCCTCTATAAACCCTCAAATTACATAATAAATACTCTTTAGGAAAATACATTCTGCTGCAAAGCAGTATCTCCCTGTGTAAAAACATGTCTGAAATAAAGGATAAAGCAATCTAAACAGACTTCAGAGTGTCACAAGTTAACCAAACTGAAAAATAAGCTTATTCAAACAAAAGTTTCAACTGTTTTTAATTAAATTCTAAATGATTTTTAAAAATATTTTGCAGAACATTAATTTAGAACACAGCTTTTATATTTGGAGGACTAGATTCTGCTCTTCATTTGTTTTTTCTAGTCCTAAAGCTAATATTTTCTTGAGTATCTATTAACTATCATTTTAAAAATCCCACTGCACAAGAACTTCAGTTAAGCTTAACTTATCTGTGACTATCACAACTGCCAAACAACAACAACAACAACAACAAAAGTGCAGACATCAGGATCTGCCTTTTGCTGCTTCCATGAAGAAAATATTCTTCCTGACTTTACTACATACTTACGACCTTAAGACCACATATGGTATGAGAATCCTTGCCTTCCCTTATTCATCAGGAATAAAAAGAAAAAGAATTTCAGAATTAGAGGTCTTGTGATTTGTTAGCTTTATGGCTCTTTCATTTATCTGTCCAGTACATTTTCATTAAGCAGCTACTATGTGTCAGGTACCTATCTAGACTCTGGGGCTACAATGTAACAAGTAAAACTAAGTGCCTTCCCTATGGAATATACCTCCTAGTGGATATGACAAATGAAACAAACCCCTTACATGGGCAGCTACAGAGATATAAAGACTGGAGTATCATGGTAGAAGTATGACTTTTAATAGAATGGAAAGATTCTCTCTGAAGAGACATTTGAACAGAGGCATGCTTGAGGTAATGCAGTAAGAAAGTTAATGCTAATTCCCAGTAGGATGAATACTAGTGTAAAAGTTTTGGAACTGGAGTGAGTGCTGGGAGTTCAGAGAAGGGAGAAAACTAAGGTTCAAGTGGATGAAACAGAATGTGCCATGCAAAAGCAGCAGGAGAGTAGTTCAGACTGGTTTGTGGGAGCCAGATCACGTGGGCCTTGTAAACCAGAGCACACTGGCTGTGAGACCGTGTAGGACAGGAAACCACTAGAGATACGGAGTAGAAATGACCTGAATATATTTTTGCTATAAAAGGCTCACACTGGCTGCTGATGGAGAATGTGCAAGTTCTTTAAACTCTCAAATCTCAACCTCTGATTTTTGAATTGGAATAACAATGTTTACCTAGTTTGTCCCATAAGCATTGAATGAATTAGCATGCAAGTCTGACATATAATAAGATCTCGCTAACAAATATTTCCTCTACTGTGCTTCTTTCTCTTGAGTTAGATAAAACACTAGCCCTATTCTTTTCAAAGCGAATTCTGCTCGCAACCCTTATTCCCCTAATTCCATTGTTTCTGTATTTCTGCTGGGTTCTTTTCTGTCAAATATTTTCTTTACCCTCCATCTTTCTTCCAAATGATTTATTCTCTCAGTGTGAAAGAATATACATGTCTTCCTACCTCAAAAAAAAAACCATCTTTTCTTCAATTCTGTTACCTCAGATATCCCATCGAAATGTACCCCTCTCCTCCATTTTTGTAAAAAAAAAATAATTATAAAAGCAATAGTCAATATATAATGCTTCCATTTTGTCCACATTTCATTGTTCCCTCATATTTATAGTTGAACACTTGACATTACAATTCTACTGAACCTAAGTCCCTGATTGTTCTACCCAGTAGACAAGGCAGTGGAAGACTTTAATCATGATAGCAACAAAATAATTCTGCTACTGAAGTCACATGCTTGCCAAGGCTTCTTAAAGGTATAGATAAAATTTAAAAACTAGTCTATTTGTCCTTTTTCATCCTTGGGAAAGGCAACAGCATGAACAAAGTCCTGGGGATAATGAAATAAAAATGATTTTGGTGATGAAACTATGGAAAGTCCCACTTAAAAGTTACCCTGCTATGGGGGCTTCCCCTTCTGCCATGATAGGGTAACTACTTCAGAACTTGCCCGTCCATTGTAAATAACCCAACAACTGGAAAGCTTTACGGGAAAAATGTTTAAGACAGCAGACAAAAGGCACTGCACAATTTTGATCCATGACATAAAAGAAATGGCATGAGGTTTATGATTATTGGGTTTCTACCTAGAGCCATTTTTACACTGCAGGCATGATGTTCTGGCAGAGTTGAGGAGCCCAATCTTCAAATTCAAGGAGGACAAAGTATCTAGAATTGATGGTAAAGATTGTGATAAAAGGAAGCATACAGAAAAAGAGATCCAAAAGCCAACAAAAGGCTCCCCTTTGTATGTTACCAGATAATAAGCAGCTATACATATTTAGGATGAGAGATGTCAGAGAACAAACTACTAGGGAGATATAAAAAATAATTCCAAGAACTCACACAAGACCAGGAGATAGTTGAGTTCTTATAAGCCAAATTGCAGAGACCTTACTGAGCACCCAGAGCATTCTGCTAAAGACTCCAAAACACTTTATTATAGCTGTCACCAAGTTCTCACACCTACTCACAATTTACCCATTGACTTGGCTTGATCTAACTTCTTCCCACAGGCCCCTGAGCTTTGGTTCACACTTAATCTTATGCAAGTACTAACACGCAGAACATCTTCCCTTATCAGATCATTCTAGAAACTGGCTGCCACAAAGAACATTTCCTGTAGATCTGCTTCAGTGATGTTCTCTGCTCACTCCCAGTTCTGTATCTTAGTCTCCTAGTCATGTTAACTCCTTGTAGTGGGTTGAATGTTGTGCCTCCCAAAAAGATAAGTCCATGTTTTAACCCCCGGAATCTGTGAGTCCTACCTTATTTAGAAAAAGGGTCTTTGAAGATGTAATTAAACTAAGGATCTTGAGATGAATCCATCCTTGATTATCCAGTGATAATCTAATGATAAGTGTCCTCATGAGAGACAAAAGAGAAGACACAAAGAGGAAAAGGCCATGTAAGGAGAGGGGAAGAGTGGAATAATGTAGACACAAGCCAAAGAATGTCTGAAGTTACCAGAAGCTAGAGGAGAAAAGGAAGGATTCTCCTTAGAGCCTTCAGAGGGAACACCTGCTGACACCTAGATTTCTAACTTCTGGCCTCTGAAACTTTGAAAATAACGTTCTATTGTTTTAAGCAGCCAAGCATGTGATAATTTATTATGGAAGCCTTAGGAAATTAATGCAGTCTTCCTTTATAAAATAAAATACTTTCTCTGTTTTCTTTTCTGATGCTTATGGATCTTGAGGTAGGAGTACTCTTCCCACTGCATTATTCTTTTTTAAATGTAGTCTCTTACTGTTTCTTTTTATTTGAAAGTAGTATGGCTAAGCCCTAAAGTAAAGGCAACTTCAAACTCATCATAACTTTAAAAACAAAGCCAATAAAAAGCCTGGAAAATATGGAGCTGAACCACTAGTAAGCAGCTTAACTACCAACTTATTTGAGTTCTATGCTTTTAAGAAAGATTAATTTCTTAAACAACAATAGAAATATATCATTCATATATATGTATGTATATATATATATATATATATATATATATATATATATATATATACTGATCTCTGCACCGATTTCTGGTTACAGAGCCCCTAAAACCTTGTAATTTCCTAAGTTTTAAGAGCATAAGGAGCATCTTTCCTTCTAATATTTGGTCTTTGGTGCTAGTTCCTGATATACAAGTTTCCTGTTACTTTGGAATTTCCTGGGTGATAGGTGTGTGTTTTGTTCTAGCGAAGCAACCCTTGATGGGGTCCTGGATAGCTTTAGAATTGGGGTTGGTAACAAGACCACATAACTTAGAACTCAAAGCCCCACCCCCTTCCTCTGAGAAAGGGAGAGGGGCTAAAGTCTGAATTAATGATTGATCATGCCTACTCTATGAAACCTCCTTAAAGTCCTTAAAGTACAGGATTAGGAGAGCTTCCAGATGAGTGGACACATTTATGTGCTGTGAGGATAGCAAATCCCAACTCCATGGGCCAGAATGTCCTGCACTTAGGACTTCTCTGGACCTCACCCTATATATCTCTTTATGTTTCTGTTTATCTGTATCCATTATCATACCTTCTATTATGTAATAACTGGTAGATGTAATTATTTCTCTGAATTCTGTTGGCCATTCTAACAAATTATCAAACCCAAGGAGGAGGTTGTGGGAACCCAGTTCATAACTTGTCACCCAGAAATCCACGTGACAATCTGGATGTCATCTAGAGTGGGGAGAGGGTACACTCTAATGCAAATGGGCCCTTAATTTGTGGGATCTGATTCTGTTTCCAAGAAGATAGTGTCAGAAATGAGCTAAGTTGTAGGAAACCCAGCTGGGGTCAAGACTTGCTTGATATGTGTGGAAAACCGCACACATTTGGTAACCAGAAGTTAATTGTTATAGCAGTGTGAAATAAAGGAGAAATACAGAATTCTTCCAGCTCAACAAAATCCTGATATTCAACAATATAACTTTCCTAACAGGAAATATAATAAAAAATATCATAAGATAAATGAAGCAGGAAAATATATCTCCTGAGACAGAAAATCAGTAAGTAAAACATACTCAGAAATGACAGAGATGATGGAATGGGCAAACAAGCACTTCAACATAGCTCTTACAAAGAGCAGTAAGGTGTTATAGGAAAACATGAACATAGTGATAAGAGATAAACTCCACATAGAAATATACAAGGGAAAGTCTACAACTTAAAAAATACATAAGCCAAAATGAAAAATTCACTGAATGGTCTTAACAACTGGTGATACAAGGAAGGAAAATTCACTAAATTTGAATAAAGAGCAGCATATATGCAAACTGAGGAATAAAAGAGTGAAAACAACACAAACACACACACAACCAACCATCAATTACCCTTAGGATAATGTTAGCTGAGGAAACAATTAAAATTAAAATCCCAAATTAAGGAAGAAGAAAAAAATTTTGATAAATTAGTGGACAAAATATTTCCAAGTTTAATTAAAACTATCATCCCATAGATTCAAGAAAGATAAAGATACCTGAGCAAAATAACATAAAGGAAGACATACTAAGGCATGAAATACTAGGAAAACTAGTGGTAAAGAGGATATTTGAACAAGAGGAGGGGGGGGAAGATTCATTTCATCTGAGAGGGGAAAAAGAGAAGAAAAACCTGAGACTACTCTTCATTAAAATAACCAATCCACAAAAAAAAGAACAATTTTATATTGAAAGAAAAAGAAAAGTTAGGCCAGAATTCTATCCAGGAAAAATATCCTTCAAAAATAAGTGTAAAATAAGATGTTTTTAGACATAGAAAACTATGAGAATTTATCAGCAATAAATCTGCAGTTAGAAGAAAGGTATTATAAAAAAATCTTGGATCTACACAAAAGAATGAAAAGTGGCAAATTTGGTAAATAAAGTAAATAAAAATTAATAATATAACCTTTATAGCACATGGAGAATATGTACATATGACAAAACCAGAATAAAGGACAGGAGGTAGTTATCATAAAATAACTATTGTAAGACTTTAACTTTACATAAAGTGATATAATTTGAAGTTAGACTGTGACAAACTATTAAAGATATTTATTTTAACCCTGGAGCAACAATGAAAAAAGTAATTACATTTCTATTAGTGAATATAAAGTGGAAAACTAAAAGATACACAGTGACTCCATAAAAAGGGGGAAAATTGAGTAGTTTTCTAAGTCCTACTGTCATCAGGAAGTACCAAAAGTTGTGCCAAATATAGTCATTGATATGAGATCGTAGGAAGTCAAAGATGAATATTCTAATCTCCAGGAAGCCTCCCAAAGAATAGATGAGATATATAACATCAAGCTAATAGAGGAGAAAAAATAGACTATTAAGACATTTATTAGTCCAAAAGGTGGCAAGAAATGAGAGTAAAAAATTTATAGAAAAAGATGTTTGTCAAAAAGAAAAATGAATCACAATTTAAGTAATAAAGAATTTGTACTTCATGGAAGTCGCTAAAATTAGGAAAATAAAGAAAACAAATACTTTTAAATACATGTTAGAAAATAAATTAAAAAGCTACAAAACACATATATTTTAGGATTACAGGAGGAAGGAATAAGAATAGAAGAGAAAATGTTTACTCTTTTTTTCCTCAGGTTTTATTTATTTTTAGAGAGAGAGAGAGTGAGAGAGAACCTGTAAGATGGGGGGGGTGGTAAAGGAAGAGGGGGCAAGGGAATCTCTAGCAGACTTCCCAAAGAGTGAAGAGTCCATGTATGCAGAGTCAACCTCACAACCCTGAGATCATGACCTGAGCCAATATCAAGATTCAGTCACCCAACCAAATGAGCCACCCAGGGGCCCCCAAAATAATTTACCCTTAAAAAAGCCAACTAATATTTGAAGATTTTATAGCAATAAATAAAAAGCAAGTATAATCAGGAATGAAAATGAGGATGTCTCTATTGTTCCTAGATACCATATAGTTAATAACAAAATATTGTGAGCAACTTATGTCAAATTACTTGAAAAATTGCATGAAATGTCCCAATATTTTTAGAATACTGCTTTCCTAAAATGAATTGTACCATACCTACTTTTAAAACTGAATCTCTTCAATATTTTCACAAAGAGAAAATTCTATATAAATTTACCCAGTATATACTCACAAATATTTAAAAAATAACACCAATTTTACACGAATCCTTCTATAACATACAAAACAGAGACCAATTCCAAGGTATTTCAGAAGTCTAGGACCTTGACACCAAATACAGACACAAATAAAAGAACATTATAGAGTAAGCCTGCTCATGAATGCAGATGCAATAACCCCCTCAAAAATATTACACTAAATTTGGAAAATGCAACAAGTCTAATAAATCTTGATTCAATGGTTCTATTTAAATAATGCCAGATTGGTTTAATATTTGAAAACTGACTGTAGTATTTATCATATATGGAGAAGAACAGGAGGAGGGAAAGGAGGAATAGAAGAAGGAGAAGGGGGGGGAGAAATAAAATAGACTCACCTGGATAGATGAACACTCATTAACGGCCAATAAATTGTGGCAAACTACCAAAATAAGGAGGTTCTCAAACTGATACAGAATATTTCAAACACTCTGCTAGAAAGTCTTCTATCTGTGATCAGGAGAAGTATGACCACTATCACCACTTTTATTCAGTATTGTATTTTAAATATAAGTTACCATAAAGCAAGGAAAATAAGTCAAAGACACAGGATTAGGAAGATTAAATAGAAATTATTCAGAGAGCATAACAGAATTCCTAAAACAGCTAAGTTTCCAGGAGCAAATTTATGCTTTAGAATTTTACTGGAATTTGTAGAAAATATAAGATTTCTTAGTGCTCCTGTAGAAAGTCCTAGTCACCTAAAGTTGTAAAAGCTGAAACAAGGTGACCTATCCTGCTCCCCAGGAGATTTTATTTACTTACCAAATGGCTAGAAGAGATAGAGGTAACTGTCTTTATAAGGGGGAAAAAATCATTCCCCTTTATTGCTTGATTATGGGGTATTGGGTTCTTCAGAAAAAATGACCTGGCATTCATCCCATCACACTGAGAGTGAATTCTATCACAAAGGAGGACTAACTTATGTAATGTTAAATATTTAATAAGAAACCCCTCTCCGATACAGTATACCTGATGTGTTCATTCAGGATAAAATTAATAATTAAATAAATTATTTATTTATTTATTTATTATTAAAAAAATTAATAATAAAGGTAACTACTAAAAACCTAACAGAGTTCATAAAGATCTTTGGATCTAAGATCAATATTCTAAATTCAGTTATGTTTCTATATACTAGAAACAATGTGTAGAAAATATGTTAACAGTATAGGCAAAAGACGTGATAAATTGGGCCTCATTATAAAAACATCGGTTGACCAAGAGACCATGTTAAGACTGTGAAAATTCAAGCTGCAAACTGGAAGAAGGTAAGATCTAACAAAGCTTTCCATTTAAAACACTTATAAACGAGTAAGAAAAAGACAGGTAACCTCATGTAGAAATGCATGAAAGATCTAAATAGGTACTTCAGAACATAGGATTTCCAAATGGCCACTGAACATAAAATGAAAGACTTAATTTTATTAATCATCACATAAATGCCAAAAAGAACCACAATGAGACATCACTACACACCCAACAGAATACCTAAATAAGAAAAAAGAATAAAAAACTATGACAATTGTTGGTGAAACTGTGGAGCAATTAATATTCTCATACATGGAAGGTGGGATTATAAATTTCTGAAGTGTTCCTATGTTTAGAAGAAAAACTTTCGCCCGCAGAAAAAAAGAATTACTCAGTTACCCAACAAACAAGCCACAGAATAGAAAATGCTATTTGTTTTGTGTATATATATATATATTGATATATGATGTATATATTTACATGTATATATACATATATATGAAAGGACTTGTATTCAGAATACAGAAAATAAATAATTTTAAAGATCACAGAGAAAGTACAGAATATGTGACTCTCATATATGAAAGGCTGATCAACTTCACTTGTAATAGAAATGGAAATTTTAAAAATCTGAGATACTGTTTCTCACAACACTGAGGAAAAACTGAGTAAGTTTGGCAGTATTAACATGTAGTGTAGCAGGTGCTCTATTGCAATGCTGGTAGAATGCACAATTTCATTGTAAACTCCTATGGACATTAACTGGAACAGTTGCTATTAAAATTACAAATCCAATTATCTTTTGACCCAAGAGTCCTATTTGTGACACTTTAACTTTCAGATAAACCACTATGAGTAAAAAAAAAAATTTAACATGTATACAAAATAGATGCTATAGCTTTGATTATAATAAAAGAAATAACTCATGTTCTTTACCAAATTACATCCACATAAAATATGATGCAGCTATAGAAAAGATCCAAGAAAGCTATTTTTTTCTACTCACACTAAACAATTAAGTAATAACTGAAAAAGGCAAGGCATAGAAGGTGTATAGTGTTGTCTTCTGTGAAAGATGGGAGAAGCAGAAAAGGTAGCAGAGCATATTTATATTTGCCTCAATCTGCATAAAGAAACAGTAAAGAGGTTATATGTTGAGAAAAGGGAGAGTGGGGTATTTGGATACAGGAGTGGGAACAGACCTTTCAATTCATACCCCTACAGGTCATTTTAATTTTTATCATGTGCTTATATTACCTAAACCAAAAAAAAAAAAAAAAAAAAGACATTCAAAAATTTAAAGTTATAAAAATTAAACTACTCATCTTTATGTTGGGATGTACTTTCTATCTTTTGGTGTTAAAAAAATGTCTTTTGTTCTTGAAAAAATGATAGTCAACAGAAAATTGTTTTTACCATCTTCTTTCACTAAAAATGAAAATCTTGTGTCTGTTTCCCTATTTAATTATGATTTTTGTTATATTTATTATTAGATTGTTTCAGTTTATATGGGAAACTCTGGATAAAAGCACCTGATATCAAATTCAACATTATTATCCTTTTCCTGGGTCTCCAGTATAGTATATACATATTGTTCATTTAAATATCATGAAGAAATATCTTCTCTGAATTTTTGGTTGCCATTCCTTAAATTTACTGAAAAACTCTATTGGAAGAAACCATTTTATGAGTTTTCTATATATTCTACAAACAGGAAAAGCCCATTAGGCTGCTCTTTGACAAACACAATAAAATTAACTAAATAATTTAAATAATAAAAATTAATGAAAAATATCCTTTTGGAATTTCAAATTAGGAAAAAATATATTTCTTCTGAAAAACTGGTATGTTTTCAGTTAGCTGGATTTATTGCTGACTCTATATTAAATAAATTAATCCTTACTACATAGATGCTAAATATTTTATTAATCTTAAATTATTAAAACATTTCATTATAACATATTAGTGCTTCTGTTTATATTAAAATTCACCTCAAATCATTTTTTTGACAGTAGTTAGGACATAAATTAGCATATGAGTTTTCCATAGCTAACATAACAAATTATCATCAGCCTAACACCTTAAGACAACATAAATTTATGGTCTCATGGTCCTATAGGCCAGAAGCCGGGGTTGTCTGAGCTGCTTTTCTCTACTTCAAGTTACAGGAAATCAAGGCATCTACTACTGGGCTATTATCAAGGGACTCTGCGAAAATCTGTTTCCAAGCCCATGCATATTGTTGGCAGAATCTACTTCACCAGCTGTCATCTGGAAGAGGTACACATAATCACATAATAGACCATGCTGTGGTGTCCTGGCACATGGGCCCCTGTATCTCAAAGACAGCAATGGTATTTCCATCCTTTACCACTCATGAAATCTGACTTTTCTACCACATCTCCTCTGCCTCTAGCCAGAGAAAATGATTTGTTTTAAAGGGCTCATGTGATTAGATTGTGCCCTCCTAGATAATCGAAGATAATCTTCTATTGAAAGGTCCATAACCTTAATTACATTGGCAAGTTGCTTTTGCCACAAAATGTACCATCTTCACAGGCTCCACTGATTAGTTTGTGAGAATCTCTTTTTTTGGCGGGGTGGGGGTGGGGTCAGGTGGTGGAAGATACAGTAAGGTATAAACTAAATTACTTGGCTATTTCCTGTATCTGAACACCCACAGAGTCTAATTATAACTGATTGCTCTAAAACTCACAGAATGTATCATTAATGTATTTTTATAGACAACAAAATAGAAGAAAAATACTTTTTTCCCCAAAACAGTGGAAATATTAAAAGGAAAACCTTTGAAAATAATTTACTTGGATTGGGGAGAGAAAATAAATAAGGCCTCTTTTTAATTATTTGTTTATGTTTTATATTCCAGAATCTAAAATATATTTTAAAAAGCTGCCCTATTTGTCAATCTGTCATGAAATATATTTCAGCTTCAAGCCTTCTGCTCCTGGGGAAATCACAAAACATCTCATTCAGCTGAAGAGGCTGAAGCTCTAAGCAGGGCAATTAATATCTTCCATTTTTGCCATCGGCACGGAAAGCAGCTCCTTGGACTCTGAATTACTAATTGTGTCTAATAGCTTACATCTGGCTTGTGCAAGTTCAGCACATCAGGATTTACTTTATGTGTCCTGGTCACCAGGCACTGAGTGGATATACTCTGACCTGGAATTCAGGATAGCTGCCACATTAAAACCTTCTCAAGAAATAGAATATTCACTAATGAATGAAATCAGGTTTCTGGAAATTGTCTGTAGACATTCTTCCCACTGAATGCAGCTTTATTGTAACTGGCAGTCCTGAATAAGATGACAGAAACACCATAAAAGAGAAAAATCTTCCCTGGAGTGTTTTAAAAGAGGTTTTGTTTAAAACTCTGAGATAAACAGGCTTGTTATACTGATTCACTTAATTGGTTTTTGGTGCTATGAAAACTCAAGACTCTTGCATATTTTAATTTTCGAAGATACACCAGGACACCACTCATCTAAGAGTACAATCCAGAATATATGAAAAGTTTACAGTTATCTTGAATAAGTGAAATAATGCAGTATTTGTCTTTCTGTAATTGGCTTATTTCACTTAGCGTAAAGACTTACCCTGCTGTGGTACATGGCAGGATTTCCTCCTTTTTAAGGCTGACTAATATTCTATGATATGTATATACCTCGTTTTCTTTATCCATTCATCCACTGATGGACATTTAGGTTATTTTCCTGTCTTGACAATTTTGAATAATGCTGTAATAAATGTGGGAATGAAGATATAGTGCCTATAATTAACAACACTGAGTTGTACACTTAAAATTTGTTAGGAAGATAGATCTCTTGTTAAATGCCTTAGTACAAAAAACAATGATGATGACGATAGCAAACAAGGAAACTTGGGTGTGTTGGACAGGTCAACTACCTTATAGTGGTAGTTTTATGGGTGTGTGCACATACGTAAACTCAAGAAATTATATATATTAAATATGTGCAGTTTTGCATATCATAGTTCAATAAAGTTTTTTTTTTTTTTAAAAAAACATCAGTTATCTGAGCTTTGACCCTGCCCAATTCCTTCTTCCAACTCAGAAAAAAAAAAAATCCCTGATAATCCCCAGTCTAGTCTACCATGCCTAACAGGTGTCCCAGCCTAGAACTCACTAATTTAGCTCCTAATCCCTAGAACAACTTTCTCCTAAGTGACAGAAATACTACTGCCTGGCAGCACCCATCCTCAAGGCAATGTGATGTCACATATAAGACTCCTCCTCTTTGGGAAGGAGCTGGAAAAACAATAATTGTGCACAACCTTCATTATGAGGAAAGAAGGTAGGCTTTTTCTGGTTTTGCTTCTCTCCATGTCACACATGGTAACTTGCCCTCGATTTCCTTCAGGGTATTTTTCCTTTTGGCTTCTATGCTCAGATCTCCTTGCTTCCCGTTAGCATTTTTATTCTTGCAAAGAAGAGGAGGAGGAGGGCCCTTAGTACTGCAATCTTGCCCAAAATACATGTTCTGCTATTTATCAATACTGGTAAGTACGAAGAACACTGCAGGCCGTTATTACTTGAACAATGGGAAAGAAGGGTGCTAAAAGCTTTTATACATAAATCTTCTTGTACTTTTATGGAAATGTACAGTATTTAAATACCCAAAAAGAAGATCAAAAAGGAAATCAGATACCAACATTTTAAGAGAACAAAAGAGTGAGAAACTCTCAGATATCATCTCATAGTTGGTGCTTTACAAGACATAGTCAACAAAAAATATAGTACCTGTCCTCGTAAAGATTCAGAATCTCTTAACATCCTTGCAGTTATACTGGTACATTTTTTAATTGCTCAATTTCATAGGTAGAGGGCAACATAATCTTTCCTTGTTTAGGGCTATTAAATTTATCCCTGTATGTGTTTGATATGTATAGTTGTGCTTATGTTTGGTTTTAATGGATTTTTTCCTTAAGGTTAAAAAGCAATAATTTCAATAATTAATACCTAGCATTTATTTAACATTACATACATGCAGGAGTGAAAACATTTTATGGGATTTCTCCTTGTTTAATCTTTAAAACACACCAATAAGGGGCGCCTGGGTGGCTCAGTGGGTTAAAGCCTCTGCCTTCAGCTCAGGTCATGATCTCAGGGTCCTGGGATTGAGCCCCATGTCAGGCTCCCTGCCCAGCAGGGAGCCTGCTTCCCCCTCTCTCTCTCTCTGCCTTCCTCTCTGCCTACTTGTGCTCTCTCTCTCTGTCAAATAAATAAATAAAATATTTTTAAAAAATAAAAAATAAAATAAAACACACCAATAAGTTGGATTGTATCAGCTTCCTCCTTTAATCTCTGAGGAAAACTGAAATGCAGAAAGGTATCACTAGCCTGGGTAGTCTATATGAGAGAAGTGTTCAAAGTATATTGGTGACATAAAGGTTGGAAAAATAAATAACCCTGGGGGGGGTCTGGGTGGCTCAGTCAGTTAAGTGTCTGCCTTCAGCTCAGGCCATGATCCTGGGATCCTGAGATCGAGTTCTACATCAGGCTCCTTGCTCAGCAGGGACCCTGCTTCTCCCTCTCCTCTTCTTTCTTGCTATCTCTATCTTTCTCTCTCAAATAAATAAATAGTTTTAACCATGTTAAAAAGAAAAATAGGGGCACCTGGGTGGCTCAGTGGGTTAAAGCCTCTGCCTTTAGTTCAGGTCATGATCCCAGGGTCCTGGGATCGAGCCCCATGTCGGGCTCTCTGCTCAGCAAGGAACCTGCTTCCCCCTACCCCCTTTCTGCCTGCCTCTCTGCCTACTTGTGATCTCTACCTCTCTGTCAAATAAATACATAAAATCTTTAAAAAAAGAAAAATAAATAACCCTGACTTATTTCATATTCAAAGGTGAAAACAAAATGACACTGAAGATGATTGACTAGGACTTAGCAAAGAAGACAGGGTAAAGGGCTTTCCAGGCCCAGAAATATGCTCCCATAGGGCGCTATCAAATAGGCCGAGTGAAGAGTATGGGGTAAATTCAAAGGGGTTCTGAGACTGGAGACAGGAAGGCCAGACAAACAGTATGTCCTGGAAATAACATTTGCCTCAGTCAGCAGAAGGTGTACAAGGGGGTTAGCAGATGGTGCCCCACATGGCCTGGAGGAAAATCCCCACAAGTAGAAAGGTTGATCCTTCTCAGAGGGTCAGGCTGGAAACTGAAAATCAAAGTGACAAGGCACAAAGTTTGTAGATCGTGCAAAATCACCCAGGTAAGCATAACAACTTGTACTTGGAAAAGCTAAAGAATGAAAGATGTATCCATAGTGGAAAGGGACAGCCATCATCTAAACCATCTCTAGTTTAAACCATCTACAGTTTAAATGTTCCTTGTATTTTCCTCACTTTCTTCCTATTTTTCTTTAATATTTAGATCTACTGAAAAACATATTTTCAAGTCCCAGTTGTTTTTAACAGAACTAATTGGAAGAGATTGGGGTCCACCCTGAGTTCAGACTTTAAAAGAATGAGCAGCCCCCTGGCCATCAGTGTGATGAAAGCAACAGAATCCCAAGGAGAGATGAAATGCAGGGTGGCAAAACAGAGAGGATTCTGGTGCAGAACTTTTCCTCCTTCAATCAGGAGCTAATTACATAAACAAGAAGAGAGGCTCTCCTATTTAAGTCTAGAATGAGCTATTTTTCTTATACTTTATATTGTTCCAAACAAGTCTTATAATTCAAAATTTTAAATGCATGAAATCTATGAAAGTATGAAATTTTTGCTCATTTGAAAAAAGTCAAGAGACAGTCAATTCATATCCTCTGTTGAATGAACCAACTTTGATCTGCACTATTACTTGATTAAAAAATAGTATTTAACAATAAATTCTTATCTAATAAATTCCATTGAGATCTGCTATAGTATATAAAACCTATAGTTAACAATATTATATTATACATTTAAAATTTTTAAAGGTAGAGTTCATGTTAAGTATTCTTAGAAAATGTAAAAAATAACTTTCAGCTGAATAAAACATGCAAAATAGTATTCAAAGGGGAAAAATGATTTTGCTAGCAATATCACTAAGAATACGGTATGGATCATGAAATACAAAAATCACATGCAATATTGACATTTGATATGCACCTAAAGTAGAGTAAGCTGCAGCTAATTTTTTTTAGCTTTATGGAGGTAGAATGGACAAACACTGTACATCTTCATGGTATATAACTTGATGTTTCATATATGTAAAAATTATGAAATAATCACCACAATCAAGTTAATAAACATTCCCATCATATCACGTAGTTACCAATGTTTTTGTGTGTGATGAGAACACTGAAGAACTACCTACTTTGCATATTTTAAGTATACACTACAATATTGTCAACCATAATCAATGTGCTATATGTAAGATCGCCAGAACGTATTCATCCCACATAATTGAAACATTTTCTCATTTCCCTCAACCCAACTCTGCTAAACATCATTCCAGTCTCTTCTATGATTTAGACTATTAAAAAAAAATAGACTATTTCAGATTCTTCACCTAAATGAGGTCCTGCAATATTTGTTTTTCCATCTGCTTCATTTCTCTTAGTATAATGTCCTCCAAATTCATTCCTATTATTACAAGTGACTGATTTCCACCTTTTTAAAGGCTGAATAATAATCACACAGACACATATATACATGCATACACACACACACACACACACACACACACACACACACACAACATTTTCTTTATCTACTCAGCCATCAGCAGATATTTAGGTTGTTTCACTATCCTGGTTATTGTGAGTAATGCTATAGTGAATGTAAGATGCATGTAGCTCTCCAAGGTATAAACCCAGAATTGAGATTGCTGAATCATACAATAGCTCTATTTTTAGTTCTTTGAGGAACCTCCATACTGTTCTCCAAAATGGCTGCACCAATTTACATTCTCACCAACGGGGCACAAAGGCTCCAATTTCTCCAAGTTTTAATCAATACTTGTTATCCCATCAGTTTTTTCTCCTGCTCTTTCTTTCTAAATAGATTATTTTATAGGAAATTATATTCTCGGACTCTAAATTTTTTTAATAGAAACATAATGCAGATACTGGGCTGATACTTAAAGACATATGAAACTACCTCTCCTAGTGCTTTGTTAATCAATTTTGCTAAGGCTTTGGGGGAGAGTGATTACAGCTTTCCTGGCAGATGTTTAGGTAAATAGGAATTTTTCCAAAAAATAAATTTCTTTGAGGAGATGTGCAACACTAACAAAATCAAGGTAAACATTTGTTCTGTTTTATGAACACAAGTGAAAACCTCTTTAAATTAAAAACAAAAGTCAGTTACTACAGGCCAACTCAATTTACTAAGTCACAAAAAAGAAGAACAAATGATGTGATGTTCCTCTATAGCTCATTTCAATATATACACAGAACCCAGATTTCACATTGTTCAGCTCTGAAAGGTAGTTATTGCCAAAGAATTGGTGACATTTTCCCTAGTATTTAATTTCTATAGCATTACTAATCCTTGATAATGTATTCATCCTCAAGGAGAAACAAAAAGGCAATATCTTGGCTTTCTGACAGTCTAAATTATTCTTTGTCCCGTATTCCTTGTATGTATCTGCTTGTTTTTCTCAACTTCCATTTATCTTGTTCTATTTTTTTCTTCCTATAAACAATGGCTATCTTAAATTTCTTTTAAATATTTTTACAGAACTTAAAGTTACTCAAGTGAACTAAAGATAGCCAAAATATCTTATAAGAGCATGTAAGCTGTAATGCTTTGGCTGCCAAGTTAAAATATTTTTAATAGAAAGACGTGAGCATGTTAATCCTATTCAGGATGATTGAATGTGATCAATATGGAATGTGAGAATATGTAATGTGATGACACCACTTTTATGTGTACTCTCATAAAAATAAGTTATATCTTTCCAGGTCAACATTAATATCCCTATTCTTTAAGTACAGCCATGGTGCTACAGCTCCAGTTACTACAGTAAAAAGATAGTCTCCTGATGTTTTCAGAGGGAAAAATATTGAAATCAGATGTATATGCTTGTATGCCTATATGTGTGGATTTATGTCCTTCAGAGACAAAATCAGCAATTTTATTTTTAACAAGGTTCTCTCTACCTTAAGGCCACTTTATACATGAAGATACAATACTGCCATGTTTTTTTTTTTTTTTAAGATTTTATTTATTTATTTGATAGAGAGAAATCACAAGTAGACGGAGAGGCAGGCAGAGAGAGAGAGAGGGAAGCAGGCTCCCTGCTGAGCAGAGAGCCCGATGCGGGACTCGACCCCAGGACCCCGAGATCATGACCCGAGCCGAAGGCAGCGGCTTAACCCACTGAGCCACCCAGGCGCCCCACAATACTGCCATGTTTATGCACTGTCCCTGAGGATATATTTTTTAATGAGCTTTTCATGTATGAAGGAACATTTAATGTCAGTTAAGTAGACAGAATGAAAATTGATGATATTCTATAATCATTGAGACTTAGATATAAAAAGGACTTCAGAGAGAACCTGAGTCATCACCAACAGTTCAAGTCTATCGTGCAAGATGCCCATGAAAACCCTGCCAGAAACATTTAATTAAGATAAATTTCATTATACATTCTTTTCTGTTTTTTGTATCTTCAACAGTGGTAGTAGGATTTCCTAAAGATGCAGCCACTGCACCATTTTCTTACTAGAATATTAATACACCAGGGACGCCTGGGTGGCTCAGTTGGTTAAGCAGCTGCCTTCGGCTCAGGTCATGATCCCAGCGTCCTGGGATCGAGTCCCACATCGGGCTTCTTGCTCGGTGGGGAGCCTGCTTCTCCCTCTGCCTCCGCCTGCCATTCTGTCTGCCTGTGCTCACTCTCTCCCCCCCTCTCTCTCTGACAAAAAAAAATCTTAAAAAAAAAAAAAAAAAGAGTGAGTTGGACTTACTTCTTCAGAACAAAGTAGGGAAAGGGAAATTGGTTATTTTGCGTTGAAGAAATCTAGCTAAAGTTGCCTTACTCAAGTGGTGAAAATAATCACCAATAGTGACATGGATATGATGTATTCTCTGATATGAAGAAAAGAACACTTCCTAGATATCTCTCTAAAACACTGTAACTCCAGAGTAATTCTGATAGAAATCAAACAAAACCCAGTTTGGGGAACATTAAACAGGATCAAAATACTTGTCAAGATCAAAATTATTTAAAAAAAAAACAAACAATAATTTAAGAACCACCACAGATCAGAGGACACTAGAGAAATATAAAAACTAAATGTAACGTGGTACTCAGAATTGGATCCTGAACCAGAATGAGGACATTAATAGATGAAACTCAAAGTCTGAAGTTTAGTTAACAATAACACACCAAAGTCAGCACCTGGGTAATAAGATATTAACGATAGGAGAAAGTGGGTGAGTGTTATATTGAAACTCTCCTTATTATCTTTGCAAATCTCTATGAATCCAAAATTATTCCAAAATAAAACATTCACTTTAAAAAACACAAAATTGGGGAGGAGTCAAGATAGCGGAGAAGTAGCAGGCTGAGACTGCTTCAGCTAGCCGGAGATCAGCTAGATAGCTTATCTAAAGATTGCAAACACCTGAAAATCCATCGGCAGATCGAAGAGAAGAAGAACAGCAATTCTGGAAACAGAAAAACAACCACTTTCTGAAAGGTAGGACCGGCGGAGAAGTGAATCCAAAGCGACGGGAAGATAGACCCCGGGGGGAGGGGCCGGCTCCCAGCAAGCCGCGGAGCAACCGCGCACAAAATCAGGACTTTTAAAAGTCTGTTCCGCTGAGGGACATGCTCCAGAGGCTAAACCGGGGCGAAGCCCACACGGGGTCAGCGTGGCCTCAGGTCCCGCAGGGTCACAGAAGGATCGGGGGTGTCTGAGTGTCGCAGAGCTTGCGGGTATTGGAACGGGAAAGCCGGCTACAGAGACAGAGCCGACAGTAAGCTCCCAGCTCGGGGTTACCTTGAACCGGTCGCAGGCTCGGTGAGCTCGGAGCGCGGCCGGAGGTCAGGCAGACGGGAGTAACTGGGCGCTGTTCTCTGAGGGCGCACTGAGGAGTGCGGCCCTGGGCTCTCGGCTCCTCCGGGCCAGAGACCAGGAGGCCGCCATTTGTATTCCCGTCCTCCGGAACTCTACGGAAAGCGCTCAGGGAACAAAAGCTCCTGAAAGCAAACCCGAGCGGATTACTCACCCCGGCCCCGGGTAAGGGCGGTGTAATTCCGCCTGGGGCAAAGACACTTGAGAATCACTACAACAGGCCCCTCCCCCAGAAGATCAACAAGAAATCCAGCCGAGACCAAGTTCACCTACCAAGGAGTGCGGTTTCAATACCAAGGAGAGCAGCAGAATTCCAGAGGAGGAGAAAGCCAAGCATGGAACTCATGGCTTTTTTCCTGTGACTTTTTTTAGTCTTGCAGTTAATTTAATTTTTTCTTTTTCATTTTTTTTTTTTCTCTCGCCTTCGGGTAAAATTTTTTTTTTTAACTGTTACCTTTTTCTTTTTTAACGATTTTTTACTAGTTTATCTAATATATATATTTTTTCTTTTTTACATTTTTCTTAGGTGTTTTCTTTTTTAAAAAATTCTTCTCCTTTCTTTTTTTTTTTTTTTTCTTTTTGCTTTTTTTTTCTTTCTTCCTTTTTGAACCTCTTTTTATCCCCTTTCTCCCCACTCACGATTTTGGATCTCTTCTAATTTGGTTAAAGCATATTTTCCTGGGGTTGTTGCCACCCTTTTAGTATTTTACTTGCCCCTTCATTTACTCTTATCTGGACAAAATGACAAGACGTAAAAATTCAACACAAAAAAAAGAACAAGAGGCAGTACCGAAGGCTAGGGACCTAATCAATACAGACATCGGTAATATGTCAGATCTAGAGTTCAGAATGACAATTCTCAAGGTTCTAGCCGGGCTCGAAAAAGGCATGGAAGATATTAGAGAAACCCTCTCGAGAGATATAAAAGCCCTTTCTGGAGAAATAAAAGAACTAAAATCTAACCAAGTTGAAATCAAAAAAGCTATTAATGAGGTGCAATCAAAAATGGAGGCTCTAACTGCTAGGATAAATGAGGCAGAAGAAAGAATTAGTGATATAGAAGACCAAATGACAGAGAATAAAGTAGCTGAGCAAAAGAGGGACAAACAGCTACTGGACCACGAGGGGAGAATTCGAGAGATAAGTGACACCATAAGACGAAACAACATTAGAATAATTGGGATTCCAGAAGAAGAAGAAAGAGAGAGGGGAGCAGAAGGTATACTGGAGAGAATTATTGGGGAGAATTTCCCCAATATGGCAAAGGGAACGAGCATCAAAATTCAGGAGGTTCAGAGAACGCCCCTCAAAATCAATAAGAATAGGCCCACACCCCGTCACCTAATAGTAAAATTTACAAGTCTCAGTGACAAAGAGAAAATCCTGAAAGCAGCCCGGGAAAAGAAGTCTGTAACATACAATGGTAAAAATATTAGATTGGCAGCTGACTTATCCACAGAGACCTGGCAGGCCAGAAAGAGCTGGCATGATATTTTCAGAGCACTAAACGAGAAAAACATGCAGCCAAGAATACTATATCCAGCTAGGCTATCATTGAAAATAGAAGGAGAGATTAAAAGCTTCCAGGACAAACAAAAACTGAAAGAATTTGCAAATACCAAACCAGCTCTACAGGAAATATTGAAAGGGGTCCTCTAAGCAAAGAGAGAGCCTACAAGTGGTAGATCAGAAAGGAACAGAGACCATATACAGTAACAGTCACCATACAGGCAATACAATGGCACTAAATTCATATCTCTCAATAGTTACCCTGAATGTGAATGGGCTAAATGCCCCTGTCAAAAGACATAGGGTATCAGAATGGATAAAAAAACAAAACCCATCTATATGTTGCCTCCAAGAAACTCATTTTAAGCCTGAAGACACCTCCAGATTTAAAGTGAGGGGGTGGAAAAGAATTTACCATGCTAATGGACATCAGAAGAAAGCAGGAGTGGCAATCCTTATATCAGATCAATTAGATTTTAAGCCAAAGACTATAATAAGAGATGAGGAAGGACACTATATCATACTCAAAGGGTCTGTCCAACAAGAAGATCTAACAATTTTAAATATCTATGCCCCCAACGTGGGAGCAGCCAACTATATAAACCAATTAATAACAAAATCAAAGAAACACATCAACAATAATACAATAATAGTAGGGGACTTTAACACTCCCCTCACTGAAATGGACAGGTCATCCAAGCAAAAGATCAGCAAGGAAATAAAGTCCTTAAACAACACACTGGACCAGTTGGACATCACAGATATATTCAGAATATTTCATCCCAAAGCAACAGAATACACATTCTTCTCTAGTGCACATGGAACATTCTCCAGAATAGATCACATCCTCGGTCCTAAATCAGGACTCAACCGGTATCAAAAGATTGGGATCATTCCCTGCATATTTTCAGACCACAATGCTCTAAAGCTAGAACTCAACCACAAAAGGAAGTTTGGAAAGAACCCAAATACATGGAGACTAAACAGTATCCTTCTAAAGAATGAATGGGTCAACCGGGAAATTAAAGAAGAATTGAAAAAAACAAATGGAAACAAATTGGATTGGAAACAAATGATAATGAAAATACAACGGTTCAAAATCTGTGGGACACAACAAAGGCAGTCCTGAGAGGAAAATATATAGCGGTACAAGCCTTTCTCAAGAAACAAGAAAGGTCTCAGGTACACAACCTAACCCTACACCTAAAGGAGCTGGAGAAAGACCAAGAAAGAAACCCTAAGCCCAGCAGGAGAAGAGAAATCATAAAGATCAGAGCAGAAATCAATGAAATAGAAACCAAAAAAACAATAGAACAAATCAACGAAACTAGGAGCTGGTTCTTTGAAAGAATTAATAAAATTGATAACCCCTGGCCCGACTCATCAAAAAGAAAAGAGAAAGGACCCAAATAAATAAAATCATGAATGAAAGAGGAGAGATCACAACTAACACCAAAGAAATACAAACTATTATAAGAACATACTATGAGCAACTCTACGGCAATAAATTTGATAATCTGAAAGAAATGGATGCATTCCTAGAAACATATAAACTACCACAACTGAACCAGGAAGAAATAGAAAGCCTGAACAGACCCATAACCAGTAAGGAGATTGAAACAGTCATTAAAAATCTCCAAACAAACAAAAGCCCAGGGCCAGATGGCTTCCCGGGGGAATTCTACCAAACATTTAAAGAAGAACTAATTCCTATTCTCCTGAACTGTTCCAAAAAATAGAAATGGAAGGAAAACTTCCAAACTCATTTTATGAGGCCAGCGTCACCTTGATCCCAATACCAGACAAGGATCCCACCAAAAAAGAGAGCTATAGACCGATATCCTTGATGAACACAGATGCGAAAATACTCAACAAAATACTAGCCAATAGGATTCAACAGTACATTAAAAATATTATTCACCACGACCAAGTGGGATTTATTCCAGGGCTGCAAGGTTGGTTCAACATCCGCAAATCAGTCAATGTGATACAACACATCAATAAAAGAAAGAACAAGAACCATATGATACTCTCAATAGATGCTGAAAAAGCATTTGACAAAGTACAGCATCCCTTCCTGATCAAAACTCTTCAAAGTGTAGGGATAGAGGGCACATACCTCAATATCATCAAAGCCATCTATGAAAAACCCACCGCAAATATCATTCTCAATGGAGAAAAACTGAAAGCTTTTCCGCTAAGGTCAGGAACACGGCAGGGATGTCCATTATCACCACTGCTATTCAACATAGTACTAGAGGTCCTAGCCTCAGCAATCAGACAACAAAAGGAAATTAAAGGCATCCAAATCGGCAAAGAAGAAGTCAAATTATCACTCTTCGCAGATGATATGATACTATATGTGGAAAACCCAAAAGACTCCACTCCAAAACTGCTAGAACTTATACAGGAATTCAGTAAAGTGTCAGGATATAAAATCAATGCACAGAAATCAATTGCATTTCTCTACACCAACAGCAAGACAGAAGAAAGAGATATTAAGGAGTCAATCCCATTTACAATTGCATCCAAAACCATAAGATACCTAGGAATAAACCTAACCAAAGAGACACAGAATCTATACTCAGAAAACTATAAAGTACTCATGAAAGAAATTGAGGAAGACACAAAGAAATGGAAAAATGTTTCATGCTCCTGGATTAGAAGAATAAATATTGTGAAAATGTCTATGCTACCTAAAGCAATCTACACATTTAATGCAATTCCTATCAAAGTACCATCCATCTTTTTCAAAGAAATGGAACAAATAATGCTAAAATTTATATGGAACCAGAAAAGACCTCGAATAGCCAAAGGGATATTGAAAAAGAAAGCCAACGTTGGTGGCATCACAATTCCGGACTTCAAGCTCTATTACAAAGCTGTCATCATCAAGACAGCATGGTACTGGCACAAAAACAGACACATAGATCAATGGAACAGAATAGAGAGCCCAGAAATAGACCCTCAACTCTATGGTCAACTAATCTTCGACAAAGCAGGAAAGAATGTCCAATGGAAAAAAAGACAGCCTCTTCAATAAATGGTGCTGGGAAAATTGGACAGCCACATGCAGAAAAATGAAATTGGACCATTTCCTTACACCACACACAAAAATAGACTCAAAATGGATGAAGGACCTCAATGTGCGAAAGGAATCCATCAAAATCCTTGAGGAGAACACGAGCAGCAACCTCTTCGACCTCTGCCGCAGCAACATCTTCCTAGGAACAACGCAAAAGGCAAGGGAAGCAAGGGCAAAAATGAACTATTGGGATTTCATCAAGATCAAAAGCTTTTGCACAGCAAAGGAAACAGTTAACAAAATCAAAAGACAACTGACAGAATGGGAGAAGATATTTGCAAACGACATATCAGATAAAGGACTAGTGTCCAGAATCTATAAAGAACTTAGCAAACTCAACACCCAAAGAACAAATAATCCAATCAAGAAATGGGCAGAGGACATGAACAGACATTTCTGCAAAGAAGACATCCAGATGGCGAACAGACACATGAAAAAGTGCTCCATATCACTCGGCATCAGGGAAATACAAATCAAAACCACAATGAGATATCACCTCACACCAGTCAGAATGGCTAAAATCAACAAGTCAGGAAATGACAGATGCTGGCGAGGATGCGGAGAAAGGGGAACCCTCTTACACTGTTGGTGGGAATGCAAGCTGGTGCAGCCACTCTGGAAAACAGCATGGAGGTTCCTCAAAATGTTGAAAATAGAACTGCCCTATGACCCAGCAATTGCACTATTGGGTATTTACCCTAAAGATACAAATGTAGTGATCCAAAGGGGCACATGTACCCGAATGTTTATAGCAGCAATGTCCACAATAGCCAAACTATGGAAAGAACCTAGATGTCCATCAACAGATGAATGGATCAAGAAGATGTGGTATATATACACAATGGAATACTATGCAGCCATCAAAAGAAATGAAATCTTGCCATTTGCAACAACATGGATGGAACTAGAGCGTATCATGCTTAGCGAAATAAGTCAAGCAGAGAAAGACAACTATCATATGATCTCCCTGATATGAGGAAGTGGTGATGCAACATGGAGACTTAAGTGGGTAGGAGAAGAATAAATGAAACAAGATGGGATTGGGAGGGAGACAAACAGAGGGTTGCTGGGGGGAGGGGGTTTGGGAGAAGGGGGTGGGATTATGGACATTGGGGAGGGTATGTGCTTTGGTGAGTGTGTAAACCTGGTGATTCGCAGACCTGCTCCCCTGGGGATAAAAATATGTTTGTAAAAAATAAAAAACTAAAAAAAAAAAAAATTCCAATCATCAATAAAAATTTTAAAAAGATAAAAGAAAAAAGGAGGTGGGATACGGGTACCATTTACTGCAACTGAGTCACGGGCATCCCTCCAGCGAGTGTCTTCACCATCCCGGCAGTGGCTCGGCTCTCATGGCTGAGGGTAGTCAAACTTTTCATCATTCCAACAGTGAAAGCATTACGTTTACCCTCTTCTGAGAAATGTGATTGTCAGCAAGGAGGGACCCCTTCCACTGATTTTCTAAATTCTTGGTTCTGAAGATATACTGGTGCCATTTGGAAGTGGACAGTTGTAGCTTTACTTCTCCTTTCAAGTGGTTGCCCAGAAAGCCTAAACTGAAGGATAACCTCTCTGTAGGCAGAACTTTACATGGTGCATTTTATAGTCACTTTTCTTGGAATAATGACGGCCATAAATATAAATTTATTCATGTGTGGTTGCTATAGTTTTGGTGGATAGTAATGGATTGGAAGGATCAGGATAGAAAAGTGGTGACAAGGAAGTCTAGGGAAAAAAATCTGTTGATAACCTGCTGAGAATAAGCAGCTGGTGAACATATTCATATCCTATTTTAAGAGTTACCCAGAACATCTCCTACAGTGGACAGCATGAAGTGCTTTTTGCATGACAATAAGCCTCTTATGTTGTAGCAGTGCTTTCCAGTGATTGCTCAATGAGTTAATGAGAAAAGTGGCTATAGTGGCAGTTAATTACATGGTCATAGATTTCAGTGATATCATGTTAGTAGGTAAAGCACACCATGAGTCCATGGATGGTGGCACTGACAGAACACTATAGACAGAAAAGTAAATTCATATCCCATAATATACCCAGAGATGATGCCACAGTGTTGACACCATTTACTCTGATCAAAGAAGTGCAGCTATGGGCTTCTTGTCTATGTAATTAAGTGGCCTTACCATAACAAAAACTACCACACATAAAATCTCAGTCCTAATTGCAAGATGAAAGGACTTAATGAAGACAGAGTTAAGATACCAGTTAGAGGATGTGATGAAACATGGGGTACCTAGGTGGCTCTGTTGGTTTAGTGTCTGCCTTTGGCTCAGGTCATGATCCCAGCACCCTGGGATTGAGCCCCACAACAGGCTCTCTGCTCAGTGGGAGCCTGCTTCTCCCCCTCTCTGCCACTCCCTCTCTCTGCCACTCCCTCTCCGTGACACCTCCCCTGCTTGTATTTTCTTTCAAATACACAAACAAAATCTTTTTAAAAAATGACATAAGACAGATATCCTATAGGATGAACTATATGCTTCCTATTTGAGACAATGTTAAGGTACTATCCTCCCTCTAGCAAAAAATACAAGAATCTAAGAATCAAGAGATGGAAGTGATTTTTCACTAGTCTACTTAATAATTCATTCAAAGATTTTTTTTCCCCAGCTCTAGCAACTTTGAATTCTGCTGGATTAGAGATCTCAGTTACCAAGGAGAGAATGCTTTCACCAAAGGACACAACAATGGTTCTATTCAGAACTGTTGCTTGGACATCCTGGACTCCTTTTCCAGTGAACCAAGTGGAAAATAGAAGACATCGGGTTACAACTAACCCTTAGGACAAAGAAGACTATGTCTGAAACTCAGAGGAGCTTCTGAGTAGCTCTTCGCAGTTCCTTCTAATTAGTTAATTATCACAGAAAACTACAGCAGTCAAAACAGGCAGGACAATTGAAGTCCAAAAGAGGACCACCACTGAGGAATTAATGTTTGGGTTACCCACCAAGTAGAGAACCCTGACCAGTTGAGATTTCATTTCAAAGTGGAGGATACAGTTATTATTTCATACAATTTTATTGGTAGCTCACTTGATAATTTAGTCTTTAGGTAAGAAAATATTTGATGGGTCTATAACTAAATTTGTGGCAACCACAAATGAAAATTTGAAGCTGTCTCTCTCTACATTTGGGGTAAAGGTTGAGATCATCACTTCTATAGAGATGTACCTTTAAGGTGAAAGCAGTTGCTTTGTTTCTGTAGAGAAGTCCATATTCATATATGACAGAATGTGTCATGCTTTAGGATGCCAGAACTGGGCTATGGACTACATTATCCTTTATCCAGTTGGATCAATATTGGCTCTACAAATAGAGAACTCTAGAGGGACATAACCAAATTAGAAGATGAAGAAGACACTTCATTTTTTGAAGTATTTTATTTTACCATGTGACTTTGAGTAAATTGATATGCCAAGATCCCAGCAAGATTACCATAGTGTCAGGCTGATTGTACAGCTTAGTGTGAAAGTCCACTCAACTAGTTTCTCTGTTACTGCATTGACAGATACTCCTGGCTCTGACAGCTCAACAGCTGAAACTCTTCCAGTGGTTTTTATCTTTGCAACACTTACAGCAGCTCCTGATCTTGTGGCATAGCAGTAGCAAGTTTCATTGTCACCAGTATATTCCTTTGGCAACCATATCCTCTCTCAGTGTCTGAATCCTGCTTCTGCTGTTCTCTCTCCTTTGAGTTTCCAGGTTCCTCTTTTATTAAATTTCCCCCACAGTCCAAAGGTGAATAGTTACTCTGCAGCAATCACCTTTCTACCTTCTTACTGTAGACCACATTTTTTTTGTAATTTTATTTTTTTTCAGTGTTCCAAGATTCATTGTTTATGTACCACACCCAGTGCTCCATGCAATACATGCCTTCCATAATACCCATCACCAGGCTCACCAAACCTCCTATCTTCCTCCTCTCCAAAACCAACAGTTTGTTCCTCAGAGCCCACAGTCTCTCATGGTTCATCTCCTCATCCAATTTCCCCAAACTCTCTTCTCCTCTCCAACTCCTAATGTCCTCTGTGTTATTTCTTATGCTCTACAAGTAAGTGAAACCATATAATTGACTCTCTCTGCTTGACTTACTTCATTCAGCACAATCTCCTCCAGTCCTATCCATGCTGATACAAAAGTTGGGTATTCATCCTTTCTGAAGACCTCCTAGAAGCCTTTCAAGACCACTTTAATTGATTTTTCTTCACAGGAGTACCTTTGCTTTAACACTTAGTATTTGTATTCATTTTTTCCCTCAGTTATCTAGAGATCTATACATGTTTATTCCTATTTTTAGTTATGATACAATATCTGGCATAGAGAAATTACTAAGAATACAATATTCCATTGTATATATGGACCATATCTTCTTTATCCATTCATCTGTTGAAGGGCATCTTGGCTCTTTCCACAGTTTGGCAACTGTGGCCATTGTTGCTATGAACGCTGGGGTACAGATAGCCCTTCTTTTCTCTACATCTGTATATTTGGAGTAAATATCTAGTAGTAAAATTACAGGGTCATAGGGTAGCTCTATTTTTAATTTCTGAAGGAATCTCCACACTGTTTTCCAATGTGGCTGCACCAACTTGCATTCCCACCAACAATGTAAGAGGGTTCCCCTTTCTCCACATCCTCTCCAACACTTGATGTTTTCTCTCCTGTTAATTTTGGCCATCTTAACTGGTGTAAGGTGGTATCTCAATGTGGTTTTGATTTGAATTTCCCTATAGCTAATGATGATGAACATTTTTTCATGTGTGTAGACACATTTTAACTTGATAAAAGGTCCTTATACTAAATTACTCCTACTCAAATTATTGGGCCTTAGTTAATAACCAGAAAAGTGCATGAAGAGTACTATTTAAAGACCAATGATATACTATTTCATAACTTATTCTTAAAAGTTTTAAACTCTAAAAATAGAAGTTCTTGGCAAGAATGTGAAAAAAAAAAAAAAAACCCAGCAACTGTAAATAAGCATGGAAATTGCAACAACACATTAATGCCTAGGAAATTTGAACATGTTCATATCCTGGTATCAGTCATTCTATTCCATTCCTAGTCCAATATTCTAAGAAATCTTTGTTCATATGCACAAGAAAACATATGCAGAGAACCACTGCTTTATAAGAATTAAAATGGAAAAGCATAAAATTTCATCAATACTAGAATAAACTATGTATATTCATTTAGTAGCATAGTATTATAGCAGTAAAAGAAATATAGAAATACACTTATGAAAATCAATAAATCTCATGAATACTGAAAGAAAATCAGAAATCCAATAAAAAATGATGTTCAATTTTAAAATGTGCAAAACTGGTTTTAAATAGATATGCAAACATTTTATGTATACTGTATACACAAAAATAGTAAATATAAACACACTTACAGAAACAGACATGGGAATGAAAATATCTGGGCAAGTAAGAAGACAATTGCATTGGAGAAGGGCAAAGCAGGGAATTTTTATAGGAAAATTATGTTATATAAATTAATTTAAAATCATAGGTAAAGCATCCTAAAATCTTGTCACTTATGTATCTCTTGCCTAGAACCCAGTGAGTCGTATTTAAGTGGATGATTTACAAGAATGTGTCATACATCCAAGTTTTTATTTTCCTTTTAAAGAGTTTGTTTCCCCACATTACTTCTTTAAACTTAGTTCAGATATTACTTCCTCCTAGAAGCCTCTCATGACTGCTTTAACTGATTTTTCTTCACAGGAGTACCTTTGCTCTAACACTTAGTATTTGTATTCATTTGTCCCCTCAGTTATCTAGAGATCCATATAGGTTCATTCCTATTTTTAGTTATGATACAATATCTGGCATAGAGAAATTACTAAGAGGCATGAATGCAAGTTAAGATTTGGAAGAATCTGAACCTTACAAGTACCTAACCAGCACCAGGATCTGAGCATTATACATTTCTTATATAGCAACAGACTGTGGAGGAAACAGCAAAATAAATGATCTACATTGATTATAAGAATATTAGTCTTTAAATCAGAGGATAGAGACCTATATTTATAGAATTCTCAGTTTCTATTTGTCAAAGTTAAAAGGACAGTAAGAGTTTCATTCATTCATTCAACCAATCTAAAAAAAGAGATCTTAAAAATTATACATACTGCCTACTATACCTGCTATTATACTAAGTACAATAGGTTCAAGGATGAATAAGAAAGAACTATATCTTTCTTTCCTCAAAGAAGTTTATTTTCTAGGGGTGCCTGGGTGGCTCAGATGGTTAAGCAGCTGCCTTTGGCTCAGGTCATGATCCCAGGGTCCTGGGATTGAGCCCTACATTGGGCTCCTTGCTTCGCAGGGAGCTGCTTCTCCCCCTCCCTTGCTTGTACTCTCTCACAATCTCTCTCTCTCTCTCTCTCACTCTCAAATGAACAAAATCTTTTTTAAAAAAAAGTTTACTAGGAGAGGGGGCCAAGGTGGTGGAGGAACAGCAGAATGAAATGACATCAGGTCCGAGGAGTTCAGCTATAGAATTATCAAACCATTCCAAACACCTACATATTCAACAGGAGATAGAAGAGAAGAACAGCAGCAATTCTCGGAACAGAAAATCGACCACTTTCTGAAAGGTCAGACATGTGAAGAAGTGAATCTGAAGCAATGTAAAGATAGACTTTGGCAGGAAGTGCCAGCTCCTGGCAAGTGGTAGAGCAGCAGAGCACAAAATCAGAACTTTTAGAAGCCTGCTCCACTGAGGGACATTGCTCCAGGGGCTAAGCAGGGGTGGAGCCCTCATAGGAACAGTGTGGTCTCACAGGGTCACAGAAAGATCAGGGGTGTCTGAGAGTGGCACTGCTCTCAGGTATTGGAGCAGGGAAGCCAACTACAGAGGCGGAACTGAGGAGTGGTCTTTCAGATTGGGGTTACCTTAAACCATGATCCAAGGCACAGTTGGAACACTACTCTTCAAGCAGGGGCCTACAAGTGGCTGATCCAGGGAGACCCCCTCCTTCAGTCTCTGGGAGGAGTGGAACGGGAATGTGTGACAGGAATCTGCTGGGTTTGGTTTGTCTCTGGGCTGTGTGCCAGAGACAGAAATGTTCAGTCACAGGCTGGGTGAGCATTGAGTAAGGCCGGAGACCAGGGAGACAGGAGTGACTGACTGGTTTTTTTCTAAGGGCACACTGAGGAGTGGGGCCCCAAGCTCTAGGCTCCTCTGGTTGGAGATTGGGAGGCTGCCATTTTCATTCCCATCCTCCAGAGCTCTATGGAAAGTGTTCAAGGAACAAAAGCTTCTGAGAGTGAACCCGAGCAGCTGACTTAGCCTGGGCCCCAGCAAGAGTGGTGCAATTCCACCTCGGGCAAAGATATTTGAAAATCACTGCAACAGGCCCCTCCCCCAGATGATCTGCAAGAACGTCCAGCCAAGACCAAGCTCACTGATCAAGAAGAACTGTGGAACTCCAGAGCTAGGGGAAAGCAAAGCATAGAATTCATGGCATTTCCCCCATGATCTTTTAGTCTTACAAAGTTAAAATTTTTTAATTTTTTTTCTTATTCTATTTGTTAATTTTTCCTCTTTCCTCCTCTAACATTTTTTAAATTAGTTTATCTTAACATTAACTTTCTTTTTAAAAAAATCTTTTTAAACCTTCACTGTTATAGTCATATTTTATCCCTTCATTGCATTTAATCTTATTTTTGTACGCATACAGGTGTTTTTCTCTTTAAAATTTTGGGATACAATTTCATCTAATAGATCAAAATATACCCTAAATCTAGGACATGACTTTGTTCTAGTCTCCTGCCTGAGCACATTCTCTCCTCTTTTAATTTTTCTTTTCTTTTTCCAAACAACTTATCAATTCCTTTTTAAGAATATTTTAAAAATTGTTCATCTTTACACTCATATTCCATTCCTTTATTGTGTTTACCTTTATCATTGTATTTATATAAGTTTTTCTTTCTTTAATTTTTTGGGAGGTAGATTCTTCTAAAGGACCACAATACACCCAAAATCAAGTGGGTAGCTCTGTTCTATTCACCAGTCTAATATATATATATATATTCCATGTATTCTTATCTGGATGAAATGATAAGGTGGAAAACCTCACCACAAAATAAATAAATAAATAAATAAATAAATAAATAAATAAATAATAAGAACCAGTACCAATGGCTATGGACCTAATCAATACGGAGATTGGTAATATGTCAAATCTAGAGTTCAGAAGTTGCTACCTGGTCTCGAAAAAGGCATGGAAGATATTAGAGAAACTTTTCTGGAGAAATAAAAGAACTAAAATCTAAGCAAGCTGAAATTTTAAAAAGCTATTAAGTGGAGTGCAATAAAAAAATGGAGACTCTTACTGCTAGGATAAAGGAGGCAGAAGAGAGAATTAGTGATACAGAAGACCAAATGACAGAGAATAAAAAAGCTGAGCAAAAGAGAGACAAACAACTACTGGACCATGAGGGGAGAATTCAAAAGATAAGTATTATCATAAGACAAAACAATATTAGAATAATTGGGATTCCAGAAGAATAAGAAAGAGAGAGTGGGACAGAAGGTATATTGAAGTGAATCATAGTAGAGAATTTCCTTAATATGGCAAAGGGAACAGCATCAAAATCCAGAAGGCATAGAGAAGCCCCCTCAAAATCACTAAAAATAGGTACACACCCTGTCATCTAACAGGAAAACTGACAAGTCTTAGTGACAAAGCAAAACTGAAAGCAGCTGGGGACAAGAAGTCTGTATCATACAATGGTAAAAATTTTAGACCGACAGCACACTTATCCACAGAGACCTGGCAGCCAGAATGAACTGGTGTGATATATTCAGAGCACTGAATGAGAAAAACATGCAGCCCAAGAATACTATATCCAGCTTGGTTGTTACTGAAAATAGAAGGAGAGATAAAAAGCATCCAGGACAAACAAAAATTAAAATATTTGCAAACACCAAACCAGCCTTACAGGAAATGTTGAAAGGGGTCCTAGAAGCAAAGGGAGAGCCTAAAAGTAGTAGAACAGAAAGGAACAGGGACAATGTACAGTAACAGGTCACTTTACAGACAATACAATGGCACTAAATTCGTATCTTTCAATAGTTACCCTGAATGTATATGGGCTACATGCCCCAATCAAAAGACACAGGGTATCAGAATGATTAAAAAAAAAAAAAACTATCAATATGCTGTCTACAAGAAACTCATTTTGGACCCAAAGACACCTCCGAATTGAAAGTGAGGGGGTGGAAAACAATTTATCATGCTAATGGACATCAAAAGAAAGCTGGGGTGGCAATCCTTATATCAGATAAATTATATTTTAAGTCAAAGACTATAATAAGAGATGAGGAAGGACACTATATCATACTTACACAGTCTGCCCAAGAAGATATAACAATTTTAAATATCTATGCCCCTAACATGGGAGCAGCCAACTACATAAACCAATCAATAACAAAATCAAAGAAACACATCGATAATAATACAATAATAGTAGAGGACATTAAAAACCGCCTCACTGAAATGGACAGATCATCCAAGCAAAAGATCAACAAGGTGGTAAAGACCTTAAATGACACACTGGACCATATGGACATCACATATATACTCAGAACATTCCATCCCAAAGCAAAATAATACTCATTCTTCTCTAGTGCACATGGAGCATTCTCCAGAACAGATCATATCCTGGGTCACAAATCAGGTCTCAACCGGTACCAAAAGACTGGGATCATTCCCTGCATATTTTCAGACCACAATGCTATGAAACTAGAACTCATCTACAAGAGGAAAGTTGGAAAGAACCCAAATACATGGAGGCTGAAGAGCATCCTATGGAAAAATGAATGGGGCAATGAGAAAATTAAAGAAGAACTGAAAAAAATTCATGGAAACAAGTGAAAATGAAAACAAAACAGTTCAAAATCTGTGGGACACAGCAAAGGCAGTCCTGAGAGGAAAGTATATAGCAATACAAGCCTTTATCAAGAAATAAGAAAGGTCTCAAGTACACAACCTAAGCCTACACCTAAAGGAGCTGGAAAAAGAACAGCAAAGAAAGCCTAAACCCAGCAGGTGAAATCATAATTATCAGAGCAGAAATCAATGAAATAGAAACCAAAAGAACAGTAGAACAGATCAAAGAAACTAGGAGCTGGTTCTTGGAAAGAATTAAAAGATTGATAAACCCCTGGCCAGACTTAACAAAAAGAAATGAGAAACAACCCAAATAAATAAAATCATGAATGAAAGAGGACAGATCACAACCAACACCAAAGAAATACAAACAATTATAAGAACATATTATATAAGCAACTATACACGAGCAAATTTGCCAATATGGAAGAAATGGATGCATTCCCAGAGACATAAACTCCCAAAACTGAACCAGGAAGAAATAGAAAACCTGAACAGACACACAACCAGTAAGGAGATTTAAACAGTCATCAAAAATCTCCCAATGAACAAGAGTGCAGGGCCAGATGGCTTCCCAGGAGAATACTACCGAACATTTAAAGAAGAATTAATACCTATTCTCCTGAAACTGTTCCAAAAATAGAAATGGAAGGAAAACTTCCAAACTCGTTTTATGAGGCCAGCATTACCCTGGTCCCCAAACCAGACAAAGATCCCATCAAAAAGGAGAATTAGAGACCAATAACCTTGATGAACACATATGAAAATTCTCACCAAAATACTAGCCAATAGGATCCAACAGTACATTAAGAGGATTATTCACCACCACCAAATGGGATTTATTCCTGGGCTGCAAGCTTGGTTCAACATTCCCAAATCCAATCAATGTGATACAATACATTAATAAAAGAAAGAACAAGAACCATAGGATACTCTCAATAGATGCTGAAAAAGCATTTGACAAAGTACAGCATCATTTTTTCATCAAAACTCTTCAAAGTGTACAGATAGAGGGTACACACCTCAATATCATCAAAGCCATCTATGAAAAACCCACAGTGAACATCATTCTCAATGGGGAAAAACTAACAGCTTTCCCGCTAAGGTGAAGAACACGGCAGGGATGTCCATTATCACCATGGCTATTCAACATAGTACTAGACCTCCTAGCCTCAGCAATCAGACTACAAAAAGAAATAAAAGGCATCCAAATCAGCAGAGAAGTAGTCAAACTCTCACTCTTTGCAGTTGACATATACTTTATGTGGAAAACCCAAAAGACTCTACTCTAAATCTGCTAGAACTTGTACAGGAATTCAGTAAAGTGTCTGAATGCACAGAAATCAGTTGCATTTCTATATACCAACAACAAGAGAGAAAAAAGAGAAGTTAAAAAGTCAATCCCATTTATAACTGCACCCAAAACCATAAGACACCTAGGAATAAACCTAACCAAAGAGGCAAAGAATCTGTACTCAGAAAAACTATAAAGTACTCATGAAATAAATTGAGGAAGACACAAAAGAAATTTAAAAATGTGCCATGCTCATGGATTAGAAAAACAAATATTGTGAAAATGTCCATGCTACCCAAAGCAATCTACATGTTTAATGTAATCCCTATCAAAATCCCATCCATTTTTTTTCAAAGAAATGGAACAAATAATCCTAAAATTTATATAGGAACCAGAAAAGACCTCGAATAGCTAGAGGAATATTGAAAAAGAAAGCCAAAGTTGGTGGCATCACAATTCCAGACTTCAAGTTCTATTACAAGGCTGTCAGCATCAAGACAGTATATTACTGGCACAAAAACAGAAACATAGATCAATGGAACAGAATAGGGATCCCAGAAATAGACCCTCAACTCTATGGTCAACTTATGTTCGACAAAGCAAGAAAGAATGTCCAGTGGAAAAAAGACAGTCTCTTCAAAAAATGGTGTTGGGAAAATTGGACAGCCACATGCAGAAAAATGAAAATGGACCATTTCCTACGCCACACACAAAAATAGACTCAAAATGGATGAAAGACCTCAAGGTGAGAAAGGAATCCATTAAAATCCTTGAGGAGAACACAGGCAGTAACCTCTTCAACCTCAGGCGCAGCAACTTCTTCCTAGAAACTTGGCCAAAGGCAAGGAAAGAAAGGGCAATAATGAACTACTGGGACTTCATCAAGATCAAAAGCTTTTGCATAACAAAGGAAACAGTTAACAAAACCAAAATATAACTGACAGAATGGGAGAAGATATTCACAAATGACATATCAGATAAAAGGCTAGTATCCAAAATCTATAAAGAACTTATCAAACTCAACACTCAAAGAACAAAGGATCCAATCAAGAAATGGGCAGACGACATGGACAGACATCTCTGCAAAGAAGACATTCAGATGTCCAACAGACACATAAAAAAGTTCTCAACATCCTCAGCATCAGGGAAATACAAATCAAAACCACAATAAGATACTACTTCATACCAGTCAGAATGGCTAAAATTAACAAGTCAGGAAATAACAGATGTTGGTTAGGAAGTGGACAAAGGGGAACCCTCCTACATTGTTGGTGGGAATGCAAGCTGGTGCACCCACTCTGGAAAACAGCATGGAGGTTCCTCAAAAAGTTGAAAATACAGCTACTCTAGTGTGACCCAGCAATCACACTACTGGGTATTTAGCCTAAAGATACAAATGCAGTGACCTGAAGGGGCATGTGCACCTGAATGTTTATAGCAGCAGTGTCCACAATAGCCAAACTATGGAAAGCACCTAGATGTCCATCAACAGATGAATGGATAAAGGAGATATGGCATATATATACCATATATATGTTGTATATATTATACAGCATATATATATACTATATATATTTATACTATAAATAATATATAATATATACTATAGTATATTTATGCTATATATATAGTATATATATACTATATATATTTATACTATAAATATGTACTATAGTATATTTATACTATAGTATATACATATATACTATAGTATATACAGCATATACAGCATATATATATACTATATATATTTATACTATAAATAATATATAATATATACTATAGTATATTTATACTATATATATAGTATATATACTATATATATTTATACTATAAATAATATATAATATATACTATAGTATATTTATGCTATATATATACTATATATATAGTATATATATATGCTGTATAATATATACAACATATATATGGTATATATATGCCATATCTCCTTTATCCATTCATCTGTTGATGGACATCTAGGTTCTTTCCATAGTATAGTATAAATATTTATACTATAATATTTATACTATTTATAGTATAAATATATATAGTATATATATATGCTGTATAATATATACAACATATATATGGTATATATATGCCATATCTCCTTTATCCATTCATCTGTTGATGGACATCTAGGTTCTTTCCATAGTTTGGCTATTGTGGACACTGCTGCTATAAACATTCAGGTGCGCATGCCCCTTCAGGTCACTATCTATCTATATATATATAATGGAATACTAGGCAGCCGTCAAAGAAATGAAATCTTGCCATTTGCAACAACGTGGATGGAACTAGAGGGTATCATGGTAGGAGCAGTAAGTTAATCAGAGAAAGACAATTATCATATGATCTCCCTGGTATGAGGAATTTGAGAAGCAGGGTCAGGGGTTTAGGGAATAGGGGAGAAAAAAATGAAACAAGATGGGATCAGAAGGGATACAATCTACAAGAGGCTCTTAATCTCACAAAACAAACTGAGGGTGGTGGGGGGTGGGGGGAGGGATAGGGTGGCTAGGTTATGGACACTGGGGAGGGTATGTGCTATGGTAAGTGCTGTGAAATGTATAAGCCTTATGATTTACAGACCTGTACCCTTAGGGCAAATAATAAAATAGCTCAGAAAAAAAAAAAAAAAGATTTTAGTGACAAAAAAAAGGAATGAGTACTGTGGGCTATTTCTAAATGTATTTCTGAACATGTAATTTCTGTTTGTTTCTTTTTCTAAAACAGTAAAATAGTTATTCTTGTCCTACTTAAAAAAATAGTTTATTTTCTAGTGAGAAAAAGAGTCAAGTAACCCACACACACAAATGTATTAAGAAACTGCCATACATAGTTATCGTATTATGATCACTGAAGGGAAGCAAAATACATTTTGATTCCCAGTGTCTTTGTTAAAATCACAGGCTTATTTAATTCTAAAATAATCTAACTCCTGACTTATTGCTATGTGTAATATATATTCAAATTCAGTGTCACATTTTTTATTTAGTTTTCTACTACTTCCCTCACACACACAAAAGTCCAAATTGATAGCCTTGATCACTTTATATATACTTTAATTACTTTAATGACTACAATTTTATATACTTTAATGACTTTATATACTTTAATATACTTTATATGCTTTAATGGCTTTATATACTTTATATAATATACTTATATACTTTAATGACTCCAATTTATATATTTTATGCATACTTTTATGTCTTTATATACTTTAATGACTACAATTAAGTTATGGAAGAACCCTGACCAATACCAGGTGAATATCCTGAAACAGTTCAGCCATTGGTAGTTTCCAGTGAGGAATAAAAGAAAGGCGTATCTCTAAATAGAGGCAGAAAATTGAGTCTATAATTTGTTTACAAATCTTAAATAAATTTTTAGTAACTCAAAAGGAGAATAATCTATCTTAACCAGTATGGTAAGCAGACTCTTACCTTCATAATTTTGGCTCTCTGGTGTTACTCCTATGTTTATGTTATAGTACATGGCAAAGGGACTTTTCTGATGTAATTAAAGTTAGTAATAAATTCTTGAGAGGAAGTTATTCAGGTGAGCCCAGTGTAACCACCTGGATCTTAAAAAAACAGAAGTCTTCTTTAACTTTTTGAGGAACCTCCACAATTTTCCAAAGTGGCACTACTGGGTATTTAGCCCAAAGATGCAGATGTAATGAAAAGAAGGGCCACATGTGCCCCAATGTTCACAGCAGCAATGTCCATAATAGCCAAACTGTGGAAGGAGCCAAGATGCCCTTCAACAGACAAGTGGATAAAGAAGATGTGGTCTATATATATAATGCAATATTACTCAGCCATCAGAAAGGATGAATACTCAACATTTGTAAAAATGTGGATGGAACTGGAGGATATTATGTTAAGTGAAATAAGTGAAGCAGATAAAGACAATGATCATATGGTTGCACTTATTTGTGGAACATAAGGAATAGCATGGAGGACATTAAGAGATTGAAGAGAAAAATGAAGGGGGGAAATCAGAGAGGGAGAGGAACCATGAGAGACTATGGGCTCTGGGAAATAAACTGAGGATTTTAGAGGGGAGGGGGCTGGGGGGATAGGTTAGCCAGGTGATGAGTGTTAAGGAGAGCATGTATAGTATGGAGCACTGGGTGTTATATGCAAACAATGAATCATGGAATACTACATCAAAAACTAATGATGTGCTGTACCATGACTAACATAACATAATAAAATAATAATAGTAAAAACCAGAAGTCTTTCTCTGAAAGAAATGGCAGAAAGAATTAAAGCACAAGAAGACTTCAATATACTGTTGATTTGGAGATGTGAGACTCCACATCCACATGGAAAGCATGAGAAAAAAAAAAAGTTCTGTCAACAACCACTGAACTTGGAGGAAAAGGACCCTAACTCCAGAACAGAACCACAACAAAAGGTGATAGCTTGATCACAGCCTGGTGAGACTCTGAACAGATAATCAAGCCACATTGTACTGACTTCTGACCTACAGAAACTATGAGATAATAAATTTCTGTTGTTTGAAACCACAAAGTTTGTAGTGATTTGATCACAGCTAAATAGAAAGTAACATACCTAGATATTTACAATTTGAATTGCTTCTTCACTTTGATATTCGGTTTCTGTGGGTATCATTTCTCTTTGGCTGAAAGTTGTAAAATACGGGGAAATCTTTCCACGCTCTCTTGGCTTTTGGAAACTGCTTTTCTTGAGCCAGACCTAGATGGCTTGTCCTCTTTCACTCCTGCCAATGCCAACTTCCAGATTGTGAGTGAACCTGAATCCAGGGCAGGGTATACTGAAGGAAAAATGATGTTAAAGTCACAGCCAGTTTGGTGGAACTGCATCTTCAAATAGCTGTTCCATGCAGTATGTCAAGATTCTGAACTACATTCAGTAAGAGAAAAAGTGTGCAGTGTACTAAATCCATTTTATCTGGGAATGGAACTCCTATGACCATAACCTTAAAACTTACAAAAATTTAATTTATGGTTTTCCAAAATTCCCTAGAAAATATATGTTTAATAAGAGTGCTTTCCTTGTGATTTATTGCACTGTCTTGCAAGTAGAAGGAGTCATCAAGAACTGGCTGGTAGAATTCAGTTCACAGTAAATGTAGCATGATAAATGACAGGGAGTTTGATACTGAGTGAAAGTGAATAAAAAGAAAAACACCTTAAGAGGAGAAGACAAAATGGACAGGAATCCAAAATATCTTAATATTCAGCTTAACATCAACATTTTTATAATAAGTATTTATAATCTCAAGTGAAGATGCAATACTACTAGAAATATTCAAAAGGAAATCATCATTGCAAAGAGAAATAACTTTTTAAAAATGAGTATGAAAAAGAACCAATCAATTTTCTTTAAAACATGGTTATTGACTTCATCTTCAGAAATATTTCAGTTCCTTATTCTAACCTAGGAGTACATCTTTTCAAGTCCAATAGATAAAGATTACACACATGTCAATACTCCAAAAGTAAAATAGTATATTTGGGTTAAGTCACTAATAGTGGATATGAGAAAGAGTAGAGGCTCTATCCTTCACCATAATTACTACAAAGTGGCTCTTACTCTTCAAATCCCTTCATCATCCATTTTCCTTTCTGGTCTTTCCTCTCTGTTCTGCTAACTATTGCAATTTATTATTTTCTTTTCTTTGCTCTGTAGAACAGCACTACTGCTTTGGGGAGTATGTGAAAAATTCAACATGTGACCTTCTCACTGAAGGGAAATTGTCCTCCAATAATATTTGCTGTTCAGTGTATATTTTAAGAATGACAAACACTTGGGGGTGCCTAGGTGGCTCAGTCGTTAAGCGTCTGCCTTTGGTTCAGGTCATGATACCAGGGTCCTGGGATCGAGCCCCGCATCAGGCTCTCTGCTCAGCAGGGAGCCTGCTTCCCTCTCTTTCTCTGCCTGCCTCTCTGCCTACGTGTGATCTCTGTCTGTCAGATAAATAAATAAAATCTTTTAAAAAATAAAAAAAATTATAAACACTTGATCCATATGTTTTCCTCCACTTGCTATTAACTGAGAAATTTTCAGGATTCGTGTTATTGGTACATTTCACAGTTCTGGCTTACAATCCCTTAACTTCCATAACACCATAGTATTTATCTTCATGTGGGGATAATTTATCTTCATGTGGGCATATAGGGATGAAACAATGTCCCTAGAGTTTGTATACACTGTCCTAAATTAACTATAACTGCCCCCAAATTTTAAAGACTTTTTTTTTTCTTATGGAGGGTAACATTCAAGCTTTGATATCCTAGAGTCTCAGATATCTTGACTTCTTAGTCGTGATCAGGACTAAAATACAGTTTCCATCTGAAGTTTCTTCATTCACTTCTAGCTCCTTTTTTAACCACCAGTGTCCTCACATTGTAGAGAACTTCATCCTTCAAAGAGGTTCCACACAGTACTTAAAAGGAAATGACAGACCTGTCAACCTAGACTTCTGAAAATATCCCCAAGATAAGACATTTGGGATTTAGGTGTGGGGCAGTATATAAAAATCATATTTTTAGGACTTAAAGCAATATCCAGACTAAAATGGGATCGACACGCTTTCCCCTCTTCCTGCTAAATTCGACTAAAAACCTTAGATAATATACATGAAACAAATAGTGGCTCTGAAAAGTGGTGAGAAAAAGGCAGACTGGTTAGGGACGTGAGCCTGAAGAACAATAGGTTGGTGAGTCTATTGGGTTTTCTTTTTGCTACCCATATCCATCCCAGACTGGGTGTTAGAGAAGTCAGTAATACAGAAACACCAATGGTGCAAAGAAAGGGCAAGATAACCTTCATTTTTTAGACAAAACATAGGAACTTAAGGACAAGCTAGTAAGAGAGACAAAACGAAATACAAAACAACTTTAACAGTGACAGTCCTAGTCCAGAAACCATGGAAAAAGCTGCAGTCTCACCATCTAACTTGTCATCAAAGGCCAAGTAGGAAGACTAGGCATATAGCCTTACCTGGTTATGGTGAAGTGCCCCTACACACATACACACACACACACACACACACACACACGTACACACACTTCCACAACTGCCATGGTGTGGTATGCAAGAACACTACATGAAGAGCTGGGAGTTTCTCCCTTCCCCAGCAGTAATGACTGTCTACCACCGCAGTGTCAGTGGGTGCCATGCAGACATCCTGGACTTCTACCCCATCCTGTAGTAATAAGGCATATCTATTACTCCCAGCCAAAACCAGAAGATTCAAATGCAAAGCTGAAGATCTCACCCCCATCCAGTGGTCACTAGGCACACTCTGCCACCACGTGGTCAGGAGACCAAATGGAAAAACAATTTCTTTTTTTTTAAGATATTATTTATTTATTTGACAGCCAGAGATCACAAGTAGGCAGAGAGGCAGGCAGAGAGAGAGGAGGGGAAGCAGGCTCCCTGTTGAGCATAAAGCCAGATGCGGAGCTCGATTCCCAGGGCCCTGGGATCATGACCTGAGCCAAAGGTAGAGGCTTTAACACATTGAGCCATGCAGGTGCCCCAAAGAGAATTTCTTAGTGCCATGCTTATGATCCATTCTGGTTTAGTGCTCTTCAATTGCAAAATTTCTGTCTCTTTTATCCTTATAGAGAGCTTTTCTGGGTTGGGAAGAGATTTTGTTTTAAATCATATTTCCTCAACAAGTTATAGAACAAATAGGCTTTCCCATGTTTCTGCCTCCAACTGGTTTCACTGGAGAAGTAATTTAAAGAGAGGGAAATCCCCTGTGCCCTGAATATCTTTCATGCATTTAATTGAGAAAGGACCAGTAATTGTCACTTGCGAATCAACTAAGTAACAGGAACAAAGGCTGGAGAATTGTGACAGGAATGTTTTGGAGATATTCACTATTATGGAAAATTTATCATTCATGAAATTAAAACTTACGCAGAAGATTCTAACTAAGTGGCCAAACAGGAGAACAGTAAATATTTGTGGAAAGAAAGAATGAATGGATTATTGAGGATTCTATTTTATTTTTTCTATTTTATTTCCATTTCTTTGTCCTATTCACAGATTCTCATCTTATACCTAAACCTTACCATAGGTTCTTAACTGTTACTTGGTTTTCACTCAAGTCTAAATGTTTCACTCTTCCTGCATGACTCCTTCCATAATAACAGTTTTGCACATCACTGTATTTCTAAAGGAGGCCCATGTCTCTCTAGTGTCTTCAACTCAAATGACTGCTGTAAAAACACAGTAAGATCAGATAATAGCTCTTTATTCCGAACTTCCTATAGCGAGAGAGTCCATCACCATCACTTCAGCTTAACAGAGACTCAAAAGAAGGCAAAGGAGGAAAGCTTTACAGTTGAGAAAAAGGTAAAGAATTTGGGTTATTGTTATCCTGGAAGCTGGAAGTGGACTACATGAAAGGAGGGCATCCTACGTGATAGTTAGGGGGAAGATAGTGGATGTTCTCTAGTTAGCCCTACGTTAGAAGAGGAGCAAAAATATAGAGAGATTACTGATCAAGTCCTGGCCATTTGGGGCTGATCTCAGCAGGGGTTGTGTTGTGGTTTCTGGAGCTGACTGCTGCAGATGGGGGTCAGTATTCTATTGGAATAAATGGTCCGGCCATTTCCTGTCTGGATAGTCCGTCTCTAACTGGCTACAACTGAGCCCATTTTTCCTTTCCTGGGCTAAATTCAACAAATATCCTCTATAGTTTGGTTGGTGCTTCCACTAATATGCAAACATTCCAGAACTAGATGTTATTTTTTCTTCAACTATTCCCTTTTTCCATAATGCTTTCCACCATTCTCTATGACTACCTCCTATCCAATTCCTAGAGACCATCTCAAGAACCATCAATGTCAAAAGAATCTTCCCTTCACCCTTTCACCCATTAAATACCAAAGAAGCTGTTCTTTAAACCCCTAGTGTTCTGATAACTTACCCCCAACTATTATTGTGTCACATGACATAAAATACTGCCTTGTTAGACATTTTGTTTTCTTTTTTGTCTGTTTAATGGAGGGCTGGAATCAAGCCTGAAGCTTTTGTTTGTGTCACTACAGAGCGATGAAAATAATTTCAGTCAAGAGGATAAGATTTTGAATGCCAGCTCTATCATTTATTAGTTCTGCAAACCTAGACACTATACTTTGCTTTTCTAGTGTATAAGATGGGAAACACTAAAGAAATCTGATTAGGTGGCAAAATTTTAAATAGAAAATACATGTTAATGTTTAATGGTTAATGTTTAACCATTTTTACTTTCTTCTTGTATCCGCCTCATTATATAATGTTGAAAGAATGTTTATAGCAGAATTCTAGGAAGATGGCAGAGTAGAGGACCCTAAGCTTGCCTAATCCCATGAATACAACTGACACTGACATCAGTTTAAATAACCCAGAAAATGTCCCAGCCTGGCAGAACAAATTCCACAACTAAAGTAGAGAAGAGGCCATTAAAAGAAAAAAAGGAGTACTCAAACAAAATCAGAAATGAAAGAGAAGTAACAACTGGTATCACAGAAATGCAAAGAATTATAAGAAAATATTATGAAAAGATTTATGCCAACAGATTATATAACCTAGAAGAAATGGATAAATTCCTAAAAACTCATAACTTCCCAAAACTGGAGCAGGAAGAAATAGGAAACTTGAATAGACCAATTACCAGCAATGAAATTGAATCCAAAAACTCTCAAACAAGAACTGAGAACCAGATGGTTTCACAGGTAAATTCTACCAAACATATAAAGAAGATTTAATACCTATTCTTCTCAATTTCAAAATTTAGAAGAGGAAGGAGAACTTCCAATTCATTCTATGAGGTCATCATCATCCTGATACCAAAGGCAGATAAAGACACTACCAAAAAAAGAATTATATGCCAATATCTCTGATGAACATAGATGAAAAATCCTCCACAAAAATATTAGCAACATGAATTCAACAATATATTTTAAAAAATCATTCACCACAATCAAATAGGATTTATTCCTGAGATGCAAGGGTGGTTTAATATTTACAAATCAATCAACATGATACATCACATCTATAAGAGGAAGTGCAAAACACCGATCATTTCAATGGGTACAGAAAAAGCATTTGACAAAATATAGCATCCATTCATGATAAAAGGCTTCAACAAAGTCAGTTTGCACGTATATACCTCAACACTATAAAGGCCATATATGAAAAACTCACAGCTAACATCCTATTCAATGGTAAGAAAACAAAACAAAACAAAACAAAAACAACAACAACAACAACAAAAACCTGAAAGCTTTCTCCCCAACATCAGGAATAAAAAGCAAGGATGTCTACCCTCACCACTCTTATTCAAGTCCTATCCACACCAAATAGACCAGAAATAAAATGCAGCTAAATTGATAAGGAAGAAGGAAAACTTTCATTATTTACAGATGATACAATATTATATATAGAAAACCCAAAAGACTCCACCAAAAAACTACTAGAACTGATAAATGATTTCAGTAATGTCATGGGATACAAAAATTAATGCACAGAAGTCAGTTGCATTTTTATATAATAACAAGGAAGTGGCAGAAAGAAATTTAAAAAATAATCCCATTTACAACTGAACCAAAATGAATAATGTACCTAGGAATAAACTTAAAGAGGTGAAAGACCAGTACTCTGAAAACTATAAAATACTGTCGAAGGAAATAGAAGATAAGACAAATGGAAAGATATTCCATGCTCATGGATTGGAAAAATAAATACTGTTAAAATGTCCATACTACCCAAACCAATGTACAGATTTAAGCAGTCCCTATCAAAATATCAAAAGCATTTCTCATAGACTAGAAAAACAATTCTAAAATTTGTATGAAACCACAAAAGACCCCAAAGAGCCAAAGCAAACTTGAAAATATCACAATATCACAATTCCAGACTTTGAGTTATATTACAAACCTCTAGTATTCAAATTAGTATGGTACTGGCACAAAAACAGACAGGTAGACCAATAGAACAGAAACAAAACCCCAGAAATAAATCCACAGTTATATGATCCATTAATCTTCAACCAAGGAGGCAAGAATATCCAATGGGAAAAATACAGTCTCTTCAACAAATGGTGTTGGGAAAATGGGCAGCTATATGCGCAAGAAGGAAACTGGACCACTTTCTTATATCATACACAGAAAAGGAACTTAAAATGGATTAAGGACCTAATTGTGAGCACTGAAATCATAAAGATCCTTTAAGAGAGCAAAGGCAGTAAATTTCTGACATCAGCCATGGCAACATTTTTCTAGATATGTGCCCTGAGGCAAAGGAAATGAAAGCAAAAATAAACTATTGGGACTACATCAAAATAAAAAGTTTTATTTTGCAGAGCAAAGAAAAATGTCAACAATGAGATATCATCTGGAGAAAAAGGAACCCTCGTGCACTGTTGGTGAGAGAGCAAGTTGGTGTAGCCACTCTGGAAAACAGTGTAGAGGTTCCTCAAATGTTAAAAATAGTACTATCTTACAATCTAGGAATTGCACTACTAGAAATGTACCCCCTAATACAAAGACACTAATTCAAATGGATACATGCACTCTAATATTTATTGCAGCATTATTTACAACAGCAAAATTATGGAAGCAGCCCAAGTATCCAATGATAGATGAATGAATAAAGAAAAAATGGAATATATACAATGAAATATTATCTATTAAAAAGGATGACATCTCACCAGTGCTACAACATGGATGGAGCTAGAGTGTACAAGGCTCAGCAAAATAACTCAGAGAAAGACAAATACCATGTGATTTCACTCCTATGTGAAGTTTAAGAAACAAATAAAAAAAAAGTAAAAAAAAAAAAAAGGGAGAGACGCACACGCAAACCAGCAAACGGACTCGTAACTATAGAGAACAAACTGATGTTTAACAGAAGGGAGGAGGGTGGGGGAGGAGGGTGGGGGATGGGTGAAACAGGTGAAGGGTATCCAGAGCCACTTCTCTTGATGAGCACTGAGTAATATAAAGAATTATTGTACTCCTGAAACTAATATAACACCGTATGTTAACTATACTAGAATTAAAACAAAAAACTTAAATTAAAAAAATAATAATAAATAGTGCTTGTAGCAGATAAGAATAAATCTGAACTTTATTAGCCTAGATTTCATACTTATAATACTGTACATCTAGATAATAATCAGCATTTTCTTCCTTTTCTCAACTAAGTAAGTATCAGTTATAGAATCAATTTAGAGAAAATTTTACTTTGTTGAAGAAATTTTTCAATTGTTTGAAGTAACCTTAGTTTGAAATAACTTTGAGTTTTTATAACCACTGATACAAACACAAGTATATTTTGAAAATATTGGAAAAATAAAGATTAAAAGAAACCCAAGTGACTTATTTCAAAAATAAACACCACATTCCATTCAGAAATAAAAGCTTTCAAAAAATGTGCTTCAAAGTTCCCGTTGAAGACTTACTGTGAGAATGAATTTATCTCCAAAGAAACTATTTTTAAATACAACGGAAATAGAGAATCTAGTCTCAATAAGACCACATAGAAGAAAACTGTCGTTTCCTGAAGTTATGATAAGATTTATGCAATCTTTTTCTACAGTCCTAACTTTACAGTGTAGAGTTTTTAAGTTTTAGTGTTAGTAAAAAATACCATTTTGAAGGCAACTGGCTTCCTTTCCATAAGACAAGAATATTTGGAGTTTTCACACTTTTCTAAGTAGCTTATCTGATTTGGATTCCCAAACAATCAGTGGTGTTGTCTAAACATAAGACAACAATATTCTTTATGAAACAGTGACAAAGTGTGTTGTCACAAAAATATGATACTTATAAATGGTCTAAACTCCTAGAAAAATATTCTCTGAATTTTTGCAGAGTAAAAGCATGAAGAAAACTATTTTTTCTACTGTACATATTGGGTAAGTACAAAATATGTTTTTTATTATTTTCCGAAGACTTTAATATTAATAATTTTATGAATATTAGTAATTTCTCCTCCAGGTTATCACACAGAAATTTGTCTACTCCCAATGTAAAAAAAAAAAAAAAAACTGACCATCAAATGTGTATGAATATGCATCAGAATAATTAGTAGTAATTTATTAGTATGTTTCTTGGGAAAAATACTTTTAAAAAATATTTTATTTCCTTATTTGAGAGAGAGCAAGAGAGAGCATAAGAGCAGGGAATGGTTGGGGGCGGGGGGAGCAAGAGAGGACTAGAGGGAAAGGAAGAGAATCCCCAGTAGACTCTGTGTGGAGCAGAAAGCTAGATGTGGGGTTTGAGCTCACAACCCTGAGACCAGCTGAAACTGAGAGTCAGACACTTAAATGACTGAGCGACCCAGGTGTCCCAAGGGAAAAGTACTTCTGAGATGCCTGTAACAAACTCTCAATGAAAGAGGAAACTTATTATAATAGTCGACATGGCTGGCATAATTTAAAGTACATTCCCAACTTAATTCAAAATTAAATGTAACTATGGAAACTTGAAAACATTTTAGATTTTTAAGATTCAGTAAGCTAACGGGGAAAAGACAGTATATCATAATTCTTATTTCCTATATTATGCATACTTCTTCATTCCCTTTATAACCATGATGGGCATAAATATAGTTATCTTGCTATCTAGTATGCAAAGAGGGATTTAGACAACAACTATCAACATCATACACGATTTTTTTTTTAAAAGCATCTTTCTGAAGGATTATTTATATCATGTTATTGTGGGGCCCGAATAAATTTCTTCAAAGAGGTCAGCATTCTAATCCCCAGAACATACGACAATAAAACCATACGCTTAAAATAACTTTTCAGACGTGATTGTCTTAAAATAAGGGATTATCTTGGATTTTCCAAAATAACCCAATAGATTTATAAGCATCCTTATAAAAGGGAGACAGATGGTCAAAGAAGGTAGAAGATGCTATGTTGGTGGCTTTGAAGAGGAAAGAAGAGATTATAAGCCAAAGAACATGGCCTCCAGAAGCTAAAAAATGACAAGAAAATGAATTCTTTCATGAAGCCTACAGAAGGAATAGAGCTCTGCCAGCACCTTGATTTTAAGCATTTGATTTCCAAAATTATACAATATGTGTTTTAAGTTTGAGGTAATTTGCTACAGCAGGAATAAGAAACTATCAGTTATCTTACTATTACTTGATTACTTTAAAATTTTGTTTCTATATTTTATGAATAGGAAACCATTCTGGAATGCAGGTATTTTACAAAATGTATTATTTTAAAGACAAAATAGTGAAAAATCTACCTGGGCCAGTATGAGCAAAGAATTGGGTATTCATTTATTCACTGGTAAACTAAAGATTGAAATTTTTGATATTTTCACTTTTTCTTCTAATTCAGAATTTGCATTAGTACTTATTTATAAATGCCATGTAATCCTAGCACAATGCTCAGGGACAAAAGTCTGTACTCGGAAGCAGAGAGGCTCAGATTTTAACTCCGCCTTCACTGGCACACTTAGGCAATAACAACCCTTAGTGTCTATGTTCATATGTGAAATGAGGGTAAGCGTCCCTGGGGTGTTTTAAACATTAAATTAAGGTATTTTAAAAGGTGCTGACCATGTATTAAGCTCAAGAGATTATAAGGATGATAACGCTGATCATAAAGACATTAAAAACAAAACAGGCCCTGCATGGAACTGTGTATTTTAAGGTCACCAAACTAAGATTCAACTTCATTACAGTCTCAGCTGTCCTAGGCAATGGAATCTTAACCAGACTATCAGGATTGATCAGCATTATTACATCATCATCTACCTGATAGACCTCCTGCCATCCAAGACAAGGAAAGAAACCTTGCAATAACCAAACCACTTTTTAGTCTTGTAGAACGTCCTTGGTCCTGCTCCCTTCTGCCTAGATCTTTTGTGTTGTCTAGTTCTTGGAAGCTCCTGTCTAATCTGCTAGATTGGATGCTGGTCAATTTGTGAATCCTTGAATAAAGCTAGTAAGATATTTAAAATTGACTCGGGCTTTTTTTTTTTTTTTTTAATAAAACAAAGAATGTTGATGAATATGATGAGTTCCTGCTGTCAATACTGACCAGAATCCTAACCCTGAAGTCTTCCTGAAGGTCCCATTTTTAAGATCTGGGGCATCTCATGTATAGATACAACTTTTAAAAAAATTATCAGTCACATCAGTACATAACAGGCAGAAGACAACCCGACTTCCCAAGAATGGCTTAGCTGGTGTGTGCGGTGGCAGTGATGAAGGTGGGTAGAAGCCAGAAGCAGAGGCAAAGAAAACGTAAGTGATTTGACAAGTTTATTGGGAACCTGCATGGAACACAGCTCTAAGGAACTAGACTTAAATGAAAAATGAGCTTATTTCTACTGAAGGCAAAAATAAAATTATTAGATGGGGGTTGGGGGAGAACAAAGCCAGAATTTAAATGATTTTTAATACTAAACAGTATTTTTTAAAAGATTTTATTTATTTGAGAGAAAGAGAGAGCACGCACATCAGAGGGTGGTCCGAGGGGGAAGCAGACTCCCTGTCAAGAAGGGAGCCCGCCCAATCTCAGACTTAATCCTCAGAATCCAAGATCATGATCAGAGCTGAAGGCAGTCGCTTAACCAACTGAGCCACCCAGACACCCCGAAATAACCCTTTAAAACTTTCATTTCATCGGAGTTTTGTGGGAAAATGTTATTTTAGTCATTTTATGCAAAGCAATTCTCAATGAAGATTACCTACTGAAATCCAAATTTTGTTATTTAAGTCTATATTCCCAAGAAGCACCTGTACTGTAAAAGCTCTTCACAATGTGGTAACAGAAAATTAGCCACGTATTTGGAGAGCGTTCACTTCTCTTCCCTGTTCGCCTCCCCCATACACAATCTCAAAACCTACAAACACAGGCTTAAGCTTAAGTCATTAAAGCTTCCAATAAATAATTTTTATTATAATATTTCTGAAGCATTGGGTAAAACATTTAGACGGTCCTAAAACGTTTTTCTACAGCAAACTCTAAAGATTCTATTTTAGCTCTAGTCAGTGATCTCTCAAAACACTTAAAGCTCAAGTTCCGTTAAGCATCTATGCCTGACATTTTCTTCCAAAAGGAAATTAGGAGTAATCAATCATGATGGCCTGAGGGAGTTTCTAGTGAAACGAGCTATTTGAATATCTGACTTGTAGGCTTCACTTCCTAATTTGTTATGAATATGCATTTCTCTCCTTATAAAATGAGTACTTAAAAAAAAAAAGAAAAAAAAAACCACTGGGCATAAACCTTTAATACAAAAGTTACTTTTAAAAAACCCATGCTCTATTTCAACCCCATATTTAGGAAAACGGTAAGTAAAATGCATATTGGTTCCTTCCCATAATCAGTTATTTTTCCCAATTTTTAAATTTTGTTTTCTTTGGTTTGCATTGGTACTATTTAAGTCCAAAATATTAAAGTAGTTGAGTTTTAAACAGGCTTTTTATAGCTTTCTTTTTAAAAATGTATCCAGCAGTTATTACCACACATATTACATATATAGAATTTGTAGATTTTGTCAAAATTTAAAAGTAAACATGTAGTTACTTTGGTAAAATACTTTTAGTAGAATAGTGTGAAATCTTTAATGTTTTATTTATAAGACCTTATGTTTGCATTTTTCCAATAAGCAAATCATATTTATCACTTTTTTTTAAAGCTTTTATTTATTGGACAGAGAGAGTAGGCAGAGAGGCAGGTGGAGAGAGAGGAGGAAGCAGGCTTCCTGCTGAGCAGAGAGCCCGATGCGGGGCTCGATCCCAGGACCCTGGGATCATGACCTGAGCCGAAGGCAGAGGCTTTAACCCACTGAGCCACCCAAGCACCCCTCATATTTATCACTTTTAAAGAAAGACTTTCTACAGGAAAGAAAATAGTGAAATATTCATCTGATTCTTCCTAGTCTCTTTTTTAAAACCAGTTTCCAACCTTCAAATAGTGTGCTAGTCTTCCGTGAATCTTTTGAATCACAAGATAGAAATAAATACAGCATCTGATTTAAAACTGATTTGGCAATATTGGCTTGATGCAATTTTCACAACTTCCCAATAAAATAAACATTAAGGTAAAGAAAAGATGAAAACCTAGAACACCATTGCAAATGCCGTCTTCAAGTTTAAAATATGGAAGGTTTCCTCTGAAATATGGACTATTGTAACAACATTAAGAAATGTAACTGCTGATGAATATATGTTATATTCATGTAATACTAAAAAGGGATACATTTTATCCCTCCTGCCTTCTGTTCATCTGGGTTTATAAACTCCAGTGTTTCTTCCCATCAGAAAATTGAGTAATCACCATCAACTATATTAGTGCTGTTGTTTAAGGCAGCCGAAGAATTATTTCCATACCTTCCATCTCTGATAATGGTATTCATTTTTCAACATCCAGAAAAAGATGGACACCACCACCTACATATGCAGATGCATATGTACACACGGGCACACGAGCAAACATACGTTACACGCTTGCAGGTTTAATCCCCACAAGTACACAGCTCAGTAAGTGTCAAGACAGGAGAAAGTTCCAGTAGCAATGCATCTAGAGACAAATTTTAATGGTGTTGATGTTTTTGGACTATCAAAAAGCTAGGGAGTAGTGATAAGAAAAGATTCAATTTACTAGAACCCAGCCAACTAAACCCTGCCATTCTCTGGGAACTAGAGTAATAGCTGTGCACATTTACCCAGTGTATAGCTAAAAATCTTTATAATGAAGAAATAGCAACTCAGGGGCATCTAAATGATTAGCTCAGTACCTTTCTAGACAGAAATTTTATAAATTTTACATGTAAAATATACTATTACTATATAGTCCAGATGAGTATTTTAAAACATTATCAGAAATTTTCAATGGAACTTAAGGGGAAAAAATACAGAGCATTTATTTAACAAGAGAAAAAAGTGGTAACATCAACATGACAAAAATGAGGATAGAAGTTATTAAGAAAAATACAGAGACAAAATAATTTATAAGGTAAAGAGTAGGGATAGTTTGGTGCTAAGTTGAGTATAACTTAGAAAATCTAAAATTATAAATTTTAGAAAAAATATGAAGAACAAAGTTTAAAAGTTATTACTGAGTAAAGAGGAAAAATAATTGAAATTTTAAAATATTTTTAGAAGGTGAGAAATAGGATGTAGAGAAAACATAAGTCCAAGTCATTCTTTATTAACATATTTGAAGGGAAAAATAAAATAATTAGTAACATGGAATTTAAGCATTGATATGCTCATTGGAGTCCAGTAAATATGTGTGAATTATAAAAGTAAAGGCAGGTTAAATAGATCGCTTAACCAGCCTTATCTCTCAGCAAAACTAAATTCCAGATGACCATATTGTTATGCCCCAATAATGGGTCTGCGATTAAAGGAGCGAGACTGATACAAAGCGAAGCTCAAGCAAAGCTTTATTTCGCACCAAGCATCAAGAATCTAACAATCTTACAAGAGAGGGCGACCCTTCCCAAGGGTCTCCCTGGTTACCAAGCTCCCAGGCTAGCTTTTAAGGGCAAAGGCCATGCGGTCGGGCCTGGCTACGCACAGGTGGCCAGTGAGATTGTAACACACACAGGAAACTCCACAGTGATGCTAGGTGATCAATTGAGTTAACAATTTACCCTAGTAGACATTTGAACCAGCCTATTACACCTTGATTGGGATTGGAGCCAAAAGGCTCCCAAAGGGAGGGGCCCATACTCCTTGGTCACCAGGGAGACAGTATGCATCCCCCCACTGATCAATGTCTCCACCTGGCCTGACCCACCTTTGTATCTGGGCTTTGTTACCTGTAAATCCCCTGGGGGAAGGGGTGCAGGGACAGTTTCTAAATAGGTCCTTATACATATAACAAATGCCAATAGATTTTTAGGAACCATTTGGTAACCCAATAATTTTAGACCCAACTTCTCTGTTGTCCACTAGTGACCATGTAAAAGCAGCAAAAATATCTTCATATCTAGAAGATCCCCAAAATTATCTATTTCCCCTTGGAGAAAAAAACTTTTGAAGACAAGTACATAAGATATCTGAAATTTAAGTCAAAATTAACTAAGTCATAATTATTTTTTTAAAATACTTTTTATAAGGGTGCCTGATTAGCTCAGTCAGTTAAGCGTCCAACTCTTGATTTTGGCTCGGATTATGATCTCAGGGTTCTGAAACCAAGCCCTGCCTGCCTTGGGCTCTGTGCTGGGCATGGAGCTTGCTTAGAATTCTCTCTCCTTCTCTCCCTCTGCCCTCCCTCACTGCACGTTAAACAAACAAACAAAATACTTGTCTCATTTCCTATAGGGCCATCAGAAATACACCCTGAACTCAAAAGGGCGCTGTCAAGCCTCATTCATTCACTGATAGCCTCAAAAAGTACCGCTTCTCATTGCCTGTACAATGCAGGCTTTGGCTGGCAGTCTTAGGGGGATGGATTTAGAAAAGACACGAAAAATAAGCAGTAGATACAAAAATAAATACATAAGAAATAAATTATGCAACATACTAGAGAATAATGAGTGTTGCAAAGACAAAAAAAAAAAGCAAAAAAAAAAAGCAGAATTGGAGGAGACTGTCAGAAAATGTAGGGTGGTAGTGGTGCCTGGGTGTCTCAGTGGGTTAAAGCCTCTGCCTTCAGCTCAGGTCCTGATCCCAGGGTCCTGGGACTGGGCTCTCTGCTCAGTGGGGAGCCTGCTTCCTCCTCTCTCTCTCTCTGCCTGCCTCTCTGCCTACTTGTAATCTCTGTCTGTCAAACAAATAAATAAAATCTTTTTAAAAATTGTAAGGTGGATAGATCTCACAGTCGAGAGCTACAAGTCAACAATTCAAACACAGAAGGATGTGCAGGTAAGGAGACTTTAAACTCATTATTAGTCATTACTGCTAGTATTACTACTGCATGCTTCTGCTACCATTAGCATTACTACCATCATTATTTTACTGTTCCTGCTGCCGCTGACACTGTTCCTAATGATATAATTACCATAAATGAAGTATTCCCTATGTTCGCATACATTGCAATGTGTGCTTTGCACAGTTAATGCTCACAGTCTCCTAAAACTGTTACTATTATTTTCCATTTTATAGATATCTCACCCAGGACTCAGAGTACTCATTATCTAGTAAGTCTCACATTGATAGAAGATTAAAATCAACAGATTTTCCTGTGATTTTTAAAACCTCATTAAATTACCTTGTAATTAGATGCAAGAAATACCTCTGGAAAGCCTTTGCTTAAGGCAGCATTGTCAAGCAGATTCACAATTCCTTTTAAATAAAATTTTCCTGATTTAAGTTAAAACGCAAACCTTCAGAGAGTAAACATACCCAAATGCTAACTTACATCTTATGACTAAAGTGACTTTTATTAACCCGGATTTTACTCGGTGTTATCTTAATTTTAATGGTTGTATGTCTTAGTGTGAAAAACAGTCAGGTAAAGAAAAAACATTGATGATAGCCCACAGATCTAAGAAATCCCACAAAACATTTACAACTGGTACATAAAACATTTTAAGAGTGCCACCTCCAGGCTTTGGCCAGTTTTGCTTTGCAGTGCAGAGGAGCAATAATGAAATTTAACTTCAATCAGCAGAGAAAAATACTGACTTTCATTTTATAATCAGATTAAATATTGGGACCAATTTTTGACATCTTCTATTGGTGGTTAAATTCCAAGGACCATTTTGGTCTCCACAGTGGTTCCAAAATGTTCACAAACTTACTAGGATTCTCTTAGCAGCAGCTGACCAAAAAAAAAGATACTCAAGGACAAGTGTGCCCATTTGCATGGATACTCTCAGCTCAGATTTCCTTGGATCCCTTTACTATTTCTCTGTACCTCTTCCTGGCTTCAACATGCTTTTGCCTCCAAAGGCCTGCAGGGGCCAGTCTTCTTGTGAAGAATTCCCTTGGGCTACAGGAGTTGTCCAGTCTGTGGGCTAAGACCTAGAAGCACCTGGGAGTTTGCATCCATACTCCTATCCCAGAGGCCCTCAGCCAGTACAGACTAGAGAAGAAGTTAAGAGACCCTGGCTCCTTGGCTCTCTGACCGTGTGTGTATATGTCCCATTAGTCTAACTCATCAGCTTATTTCTGTATCTGCAACTTTTTTTTTTTTTTTTTTTTTTTTTTGCTTACCTATGTTTTATCAATTAGGAACATAAGGTGTTCAATAAGTATTTACTCCTAACTTTATTCATCCATTTGTTTATTTGGGCAATCATTCACTTGGTGCCTACCCTGTGCCAGTAAGTGTTTCACATTACTCTAGACAGCAGGAAAGCTCATTAAGCATAGAAACATTGTCAGAATTTATCCACAGTGCTCCAACCCCTCATCTTTGTCCAAGGATAAAGTATCACAGCCATTAATTTACTGATAAGGCAATTTATAAGTAAACTCCCTCATCTGTAAATATCTGTTTCTCAAATTCCAGGGACTATCTTTGATGTAGTCTATTACTTAAGGTGCATAAAATTTCAGATACAGCACATACATTTGTTGGATAAGAAAGCATACCTAGGTTCTTACCACTAGGTGAAGATAGTAAACTGAGTTTACAGTGGAAAAAAAAAATTATAGTAAGGCCAATGCCCTTCTTTGTCAGATGAGGAAAACTTGAGTACCAGGTATAGGACCTACTGATTTATTCCATTAATGCAGGTCTTTGTCAGAGAGAGAGAACATTCACATTAAGATTTTTATCTCATCTTCTCTGGGTTCTAATACCTTATTCCGTTATTTTTCTGCTTTCTTCCTGATTTTTCTCTGTCCAAATTTTCTGATATCAACACTAACAAGAATAAAAAGCCAGGAGATAGGGAATATAAAAGCTTTATTGGTTGGGTTATTTGTTTTGTTTTGTTTTGTTCAATGCCCGCATAAGTTTTACTTTTCTTTCTGAACGCCGAATTGCAGGGTTTAGACTCTCCGGGACTTAAATTAGCAGTGTTTCCTAGTAGCTTGAATCCACAGAACACTTTTTTGTGGGGCTGCCTGTTCCTGGACCACCTAATTCTGATACCTGAACACAGAATATAGCCCATGCTCTTGCTAATGACGAGAAGGCAGGGCAGTTTCGCTTCCAGACAGAACTTCCTATCATCTCCTGACTTTCCCCTTCATACCTCAATGTGCAAAAGTGTTCCCCATCTTATAAAGAAAGGAATCCAATACAAATTAAAATCCTGACACTGTCAATGCATAATTTTCAAATTTTCAAGACATAATTCTGATGTAAATGAGCAGTGAAGTTGCAACAAATTTTTATTTAACACGTAATGAGAACATAGCAGGGAAGCAAATTCAGTCCGAAAGAAATTCCAAAAAAATGAATTTTATATTCAGTGGGAAAAATATGTTTATGTAAGATTGCTATGTTAGACAAAAGTGATAAATGTCCTACAAGGGGAAAAAAAGGCATACTTTTCAGGGTTATTTTTTCTACTGGACAATAAGAATAAGTTTTATCAGCTATCTATAAATTTATCCCTGAATTTATGGAGCTGCAAAGTATCAATAATATGCATTTTCTAAGAACATTATAAGACAATATGTATAATCAGTAAATAGCAAGTCAGATAAAATTAGATATTTCTAGGCTCAGATGACCTACATGTGGGCCACCCTATAGTAGGATTTCTCAGGCAATGCCAGGATTAAATTAAAAAGTCATCCATATTTTTTTCCCATTTCCATATTTTGGAAAAGTGTCTTCAAGTCAAACTCAGTCTGTTTCTTTTTACTGGCAAATTTCTCTAACAAATTTTATCAGATCTGTTGCAGTTGTTTTGTCACGACTTTACTCACTTTTTATGATCTTAGACCAACTTCCTGTAATACCGAAACCCAGACGGGGAGAGCAGCAATGATCCCATAGACGCCACATACAAATGCTTTTTTGGTAAAGATTTTATTCTTTGTTAATGTTTAACCATTTGGTAGCACGCTGCATTTCCTCCCTAAAAATCCCCCCCCCCCCACTTTCTTGTGGCATTGCACAAACCATCCTTCTTTCTGGGCGCGCTCTTTCTCTCATCCACTTTTTGTATTTCGTTAGCCCCAAAGATTTAACATTCAAAGCTGGGACCTCATAATTCAAAAATCTTTGTTCCCTAAATGAATCTTCTACTAAAGAATTCATTTGTTCAATATTTTTAAAAGATTTTATTTGAGAGAGACATCGCAAGAGAGAACACAGAGAGGGGAGGGAGAAGTACTCTCCCCACTGAGCAGAGAGCCCCGTGAGGAGCTGGATCCCACGACCCTGAGATCATGACCTGAGCTAGCCAGGTGCCCCTGTTCTCAATATTCAAAGTATTATTTCTATAAGATATCTGAGATCAATTTATTCTAACTCAGGGGCCAGAATTTTACTGGCAACTGCCGACTAGATGTTCTTATTTGCTATCATTACCCAAGTTCAAAGCCCGTAAAGTTAGAAGTCATCTCCAAGGCCCACTGACCACACAGTTCCTGTGTTTTGTTAATCAGATGGCTGGTTTCCCAAGTCTGGCTGTCCAAAATTTTACTGTAAGCATTACCTCTTTCCTTTCCTTTCCTTTCCTTTAGTTTCTACACCCAGTTGTTAGAAACCCTATGAGCCAAACAATTGTGAGTCTGTGATGACTCCTGCATCAGTTTTCTTCACTCTACTAATATAGGGCATCTTTCTACTTCCCACTCACTATGACCTAGCTTGCTGGCTTGTTTTGCTGAAGGCATACTCATTCTCTCTTATCTAGCCAGCTTGAACAGCTGAAAATATGACTCTCATAATGCCTCTGTTTAAAACTTTTCCTAAGGCCTTTTGGGATGATAAAATTCATGCTCCAATTTTAAGGATATCTGTAATTTGACCCCCTGACCTACTTTTCTGACAGTAATGCCCTCTCCTCAATACACTGCCATAGTTTATCCTCCAGTACCCTGGCAGTCTTTGCCCTGGTAACTCACCTCAGGTCCCACATCCCTTCTTAGAACGTCTGTTTCCTCCTTAGCGCATGTGCAACATTTAGAAGGAAGTTCACCTTTCTTAAGAGAAACACCGTCAAATTCTTGTTGCTTTAGCCATCAGTAATGGATCGTCTACAGCAGCAAGGAGTTGATGGTTGTAAATCTCTCATTAAATCACTCACTGTCTCCTTCAACAGAAATATTTAAGGCCCACCTTGTGCGCTGAAATAAAGTACCAGATGAAAGAGACAAGTTCCTACCTTCATGGAACTTGTATTAATAATAGTAGGAGCCAAAAGGAAGCTCTATGTATTAAAAACAAACAACAGACAGACACTTAGGGAGAGGCAGGACTTCTGAGCTAAAACAGGAAGACAAGGAGCCCTCGGGCTGCAAACGTGACCAGGCAGGTATGGGTGACGTTCTTGACTGATAAGAATACTGGAGGGAGAATCCATGCCAAGATTTTCAATATGATTTGAAGGCAGAGTTGTAATTGTCGAACCAAATGGATTATACTGGGGGGCGTGAAGGAAAGTTTCAAGACCGTCTCAAGGTTTTTATTTGAGAAACCAGTAGAATAAAGACCCAGTTAAAAAGGGAGTAGGAGTGGGGCGCCTGGGTGGCTCAGTGGGTTAGAGCCTCTGCCTTCGGCTCAGGTCATGACCCCAGGGTCCTGGGATTGAGCCCCGCATCGGGCTCTCTGCTCTGCGGCGAGCCTGCTTCCTCCTCTCTCTCTGCCTGCCTCTCTGCCTACTTGTGATCTCTGTCTGTCAAATAAATAAATAAAATCTTTAAAAAAAAAAAAGGGGGAGTAGGAGAGACTTGAAGAATGGACAGTTATCTGTGGGAAAATGACAAATTGTTCTGAAATTGTTTACTTGGATATTCCTATTCTCCATCTAAGTGGAGCAAGGACTCATCAGATTGCTGTGGCGGAAGTCTCTCCGCTGGAGACAATTCAGAAGACATTAGCATGCAGGGGAGAGTAGGTAGGGGGCAAAGAAAACATGATCCCAGACTGACCCTTTGAGCCTTCCAATAGTTAGAGAGAACCAGTCAAGGCAACTGAGAAAGAGAAGCTAGTGAGGTCCAGACGTGTGAAGAGAGCTGTGCTGGACGCCCCCTGGAAGTTTTCCAGAAGTGCAGAGTACTTTCCGAAGAGATCCTGACTAATGGAATAATATTAATGGCTCCAGGTTCCTTGAATAGTTTTCTGACCCCCCGTCAGCCCGTCTTCAGTCCCTCGCACATGGTAGGCGTTCAGTCAACAGTCATTAGCCGTCTCTCCATCACTGCTGCATCTCGATGTCACATGAAGATTTAGGGCGACAAGTTTCCTGCTGAAAGTGCAGGGCGGGCTTATCTCAGGAGTAAATTGGAGGCACTATATCCAATACATGCTCTAAAAGTTCTTCTATTAGTATAAATCCTTCAGGTACGATGCCCATTTCCAAGACCAAAGTGACTGTGGCTAAGTGACTATAGATATTCATTTCAGCCTATCTTTTATTCATGTTTACGATAGCCACATTTACAGTTTGAGGAGTCTATTACTTCCAAATGCCTCCCAAGAGGAGAGAAAAAAGTTACTAAATAAATAAGTATATTTATGAAGTGCCAAGGATATCTCATGTGAACTTTTTTTCTTCTTTAGGACTTCATGTCCAAAACCAATCTACTATTTCTACAAAAAAAAAAAAGAAAAAAGAAGAAGAAAAAGAAATAAATGAGCTTTTAAGCATTACCATCATTTCCACATGAAAATGCTCCATTATCGGATGCTCACAACAACCCCAAGTAGATAGAAGATGGTTGGGTGGCCTAGGAAAATCTACCCCTTTAAAGACGCAGACACACACTGGTTCCAGTCTCTCACTTTTCAGGACTTCAACAGGGTCACTACTTCAAATGTACCTGATGAATGGACAAAACTTTTTCTCTGCCTGACTCCTTACAGGCCCAGTGACCTTTATAAATGACAGCAAATCTCTGCTGAATGAAAGATGAAGGCCAAGAGGAAAACATTAAGATATTTTGTCCTACTTTCTTGTGACTTGTTGAAAATAATCATGGGGCCTATTTGTCACCAGAGCTTTGTCTCTTTCCCCCCCGTAGCATCTGACAGACTCAGTGAAAAAAGTGCAAGTAAAGATGAATTGGCAGCAGCATCATTTCTGCTCTGTCTCTTGGTCTTTCTAATTTTGCCTCCGATGAAATATGTATCTACAATATCAAGTCTGTTAAGGGAAGAAACATCTATAGGGAGAAGGAGAGTAACCAAGCCCTTTTTCTAGTATAGAAAACAGCTATTAAACAATATCTGTCTCCTTCACTTTCATAGTCCAGTTATACCCCAAATCTTTATATCCACAAAATGAAAATGTGTTTTCCTTTAGAAAAGACAAATGACAGATGGCCCAGGGAGGCAGAGGATTGAGAGGAAATGAAAGGGAGGAACAGAGAACTCAGGTTAAATAAATACTAACAACCGTAAACTGAGTTAAGGGAAAAGATTATATTCTACAAGACATTGTCAGGATGAAATGTTTGGAGGTAAATAGAACAATTCACTCAAGAAATAATATTGCCCAGAAAATAACTGAAAATGATGACACAGGATTGCACCGCATAATTTAGAGCTAAAGGAAGTGTTTGAGGTTCATTGAGTTATCTCAGTGTTTCTGCAGTCTGCCTGACAGTAACGGAGTCCCTCCTGGAACAAATGGAACTGAGAATTTCTTTTTCAACATGCCCAGTCCTTTTGATGGACACCTTTTATTTATTTGGGGGCTAATGTAACCTCCATTCCTCAGTCCTAATCAAACTATTTCGTGCTGCTCAGGGTAACTTACATGTTTATTCCCTATTTTTGGTGAGAAATGTCTTCCAAGTTTGACTCTCACTCTCAGGGACATAATCTTGCGTCTTTTGCTCTGCTTTTGTTTTTAATTTAATCCTATTACTACGTTACATTGTTGCTAAACCCTTTTTATATTTCTCAAGCTTCAGGTTTTTTTTTTTAATGTTATGCCAATATTCATAATTTACCTTTATTTGTATAGCAGTTAATTTCCTTATTACTTTTAAGTAGGTATTGCTGATACACACTGAGTATGTTTAAATAACCCACTAAGTTGTTGTCTTTTTTCTTTGCTCTCCCATGAACCAATGCTCAGATGATCTGATTTCCTGATCAATGTCTGCAGTTGTGTTACTAAAATTAAGTGTGATAGTTGAACTTCCTGAAATTGGACATGGCCAAGTACCTGACTCCCTCCAGGAAAATGTAAGAAGTGACATTTTTTATTTCTATGCAGAACTAAGTGAGAACCAGGATGTAATCTTCCTTCCTTCTTCTACTCCCTAGCTATTATAATGTTCTCACAGTATTGCAGTAAGTTCAGATAGCTTTGAATGAAGAGTCCCCACCAGCAGGGCACCTGCCCTGCACTATCCATAAGTGGAGAAAATCTGGTTTTCTTTTCCGGCTACATGGCCCATCTTATCCCAGCTGATCTCATCAGTACATTAGAATCAGTTTAAAAATTCCCTATTTGGGGTAATCCATATGTGAGTCAGTCCAATTGAGACCATCACTAGGCAGATTAATGGTTCTTGTGACACTATGTCCAGCTAGTACATACATATTTCATAGACCTATCCATTCCCCAATTCATGCAGTGCCATTCATTCTCTGTAGGAAGATATTTGTTTGGTGGACAAAGAATTAAGAATTTTTCAAATTCCCAAAGGTATTCATGATCCCCCCCAAAAAACATTAAGATATTCTAGAAGAAACTATGTCAGATTAAGTATGATTTGAAACCTGGGTTCCAGAAAAAGATCTGAAAGGCACACAGCCTATCCAAACTGTCAGATCACCCTGCCTGAGTGATAGAGTGCAGATATGCAAATAAAATACAAGGGCTTCTCTCTTTTTTTTTTTCAATCTTTAATTTTTAATTTTTAATTTTTTATAAATATATATTTTTATCCCCAGGGGTACAGGTCTGTGAATCGCCAGGTTTACACACTTCACAGCACTCACCAAAGCACATACGCTCCCCAATGTCCATAACCACACCCCCCCTTCTCCCAACCCCCTTCCCCCAGCAACCCTCAGTTTGTTTTGTGAGATTAAGAGTCATTTATGGTTTGTCTCCCTCCCAATCCCATCTTGTTTCATTTATTCTTCTAAGGGCTTCTCTTCTATCAGAAAGACCAGACATAAAAGTGACTCATCACTCCCTATATCCTATTATTAAATAAAAATAACTACAGGTAGTAAGAGACAGTAAATGGATACCAGATTTAATTCCTAAATTATGATTCATGCAATTATTTTGCATTCTATTTACTTATTTGTTATAGTGTTAAGAATTTAAAAAAGTATTTTATTGTTTACATTTTCCATGTGTTCCCCAATCTTACTATTTTCCATATGGTCTCTTGTTGCATTATAAATAATTTTAACTTCGGCAAGGTCATCATTAACAAATTCAAAAAAGAAAACATATCATCCTTCCTTTGTGGTTGATTCTAAGAAACAAAATGAATAGGAAGATATTTAATAGCTTATTTCTAATATTTAAAAAGCAATTCAAACTCTAACAAATAATTAACAGAATCTTGAGAACCATATGCTATCACTTAACTATTAGAAAGAAATATTATCTTGAGTGTCATGATGGTGTGAAATGTTCCCTTTGTCCCTCCTTTCCACTTACAATTAGTAGGACATCCATAACCCACCAAAAGTACTCTGCACAGCACATCAAGACACCAGAAATATACACGCATGTGCCCAGCTAAAGTTAGTCTGGGAGGAGAGGGGGCTGCAGACATGGGGAGAGGGTTCTGCCAATATGGGGGGGCTCACAAAGGTACCTGCCATCCCATCCAGTGACCCCAGCAGCAGAGATGCAGGCAGGAAGGTGAGAAGTTGGGAGGGAAAGTCTATGCAGCTCTGCAGGCAGCAGCTCAGAGTCCTGTTGCACTTCAGCAGTGCCTGGTCCTATGAGGAGAGAAATCCTCATTGTGGGGGTGGCAGAGGCATAGGAATGAAATGAAAGGGAAAGAGACAAGGAGAAACACATTACTTGTTGCCTACATCTGAAGTTCAACAAGAGGACCATCCAGGACTCCCTCACTGAAGGATTCCCCTACCAGGCCATGGGCATGCCTAAAGCCCTACGGGCCAAATACACACTTCCCCAACTCTGTTCCTCCCCCCACCCTATTTTCAGTGTGAGTTCCCAAACAGCCACAGAACAACTCACTTAAGAGTAACCAAAGCTGGGGCACCTGGGTGGCTCAGTGGGTTAAGCCTCTGCCTTCCACTCAGGTCATGATCTCAGGGTCCTGGGATCAAGCCCCACATCTGGCTCTCTGCTCAGTGGGAAGCCTGCTTCCCCCTCTCTCTCTGCCTTCTGCTCTGCCTACTTGAGATTGCTCTCTCTCTCTCTGTCAAATAAATAAATAAAATCTTAAATCTTAAAAAAAAAAAAAAAAAAAAAAAAGAGTAACCAAAGCTTGTGGTAAAACAAGCTTTGTTTTACCTGCTGTAAAACAAAAGAACAGGCTCTAATTGCCAACCTGTTGGACTATTAGAATCAAAATCAACAAAATGTCCCCTAGATGTGTGTTTGCTATTCAATGAGCCAGGGGAGGTACATCTCAAACACCATGAAAAATCATGGTAATATGATAGCACACACACAAAAGAATCCTCCAGAAACTGAACTCGAACTCAAGGAAGATTGTGATATGACAAAGAATTCAAAATAATGGTTATAAAAATAGGTTCAATGAGTTACATGAAAACTCAGAAAGGCAAACTCAATGAACTCACAAAGTTACTGAAGGGATACTTTACCAAAGAAATTGAAATTCTAAAACAAAACAAAGCAGAACTCAAATTCTAGAGCTTCAGAACTCAATAAATGAGATGAAGAGTGAATTCAAAAGCAGTACAAAGAGAGCAGACCAGACCAAAGAGAGAATAAGCAATCTAGAAGTTCAGAAACTAGAAATGATTCAGGTAGAAGAGAGAAAATTAAGATTCAAAAAAAGTTTAAAAATAAATAAATAAATAAATCCTGCAAGAGATATGAAACTCCATTAGAAAAGCCAACATAAATAACAGGAACAGGAGAAAAAGAAGAGGAAGAGAGGGCTTAAAAAAAGTAATAGTTAAGAATTTCCCAAATTGGAGGGAAGAACTGGACATGCAAGTCCACAAAACTCCTAGATCACCTTACTACCTAAATGCAAAAAGACCTTCTCCAAGACACATTGTAACAAAGCTGTCAAAGTCAATGATAAAGAACTACTAAGGGCAGCCAGAGGGAAAAAGCAAGTAGCCTACAAAGAAACCCCCATTAGTCAATGAGATTTCTCAGCATAAACTTTATAATCCAGGAGAGAATAGAAGGACACAAGCAAAGTATTTAAATAACAACAACAACAAACAACAAAAACAACATAAACATTTCTAGTCCAGAACACATTATCCAGCATAGCGATCTTTAGGTTTGCGGGAGAAATAAAGGCTTTCCGAGACAAACAAAAGCTGAGAAGGCTCACTAGCTCTAGACCTGCTTTACAAAATATGTTGAAAAGAGATCTTCTACCTAAAATGAAAAGACAAAAGTATACAAAACTCTGAATAAGGTGATAATAGAATCAGAAAAGCAGAAAAGCCTAACTGTTTTAGAATAGGCTGTTAAACACTTACAGCACAAAGGTTGAAAGGGGGGGGGGCATTAAACTATAGCTACTACAATTTGTCATAAACTCACAGCATAAATATTGATAATTTGTGACAGCAAAAACATATAAGGGGAGGAAGAAAATAATGAAAACTAAATGGCCAAATGAGGATCAGTTGCTATCAGCAGAAAAAAAAAGATTATGTATGAAACACCTTATACAAACCTCATGGTAACAACAAAACAAAAATTTAAAGCAGAGACATGAAACATTTAAAAAAAAAAAAAGGCAAACTGAGCAAATCATCATGGAAAACAACTAACTTTAAAAAGTAAACAAACAAGGATGCCTGGGTGGCTCCGTTGATTAAGTGTCTGCCTCCAGCTCAGGTCATGATCTCAGGGTCCTAGGATTAAGCCCCTGCATGGGGCTCTCTGCTCAGTGGGGCATGTGCTTTTCCCTCCCACTCTCCCTCTGTGTGCTCTCTCTCCCTTGCTCATCCTCTGCCTCAAATAAATAAATAAAAATCTTAAAAAAAAAGACAAACAGTAGAAAAATCAAAACGACCAGAAAACAAAAGAAAAAATGGCAGTAGTTAAGTTCTGACATATCAATAAATATGAATGTAAATGGATTGCTCTCACCAAAAGGCACTGAGTGGCTGGATGAATTAAAAAACAAGACCCAACTACATGCTGCCTTCAGGAGACCCGTTTCAGCCTTAAGACACACATAAGATCAAAGTGAAGGGGTAGAAAATGGTACTCCAAGCAAATGGATGTATGTGTAGCCATACTTTTATTAGACAAAATAGACGTCAAGCCATAAGTAATAACAAGAGACAAAAAGGTCACTATATCATGATAAAAATATCAATATATCAAGAAGATATTTCAATATACATGCTCCCAAAACCTTAGCCCTAAAATTTACTAAGCAAATACTAACAGATATTAATGGAGAAATAGACAATACAATAATATCAGCGGAATTCAATAACCCACTATCACAATGAATAGATCACCCAACACAGAAAATCAACAAGCAAATGTTGGAATTGAACCATACATTATAACAAATGGACTTGACATGTATAGAACATTCTATCCAACAGCAACAGAATACATATTCTTAAGTGCACATGGAACATTCTCCAGGATAGGTCATATGATAGGCCACAAAACAAGTAATAGCAAATTTAAGCAAACTGAAATCATACCAGGTGTCTTCTCTGACCAAAATGTTATGAAATTAGAAATCAACACCGAGAAGAAAGTAGATAGATTGACAAATATGTGGAAACTAAACAACATACTTCTAAACAACCAACAGATCAATTAAAAAAGAAATAAAAAATTACCTTGAAACAAATGAAATTGAGAATAAAACATATCAAATTTTGTGGGATACAACATAAGCAGTTTGATAGCAAAGTTTATGGGAAAAAATGCATGCATTAAAAAATTAGATCTCAAACAAACAACCTAACTTTATACCTTCTAACTTAACTCTTGAAGGAATTAGAATAATCAACTAAGCCCGGTATCAGCAGGAAAAATGAAATAATAAAAATCAGAATGGAAGTAAATGAGACCAACAATTAAAAAAAAATCAATGAAACTAAAAGCTGTTTCTTTAAAAAATAAAATTGACAAACCTTTAGCTAGACTAAGGGAAAAAAGAGATGGCTCATACAAATAAAATTTTAAAGTTTTTGTTTTTTGTTTTTTTAAAGATTTTATTTATTTATTTGATAGAGAGTGAGAGAGAGAATGACAGGGGAGAAGGTCAGATAGAGAAGCAGACTCCTCATGGAGCTGGGAGTCTGATGCGAGACTTGATCCCAGGACTCAGGGATCATGACCTGAGCTGAAGGCAGTCCCTTAACCAACTGAGCCACCCAGGTGCCCCCAAATAAAATTTTAAATGAAAGAGTTGACATTAAACTGATATTATAAAAATAGAGAATTTTAAAAGACTACTATGAACAATTATATGCCAACAAATTACATAACCTAGAAGAAATGGATCCATTTTAAGAACACACAACCTACCAAGACTGAATCAAGAAGAAATAGAAAATCTGAACAGATGAATAACAAGTCAAGAGATTGAGTAAGTAATTAAAGCTCTCCCAACATAGAAAATTCCAAGGCCTGATAGCTTGACCTGCAAATTCTACCAAACATTTCAAAAATTAACATCAATCCCCTTCAAACTCTTCCTCAAGATTGAAGAAGAGGGCATACTTCCAAACTCACACAAAGCCAGCATTACCTTGATACCAAAACCAGTTAATATGCCAAGAAAACCATATAGGCCAATATCACTGATTACTAAATGCAAAAATTCTCAACAAAATATTAGCAAATGAAATTCAAGAACACATTATAAAGATGATACACCATGACCAAGTGGGATGCAAAGATGATTATTTCTGGAATGCAAAGATGATTCAAGACACACAAATCAATAAATATAATTCATTACATCAACAAAATAAAAGATAAAAATCACATGATTATCTCAATAGACACAGAAATAGTATTTGAAAAAATGCAACATCCTTTCATGATAAAAACAAAACAAAAAAATTAAAAAATAAAATTAAAGCTCAGAGAGACACAGGGGGAAAAATCTTAACAGATTGTGTATAGTAGGAACATACTTCAACACAATAAAGAACATACATGACAAAACCACAACTAATATTATAGTCAATGGTGAAAAAACTGAAAGATTTCTTCTCAGATCAGGAACACAACAAGGTTGCCCACCTTCACCATTCCCATCCGAAATAGAAGTCCTAGCTAGAGCAATTAGACAAGACAAAGAAATAAAAGTCATCCAAATAAGGAAGGAAGGAAGGAAGGAAGTAAAACTGTCACCACTTGGCAACATGATCTTACATAAGAAATCCCAGAGATGGGGTGCCTGGGTGCCTCAGTGGGTTAAAACCTCTGCCTTCAGCTCAGGTCATGGTCTCAGGGTCCTGGAATCAAACCCCGCATTGGGCTTTCTGCTCAGTGGAGAGCCTGCTTCCCCTTCTCTCTCAGCCTGCCTCTCTGCCTACTTGTGATCTCTGTCTGTCAAATAAATAAATAAAACCTTAAAAAAGAAATTCACAGAGACAATCAAAAAAGCATTGAAATTAATTATTTCAATATATTAGGTTACAAAATCAACTTACAGAAATCAGCACATTGACAATAAGAAAACATCCAACTAAAAATAAAGAAAACTATCCCATTTGTGATTGCATAAAAACAAAAGAATGCTTAGAAATAAATTTACCAGAGGTGCCTGAGGATCAGTTGGTTCAGACTCTGACTCTGATTTCACCTCAGATCATGATTTCAGGATTATAGGATTGAGCCCCATGTTGGGCTCTGTGCTCCGCAGGGAGTCTGCTTAAGAGTCTCTCTTTCTCTCTCCCTCTGCACTTCCCCTCCTTGCATTCACATTCTCTAAAATAAATAGATCTTTTAAAAAAGAAATAAATCGGGGCGCCTGGGTGGCTCAGTGGGTTAACCCTCTGCCTTCGGCTCAGGTCATGATCTCAGGGTCCTGGGATCGAGCCCCACATCGGGCTCTCTGCTCAGCAGGGAGCCTGCTTCCTCCTCTCTCTCTGCCTGCCTCTCTGCCTGCTTGTGATTTCTCTGTCTGTCAAATAAATAAATAAAATCTTTAAAAAAATAAATAAATAAAAATAAAAATAAAAAAGAAATAAATTTAACCAGGAAGTGAAAAATCTGGACAATGAAAATAACAAGACTGTGTGTTAAGAAATTAATGAAGACAAATGAAAGGCATTCCATGTGCATGGGTTGGAAGAATATTGTTAAAATGGCCACACTACCTAAAGCCAACTATAGATTCAATTCAATATCCATCAAAACAATAGAAGCATTCTTCACAGAAATAGAAGAAACAAACTTAAAACTTGTATGGAACCACAGAAGATGAATACCCAAAGCAATTCTGAGAAAAAGAAGAAAAAAACAGAAGCATCCCATCTTCTGATTACAAAGCCAGTGCAGAGAAACACAGTGAAGGAATGAAGTTGGATCCCTACCTCACACCACTCATAAAAATTAACTCAAAGTACACTAAAAGTTTAAACAAAAGATCTGATCCTATAAAATTCCAGAAGCAGCTCATTGAAATTGGTCTTGGCAAAGATATCGTGGACATAATGTCAAAAGCACTAATAACAAAAGCAAAAAAATCAGCAGATGGAACTACATCAAACTCAAAAGCTTCTTCACAACAACAACAAAATCAAAAGGCTGCCTATAGAATGGGAAAAAATTTTGTAAGCCATACATCAGATAAGGGGTTAATATCCAAAATATATTAAGGACCAACACAACTTAACAACAACAATGACCATAAGGACAAAATCCCAACAATATGATTTTTAAAACAGGCAGAACTAAGTACATTTTTTTCAGAGAGGACAGTAAAGTGCTCAAAAGGCACAGAAGAAGGTACTTAACATCACTAATCATAAAAAAAAAAAGCAAATAAAAACCACAGTGAGCTATTACCTCACATCTGTTAGAATGGCTATCATCAAGAAGACAGATAACAGGTGCTGGTAAGGGTATATTGAAAAGGGAATCCTTATACACTGTGGTGGCATGCATATTAGTTTATCCACTATGGAAAACATTATGGCAATTCCTCAAAAACTAAAAATAGATCTACTATATAATTCATTAGTTTCACTTCTGAGAATGTTAAAGTTTCCTGTTTTTATATCCTTTGCATACAAGATACATGCACATCTGGGTTTACTGCAGTACTATCCACAGTACCAAAAAAAGGGCATAACCCAAATGCCCATCAAAGGATGAGGGGATAAAAAAAAGATGTGTTATCTATACACAATGGAATGTAAGTTAGCCATAAGAAAGGAGGATATCCTACTATTCATGACAATATGGATGGACCTTCAGTACATTATGGTAAACAAAAACAGCCAAGACAAGTACTGCATGATATTGCTCATATGTGGAGTAAAAAAAAATAAATAAACATGTGAAAAAAAGATGAAGAATAAAATGGTGGTTACCAGGAGATAAGGATGAGGAGATAAAATTGCTGGTGTTTAAGGGTACAAAGATATAACATAATAATATAAGCATTAAAATAGCTTTGAGATTTACTGTGTGTTTATTGAACAAAGTAATATTGTACTATTAAGTACTATGTTGTAATAGGTATGTAATGTGATAAATATCATTAACAGCAACTGTATTACAATATATAAATGTATCAAAGTAGTGCAATACATATCTTAAATTTATACAATATTAATGCTAAATTTATCCAATAAACGTCTTGTTCATTTTGTAACTAATGACAGAACATGCATGCCCACTCAAATGCATATATTTCTGATATTTCCTATGTAATTATTCATGAAATTGTTCTTTTGCTATTTTTATTTACTATTTGTATCACTTCATATATTTTATAAATGATTTATAGAAGGCACAATAGGAAAGAACATGAAATTTAGAGTCAGGTGAGTCTGTTTCTTCCTTGTTTCACTTATTAGCTATGCAACTGTAAGAAAGCATATGAGTATAGCCATATATATATATATATATGAATATGTATTTGTAGAAAGATTTATCTGCTTAGTGGCAGGCATATTTGAGCTGATATAGAACCACAGCCATGACCCTGTGGACACCTCCAGACTCCCAGCCCCGCTAGCCTCTCTTCCTGAAAGTATTTCCAAGAAGTAGTTGCTCATTTTCAGATCTCCAGAGCCAACAGCAAGGAAATCAACAGCAGAAAGATCAGATTCCGCACAGAGAAACGAAGGCTTCTGAAATGCTGTCACTCAATGGCCATTAACCAAGCCTCAGACGGGCATCCTAATGAGGCAGATTATGGAAGCTGATGGTCCCAAGAAGCCAGGCCACTCCATTAAACCCCTCGCTTACACGAAACCTGTGAGATGGGGGACCCTTGTTTACAACCTTTCTTCACTTATAAAATAGTATACCGAAACGAACATCATGAAAGTACTGGGTATCAAATAAGACGGTTTGAAGTTACTAGAATAGAGTAGGTAATACAAGATACTTATTATTTTTTATAAATTATTTTGATACATTTGTTGTAAAAATTTTTCATGATAATGTTTACTGTTTAACTTCATTTATTTTGAAACAAATTTTTTGCTTCCATGTTTGTTTTAGAGTTTTTAATGGTTAGATTTTTTTTTCCCCTCTTTCAGAGTTTGAGTCAACATTAAATGGCTTTTTTATTAAAAGTAATTTAATTTTTACATATAGCTATTCACTAATTATGGAATATATTTAGATGTATAATATGATGTAAAACTTGTTTCTAAATTTCTAATTAATATTCCAGAATTATTTATCAAGTATTCACATGAAAAGATAACAAAACCATAATCAAAATGATTATCTACAGCTAAATGGAGAAAGTAGATGGGAAGAACCGGAAAAACTTTTATGGAAACATAGCTCTTCTTCATTTTGACCTTGGAACAGGGTAAATATTCTATGTACATTAAAAATACCACAAAAAATCCCTAAATACTGGGTTTGGGGGTGGCAAAACAAAAAATAACATTGAACATTATAACAAAGGTTGCAAATCACAGAGAGAAAGTTATTTTATTTTGAGAAAATAGTTAAAATATTCTGTTATTTCAAAACCATTACTGGAATAGATAAAAGCAAATAGTTGTGTTAATATTGTTAAGAACCAATATTTTCATTAAAATAGAAATATGTAAAAGTATAAAATCAAAGAATTAAAGTAAAATGTAAAATATCAAATTTGAATTTGAAATACCAGAATAAATACATCCACACTATTTCTATTCAACATATTCATAGCCTGATCTACCAAATGAAAAGGTCTAGAAGTAAAAAGATGAATCTGTTTTGCCGTGTAGAATGGAAGAAGGCAATGTAAGTCCAATCATGTTATGACAAAAGGACAAAGAATTTGACAGAACCCCTATGGGACAATTTAAATAGCATTAAAAAAAAACTGTAATGAATCAAGTGTATCAAGTATACTAAAATTCCTGATTAGACTAAAAAAATAAGTATCACTGGACACCATGGAAGTTGCTAGGGCACCAACTCACTGCTGTGAATTATTTTTTCTACCTTTCCTTTAT